>NC_063341.1:70250140-70306104 GCF_021869965.1 Rhincodon typus
TTCCTGCTCCTCTGATGCTGCCTGGCCTGCTGTGTTCCTCCAGCTCCACACTCTGTTATCTCTGACTTCAGCATTGGCAGCTCTTACTATCTCTGAGCCACTTAGTAAACAATGCCAACTTTACCAAGAATTGAGTGATCAACCAATCTAAGATTATCAGTTGGAACTCCCAATATGGATGACTTACGCCTATCAGCAATGATGTATATTCATAGTCTGGGCCCAGTCCTTTGCAGGTGGAAGGAATTTGTCCAGGCTTTGCACGCTTCAGCCAACCAAAGCTTGTAGTGACATTGTGCCCTGATGCATTTCCCATGGCACACACTTGAGCAATTAGTGTTGACTTGTCTTCTGATTTTAATCTAAAACAATATTTGAGGCAATGGTTCATTATGAGTGTCAATGGTTTGACCAATCAGTCTATCTGCCAACCAATCCACACACTATTTCTCATATTAAGTATAAATCTCAGTATAAATTGTTGTTCCCTTTGAAAGTTAGTATACTAGCATCTGTCTTGAACACAAGTTGAAAGGCTTCAACAGAATGTATCTCATAACCCCAATACTCAAAATGTACTTTGCATAAACAGAAACTACATTGAAGGCTACTGATTTAGTGTCTATTCCATGAGTGAAGAGGGCCTATACAATTTAATTTCTGATTTATCTATTGGTGAGATAATTTTCTTCACCCCTTCTATATTATCCTGAAAACCCTCTTTTTGCTAGGGTTTGATTTAGGACAAGGACGTTGGGTAATTACATGAATCATGACCATTTTGTGTAAACTTTTGTTTTGGTTAATGCTAGCATATTACTAAATCATGTATAGCATGAGAGCCAATCTGGTATTGTCCTGCTCAAGGCTTGCTTAGTTGAATAACTGCTCAAGTCCACTGGCCATACATTGTATGATAGGAGAGGCAATGTATTGTTGTTTACAGGCCATGGTTACAGCTATGGAAGAAAATGTATCAGTGACAACAGCAGGACTTGAACAGCTCAAAGCCAAAGCTGAACATCAGAAGGAAGTTGTTATACATTCCGAAACACAGGTAATGAAAATTTACACAGCTGAAAGTGGCAGCATGTTTGAACATGACCCAGAGTCCAAATCAGAAATAAATTTGGAGATTTACAATTTCTGAACTGCACGAAGATGCATATCTAGCTTGAAAGAAGACAGTCAAAGTCATTGGAGGTTAGACATCTTAGTCTCAGGATAGGTCTGCAGGAGTTCCTCAGGTTAGTGTCCTGAATCCAACCATCTTCAGCTGCTTCCTCAATGATCTTATTTCTATCATAAGGTCAGAAGCGGAAGTGTTCACTGCTGATTGGTGCTTACATTTTGCATTCATCTCGACTCAGATACTGAAGCAGTCCATGTCCATCTGCAGCAAGGCCTTGGGCTTATAAGTGGCTATTAACATTCATGATACACAAGTGCCAGGTGACGACGATCTCCAACAAGAGAGAATCTAACCATTTCCCTTTGGTGTTGAGTGGTATTGCAATCACTGAATTCTCCGCTGCCAACATCCTGGTGGTTATCATTGACCAGAAACTCAACTGGACTCACCACATAAACACAGGGGCTACAAGAACAGGTCAGAGGCTAGGAATACTGCGGGGAGTAACTCACCTCCTGATTCCCCAAAACCTGTCCATCATTTACAAAGCACAAGATGGGAAGGTTATGGAATAGTCCCTGCTTCCATGGATGAGTGCAACTCCAACAACACTCAGGAAGCTTGACACTATCCAGGACAGAGCAGGCCACTTGACTGGCACCACATGCATCCACTCCTTGCACCACCAATGCTCAGTAGCAGCAGTCTGTACTATCCACAAGATGCACTGCAGAAATTGACCAAAAATCCTCAGACAGCATCTTCCAAGTTCACAACCACTTCCACCTAGAAGGACAAGGGCATCGGATGCATGGGAACACCAACACTTAGAAGTTCCTCTCCAAGCCACTCACTATCCTGCCGTGGAAATATATTGCCGTTTCTTTACTGTCGCTGGGTCAAAATCCTGGAATTCCCTCCCTAATAGCATTGTGGGTCAACCTACAGTAGGTGGTCTGCAGTGGTTCAAGGATGCAGCTCACCACCACCTTCTCAAGGGCAACTAGGGATAGGCCATAAATGCTGGCCCAGCCAGCGACACCCACATCCCACAAATAAATAAAAAAGTACAGTTACCACATGACTTGCCAACTTCAATGTTCACTGCCCCGACCAATGAAGGCAAGCATGCTGCATGCCTTCTTTACCACCTTATTCACATGTGGCGCCACTTTCAGGGAGCTTGGACCCCAGTATCCCTCTGCGTATCAATGCTCCTAACTAGCAGTTGGCTACCTGACACTTGTCTCCTCATCCCTTGTCTGCAGATCATTCAGTCACTGACCCTGCACAGGTCTTGAAGGCTGCCCTTGATTTCTGTTTTGACAGCCTAGCCGAAAGCTATATCCCTGACTTGACTGGGAACTGATGACAACCATAACAAGCTTCCTGGCTTTGTGTCTGTGCTAAAAAGCAAAGCAGTACTGAATCACCGTGAGCTCAGTATCTCCGGCTGGAAGGGCAAAGCACAGAGAGGCAGGGTGACGGAAGGATACTGTGAGCATCCAGGTAGGCTCAGTGTGTGCTAGTGCTATAATAGCAAGTGAACAGGCTGGCTTTGAGCATGACCCAGTCCATGAGCTAAGGGTAAAGCCCTGAATGCACAGTATCCTTACAGCAACACATGTTTTGTGTTAGAGATAGTAAGAACTGCTGATGCTGAAGTCTGAGATAACACAGTGTGGAGCTGGAGGAACACAGCAGGGCAGGCAGCATCAGAGGAACAGGAAAGCTGATGTTTCGGGTCTCTTACATTATCTTACATTACATTACATTATCTCTTACATTACACTGTTGTTGCATTAGGTAGAAATGTACTCAATATGCCACAGTGTGGCAGCAAATGTGCACTTGTGGTTTCTTTTAAACTTACGTTTGAGTGGAATATAATGTGCAGTTAGTTAAAGAAAAACAATGTAAAGTTGCCATAGTCCTACTGGATCACAAGGCTGCTCTCTCATTAGAGAGAGACAATTGATTAGACAATTAGGGGCAGCATGGTGGCTCAGCAGTTAGCACTGCTGCCTCACAGCGCCAGGGAACCGGGTTCAATTCCACCCTTGGGCAACTCTGCGTGGAGTTTGCACATTCTGCCCATGTCTGCGTGGGTTTCCTCTGGGTGCTGCGGTTTCCTCCCACAGTCCAAAGATGTGCAGGCTAGGTGGATTGGCCATGCTAAATTGCCCATGGTGTCCAGGTGGGTTATGGGGGATGTGTCCGGGGGATGCTCTGATGGTTGGTGTGGACTTAGTTGGGCTGAATGGCCTGTTTTCACACTGTAGGGATTCTATTCTGATGGTGGTTGAGCCCCTGCCTCAATGAGCCTTAGATGAATGGAAAGGTTGTGACCTTTACAGTAACCTCAGCCAGTGTGAGAATTGAGCTCATGCTGTTGGCATCATTCTGCATTGCTATCCAGCCAACTGAGCTAAACTCTGTTAAAGAAAGGCGTCGCTTGGTGGGATAGAATGATTACATGATCTTGCAACAGCACCTGCCAAACCCACGACCACTTTGAGCTGGAAGGTAAAGGGCAGCAGATACATAGGAATACCACTCCCTACAAATTCCTTCCAAGCCACTCAGCATCATAACTTGAAAATATATCACCATTCATTTACTGTCGCTGGGTCAAAACCCTGAAATTCTCTCCCTAGCAACATTGTAGGGTATCTACAGTACATGGACTGCAATGGTTCACGAAGACAGCTCATCACCACCTCTCAAGGGCAACTAGGGAATGGGGTAATATATTACTTTGCCACTTATGGATAATAAGGTCAGGATATTATGGTGTGTTAATTGCTTTCTTATGGTTACCTCTTTGACTTAATTTGCTCCTGTTCTGGTGAATAACCAGAATTATTCATGTATAAACTGTAATATAACAGAAATGTATTGTTTGAAAGTTAGGGGTCATCACTCAGCTTTCTTACATTGAAAAGACGACTGCTCAAATTAAACTGCCACTCCCAACAATATGTCCAGTTGTTACCTTGTTATGATCCCAGCTGAGATTATTACTGGTCAAGTCAGATCCCAGACTGAAATCTGACTTGAGAGATTTTTTTTTTGCATTTAACTTGGTGGTCTTTTAGTAACACAAGCATCCAATGCTGCAGATTTGGTTTTAACAATGAAACAGAAATTAAGATCAAATAGAACAAATCAAAATATTTATGTATAATATGATTTGAAAGATTTCAAAACACATGATATAATAAAATCCTATCTACTATCAGAACCATCACATTACAGTACTCATAGAGTCATAGAGCACAGAAGCAGACCTTTCGATCCAACCCGTCCATGCTGACCAAGTTTCCCAAACTAAACTAGTCTCATTTGCTTGTGTTTGACCCATATCGCTCTGAACTTTTCCTATTCACCTGGAGACAACAAATGAGCTCCCTTCAATATCACATGTGTGGGATCAAATAACCCCTTTAGCTCCAACCAAACACTTCTGCTCTGAAATTTTGAAACCAAAATCCTTTGGCTGAGGTATCTTGTTTCCTAATCATTCTGAACTACCTTCTTTCTCCAGGAGAAACTGTTCTTAATGTTTGGCTACCACCATGTTTTGTGCAAACTGGAACAAAAGCGTTCCACCCTATGGGTTTTCCCGAAGCAAGAATCCCTTTTTGATTCTTCTAAGCAAAAAGCAAGCTAATGTCTGTCAATGTTTGTGTTCTCAGATTGTATAAAACTCACAAAACAAACAAATTTACATTTTCATTCCAGGACAGCCCCACTCAGTTGCTGTCGAATCGTTGAGTAAAATCATTGCTCCAGAAATACTGACAAGTCAATTATTAAACCCTTTCAGACATGCAGACCAAAACCCACATTCCACTCGTTCAAAATTCAAACACTCAAAGGACTTTACTGTACATAAATCACACACCTTTCATCACAACAGATGGCAGCTGATGAGTTGAATTCATTCTTTTTAAGATGAAAGAAGAAAGTAATCTGATAAGTCATATGAATGACATAGCGACACAGAAGCTTTATACATCAGCTGTGGTTTCTGTCCTTTTTAATGTAATTTTTAATTTAATAAGGTAGACTTTGTATAATCTGGTCAACTAAAAATACAAGGGCCTTCTCCTGAATGTTGCTTTGTGATCCAAAATATATTTTACTGAGTGATGTAGTAAATCAGTACAATGGGCCAACAAAAGAACTTGCATAGATTTCATTCAACAAGTTTTTAAAACCTCAGTTACAAAGTACTGTGGATGCTGGCAATATGAAATGAAAAACAACCGGAAGAGCTGGAAAAACTCAACAGGTCTGGCAGCATCTGTGTGGAGAGAGAAAAATAGAATGTGGGTTCTAAAGAAGAGCCAGATTGGACTTTAAACATTAATTGTTTCTTTCTCCATAGATGCTTCCAGATCTGCTGAGTTTCTGCAACACTGTCATTTGCTATCACCTAACTGAAAGTGTTTTTCATGAGAATTTTTAAAAATTTGTTTGTAAGTTGTGGGCAGCAGTGGCTTGACCATCATTTATTGCCCATCCCTAATAGCCCTAGAAAAGGTGGTGGTGTGCTGCCATTTTGAATTACTGCTGTTTTTGTGTGTAAGCACATCCACGGTACTGTTAGGAAGGAAGTTCCTTGATTTTCAGCCAGTAACAGGAAAGGAATGGCATTAGAGTTCCAAGTCAGGATTGTGCAGGGTTCTGAGGGGAATTTCTAAGTGGTGGTATTCCTGTGCTTTTGCTGCCCTTGTCCTAGATCATGTAAACGGAGGGTTTAGAAGATGCTGTTGGAATATCTTTGGTGAGTTACTGTTGTGTATCTTATAGATAGTATACGCTGTTGCCACTTTTTGTCAGCAGTGAAGGGAGTGAATGTTGAAGGTGCTAGCTGAGGTGCCAGTCAAATGGGTTGCTTTGTCCTGTAATTTCTTGAATGCTGTTGGAGCTGCACCTATCGAGGCATGTGGAAAGTATTCTATCACACTCCTGACTTGTGCCTTGTAGATAGTGGACAAGTGTTGGGGAAACAGGAGGTGAGTTACTTACTGCAGAGTTCCTAGCCTCTGGCCTGGCCTTGTAGCAAGTATATGACTAGTGCAGTATAGTTTCCAGTTAATGGTAAGCCCTGGATTTTGACAGTGATGGAATCAGTGATGCTAATGCCACTGAATGTCAAGGGGCAGTGCTTAGATTCTCTCTGGGCATTGCCTGGCATTTGTTTGCCAAAGTTACTTGCTACTTATCTTCCCAAACTTGGATGCTATCCAGATCTTGCTGTTTATTAGCACAGACTGCATCACTATCTGAGGACAGGCAGACAGTGCTGAACAGTGCCCAGTCATCAGTGAACATCCCACTTCTGACCTTATGAAAAACTGGCGGAGCAATATCTGATAGTTTCAAAGTGGAATTCGATATCCACTTAAAAACAAACATTTGCAGGGCTATGGGGAAACAGCGAGAGAATGTGATTAATTGATGCTCCTTTGTTAATTTGTGCAGAAACCAGAGTTTACTTTCTTTAAGGTTTGTGAACTTTGTGTTCCAAAGTCAGTAAATTAATGGGCTTAAGTTGCTTTCCATTTAATACGACAAATTCTGAACACTTTTTGGAAAACAAAAATATGAACACTAATTCAATGAATTGCTACTCACAAAAGTCAAAGGACTCATTATTTTGTAACAACAGTGGTATTATTTAATGCATAATCCAGAAGCTCAGGCTAATGCTCTGGGGGGATGAGTCTAAATCTCACCATAGCAGCTGTGGAACTTGAATTCAATTTAATAAAAGCTGGAATAGAAAGCTAATCTCAGTAACGGGTGAGCATGATACTATCATCAATTATTGTTAAAACCCATCCGATTTGCTAATGTTCAGTGAAACCTCCTGTCCTTACCTGGTCTGGCCTAGCAGACCCACAACAATGTGGTTGACTTTTAATTGCCCTCTGTTCTGAAGGCCAGTCTGTTCTCTACGGGGTGGTGTTCAGATGAGGCACGCCCTGGCATCAGTTAGAGGCCAGTTACTAATATTGACTGGAGTTTGTCTGTTTCAAAGTCCCTGTGAACAGCGTTCCCTCTAATTATATTTTCCGGTGCATGAACCCCTGAGCTTAGTGCATGGCAGTGGCCTTTGGAACTGTAAATCAGTGCCAACTGGTTCACGCAGGCGTCTGGAGGTAACATTACCCATGTTCCTTTGCTGAAACCATAGAAACGTAATAAGAGAAAATATGGGCCATATTGCCTACAAAGCTTGCTTCATATTCATTAAGAACATGGCTGAACAACCACATCAACTCCATTTTCTTGATCTAACCCTCTACCCTTTGTTTATCGTCATGTCTAAAAGTCTCCAGATCTCAGTCTTTAAAGTGCATCTTGTCAGAGCATTCTCAGCCCTCAAGGCTGAAGAACCCCAAAGATTCAGGACCCTGCATAAGGAAATTGTTTATTGATCACCAAATGCTTGCCAAATGGAAGGCCCTTTGTTAATCCTGAGTCTTATAGATTCATAGATGTTCACAGAGCAGAAGGAGGCCATTCAGTCCACTGTGTCTGTGCGAGGTAACTAAGATCTGACTGCACCTAACCCTGTTTTGTACTTTTGGCCCATAGCCCTGGATTCTATGGCAATGCAAGTGAATATCTAAATACTGCTCAAATCATCTTGTTGGGAGCCACATTAATCAAGGTCAGCAGAAAGCAACAGGAAATGAGGACATTTCATGTGTATTTGACATTGACATTTACCTAATACCTGCTTCTCCACAGGATGCTGTTTGTAGCTATATCCCTTTGGAACATTGATCAAATTAGAACTGTCTTCACCAGTTTAACTGGACATTTTTCATCTCCCTTTTACCTTCTGCCCCTTCCTTCTCCCTCCCTCTGCTGTGTGACTATCAAGTTACAGATGAAAAAAAAGCCAAGTGGGATTGCACTTGCAAGAATTGGGTCTCATTCTGAGCTGCCAAATGTGGTAAACGTAGGCTGAAGTGTGAGGAAAAGCTCCTGTTTCAGAAAGCAGTGATTGTGATTGAGGTGTTGAAACAAACAGGGAGTCTGTATTATGTTTGCACGTTGTAATCAGTTGCAAGCACCTGCCCACCAATGCATCCTGTGCTGAGCCTTCCCAACCCACCATGTTTTACTTTACAGTTTTCTCCAGGATTCTTTTTCCATATTACTATGTAATGTTCTGCTTAGAAATATGCAAAGTTCTGAAAGCAACATGCTAGGATTTTATTTTTCTGGGTATTGAATATTCCCTTTGCGTTTTAAAAATGCATCAAAGATTGAAAAGGTTCTCGAGGGGCAACTTTTTCACACAGAGGGAGGTGTGTGTATGGAGCGAACTGCCAGAGGAAGTTGCAGAGGCTGGTACGAAAACAACATTTAAATGACGTTTGGACAGGTACGTGGATAGGAAAGGATTAAACGGATGTGTGCCAAACGCAGGCAAATGGGACTAAATCAGTTTAGGATCAATTTGGCATGGACGAGTGGGCGTGTTTCCGTGCCATATGACTCTGTGACCTCTTTCAAATCTTTTCACACTGTACTGATATTTCCCTTGTACAGTGGTATAATACTCAGCTTTCCAATTCTGAACAGTTTTGCTGTAGATGTCCTTGGTTAGCCTTGCTTATAAATGTTATTTGCTATCCTCTTTATTTGATGGTAATATTGACAATCTTTTGTGTCTTTCACAAAAATGGATTTTGTAGAAGTGCTGTGATTACTGTTCCAGGCTGACAACCAGAACTTTAAATTGAAATCATCTTCGGAAATGGTGGAATCTTTGAGTGAAGAGAAGCAGAAATTGCAGATGACATTAGAAGTTCTTTCTTGGTAACTATTTATTTACCCATTTCAGATCATTCAGTTTGTTGTGTTAACTCATCACTAACCAGTTCTGTGTTTTGCAGAACTGGTTTAGTGTTGCTGGTAATCGCCACTTAGTCTGCACTGACAGTACTAGGGAGTGTGTTGATTTAACCTGGTGATATGAGGCTACATTTTCATCATTCAGATGGTGGAAGTCAAGAAATTCCCTGGCTTGTGTGCCCACCTTCAGAGTAATTGGCTCTTAAGATGAAATTTTCAGTGTTAGGTGGCAAGTAGGGGGCACATTTTGGCCAGTTGATCCCACAGAGAGTTTTGGAGACAACCAAAGAAATTCCAAATGCTGAAGTGGGCATTTTTAAAGGCCATCGAGGTGCCGTGGTACTTAATCCCAGTGTTGATAGAACCGTTCTTATAAACCTCTTCTGCACGCTCTCTAATGAGTTCACTGCCTTCGTAATGTGTGGTGCGCAGACTGTACATAATACTTCACCTGAAGTCTCTAACTAGTTTCCTTTAATGGTTCTCCATGACCTTCCAGTTCTGGATCTATGCCCTCAGTAATGAAGCCTAACATACTGCATGCTTTATTAATAGCTGTCCTGCTACCTTTAAATGACTTACGCACACATTGAACCTAGTCTCTGCTCCTGCACACTCTTCGGCATAATACCCTTTATTATACCATCTCTTCATGTTCTTAATAACAAAGTGTATCATCTCACACTTCTTCATATGCCACCTATCTGCCCACTCCACCAACTTGTCAATGTCATTTTGATGGCACGGTAGCTCTGCGGTTAGCACTGCTGCCTCACAGTGCCAGGGACCCGGGTTCGATTCCACCCTCGGGCAACTGTCTTTGTGGAGTTTGCACATTCTACCTGTGTCTGCGTGGGTTTCCTCCGGGTGCTGTGGTTTCCTCCCACAGTCCAAAGATGTGCAGGTTAGGTGGATTGACCATGCTAAATTGCCCGTAATGTTCAGGGATGTGTAGATTAAGTGGGTTATAGGGGGATGAGTCTGGGTGGGATGCTCTGAGGGTCGGTGTGGACCTGTTGGGCAAAAGGGCCTGTTTCCACACTGTAGGGATTCTATAACTATGACTTATATGAAATTCTAAATTGTCCTCCTCCCAGTTTACAATGCTTCTAAGTTTTATGTCATATACAAACTTTCAAATTGTCCCCTATACACCATGATCAAGATCATTACATATTATAGTGGTCCTTTCCTTCAGCCAGTTTTGTACCCATTTTGCTACTGTCACTTTTATTCCAACATCTATTACGTCTCAAACAGGGAAGTCAACGTACACCACATCAATGGCCTTGCCCTCATCAACCTTCTGTTACCCCTTCAAAACCTCAAAGTTATTTAGACACAATTTTTCCTGAACAAATCCATGCTGACTCTGCTGAACTAACCCATATTTGTCGGATTGACTATTAGTTCTATCCCAAGTAGTTGTCTCTGGAAGATTTCCCCAATCCCAAAATTAATCTGACTGGTCTGCAGATATTCTGTTAATCACTGGTAAGGTCCCAGGCGGAGTATTGTGGACAGTTTTGAGCACAAGATTTCATGAAAGACTATAGAAAGAGTTTAGATGAGGTTTAGCAGGAAGTTAGTCAGGATAGGAGTCTTCCATTCTGACCAGAGATTGGAAAGCTGGGGGTCAACAAAGGTGACTGAATGGATTTTTTTATTCAAGAGGATGAACAGGGCTGGACAGACTAGATACATGGTTGGTATTCTGGACCCCCTGGCCACGGGAAATGAGGGCCCATGAACTTGGGATACTCTGCAGGCTGTTTTGGACTGAAATGAGGAGAAATTTCTTCAGAAGTGAGTGAACCTGTGCAAGTCTCTACCCAAGAATGCTGTAGAGGCCAAGTCACTGAATATATTTAAGAATAAAATAAATGGATTTCTAGAACTTAATAGAGTGAAGGGATATGCGGAGTGAGCTGGAGTATGACAGTCTTTCATGGAACGTGTGCATTGCTGGCTAGGACAGCATTTAAACAGTCTCTCCAATTGCCCAGAGAGAAGGTTAGTGTCAATCATATTGCTGCCTGCCTGTAGGCCAAATCCAGTAATGACAGCAGATTTTGTTCCACCAAGGACATTAGTGAACCAGATGGGTTTTAATGACAATCAACAATGGCTCCATGATCGCCAGTAGTCTAGCTTTTTTGTTAAAACCCCAGATTTTTATTGAATTTATATTCTACCGACTGCCATGGTGGGACTTGAGCCTATGTCCTGGAATATTAGCCCAGACTCTGGATCATTAATTCAGTGGTATTACCAACACACTACCACCTCCACTTTTTTTACATAGAGGATTACCAATGATCGTGTTGATAGGTGGAATGGGTACAATGGGCCAAATGGCCTACTCCTATTTTCTATGTTTCTATGAGAGATTGTGACAGAGTAAATAGAGAAAGGTAATCTTTCTGGCAACTGGTTCAGTAACGAGAAATCAAGGGTTAAAAATGTACAGAAAAACATCTAGAGAAAGATGAGCATTACTTTCACTTGGCTATGGAGCACTGTACAGAAGAGGCAGAGGCTGCAGACTCAGTGAACCTAGTTAAAAGGGATTGGACAGGGTTATGATGAACAAGCAGGGGTGGGGAGAGGGAACTAATATAACCACTCTTTCAGAGAGCTAGGATAGACACAACAGGCCAAATGGCTTCCACCTGTGCTGTAAGACTGTTTGATTTTTATTAACTCCCCTGAGTGGCAGTGGGGAAGATGTATCCGCACCCTTTCAATTTCCCCATGTGCTATAAATCTACTGCACTGTGTAATCTGGCTTGCAAAGTGCAGAGAGGGGCACCATTAGATTTTGGACACTGAATGGAAAACACTGAAATCCAGTTAAAACATGAGGACTGTCACCCTCCCCTATCATCTAAAAACATCTATTTTTACTATGTTGGTAGTGACCTCCGCTCATCTCAGTATCCAGGCACGCATGCAGCTCTCTCCTGGGTTTGACTGTTGCAGTTCCAGACAAGTAGGGTGAGACATAATATGGATGATTCTGAATAACATCTGAAGTGCAGCTATTAATTTCAAACTGCCAGGCAAATGAATCCTTGCCGTGCTTCTAATATTCCATTCTTCACAGTTCACCCTGTCTCTCATTCACCTGCCACTGGGACTTTTGATAAAATAGCTTTCGTCAGGACCTTTTTAATGTTCCATTTAAATCAGCTAAAAAGAAGTGGATAAAGATAGGCTGGGCACTCCATTAAGTTCCATCACTTAGGAACTGATTATATCACAGAATATTCGTTGGCAAGTACTGACCCATAATTCTGAAGCAGTTGCCTTAATTACTACATTGTCAAATCACATAAAAGACCGTTGAGTTGTATTATTAACCTTTATTACATCTTCTTGCCTTTTTCTGATGCTTAAATAAAATATGCATTAACTCATCTGTATTTCTCTAGATTTAACTTATGGTTATAATTGACACAAAATGCATTGCTTTGCTTTCAGACCTTTTTTTTTTGTCCTCCTGTTCTTACCCTCCACTTTCATCTCCTGAAAAACATTGACTCCTGTGGGCTTGGATGTTGCTCCGAGTCCTCAATGTCAGCACTAAAGTTTAGTCCTGAGCCCACACTTGCCCCAGCAGTGAGACCAGCATTGTGATCCTCCTGGACGTAGATTCGTATTTGATCATCTCTGCGTTTGGTGTCCTATGGATGGCAGGAAGGCTGCTCCTGCAATTGGAGGAAATCACTGCCAATCACAAAGGGCACCAACAGATGAAGGCAGCTTCATTGGTCTGCACTTCAGACTTCAAACACCCAACGTCCAGGCTGGAAGGCAAATTGGGTTAAATGCCCACTGAGCAATTAGAGATGGGCAATAAATACTATCCTAGCCAGGAGCGTCAACATCCTGCGAATGAATAAAAGAATCCCATCTGCTGAATTGCCAATTGCTGCCTTTCAACCTACACTTTGCCGCTGGAGCTTCTGGTATTGGAGGGCCATGGGAGGTGACCTTCCCTTGAGTGGGTGGCCTCTGCATATGTTGGGAGCTGCCCTGCCATTGGCAAAATGGTGGTGAGGCTGCGAGATTGCCCATGGTTGGGACTTTGCGATGTAAATTGGCCAGTCCACTTTGGGGCCTGCCCACGGGTCAGTTCCCCAGCATTGGCCTTGCTTTCCGGGACCTCTACTTCCAAGCTCACCACCAGTGGAGCTGGGTTGGGGATGTGGAGTTTGTAGATGTTTCCACAGATGCAATCCAGGATTCCTCCCCAACGATCCCAATAGCAATTCAGATGGAAACTGTGGCTCACTTTTCCCCCATCCAACCCAGACCCAAAATTACCAAAGTCAATTTGCACCCTGTCTGTGAGAGGTGAGATTAATTTGGGCATTGAATCTTCAGATTATATGGTTCAGCTATTCATCCACTTAACCTACCTATGCTGAGGGGAAGGTCCTGTTAAATCCTTCCAAAACTGAGGTTTTCATGGTGACATGGTTTATAAATGAAATTTGCCAGCAATCAGCTTGCCTTTGTTAAAACGGCAGTCCAGCTTGCTGGGTTAATCCTACCTTAGTGACGTTCTGCAGTTAATTTTGTTCATGGGCCAGTGTTTATTAAGGATTAGATTAACTCTTGGACCATTATGACCAAATGTGGGATCCTTACAATTGCTGTGCATGAGATCAGCTAACTCAACACAATGAATAACAAAGACAGAAATTACTAGAGAAACTCAACAGGTCTCGCCACGTCTGTGGAGAGAAAGCAGAGTTAGCATTTCGGGTCCAGTGACGCCTCTTCTGAACTATCATCAACACAACGTGTATTGAACCCAAGAGCTGTTATCTGTGGAATTCTCTGCCACAGATTGTGGTCAAGGCCAAAATATTGAATGCTTTCAAAAAGGTGCTAGATATAGTTCTTAGGTCTAAAGGGATCAAAGGGCATAGAGAGAAAGTGGGAATAGGGAGTCAGTTGTCTGCTCAGCCACAATCGTATTGAATGGCAGAGCAGCCTCGAAGGGCCGAATGGCCTGCTCCTATTTTCTATCTCTCTCTGGCTCAGTCTGGTATAAATGTGTACCTGGTACATAATTGAAAAAAGACAACTAGCCAAACTGCTCAGAATACTAACAATTAAATAAAACAGTCACAGAGAATGCTGGAGAAACCCAGCTGGTCTGGCAGAGAGAGAAAACAGAGTTAACATTTTGAGATAACACGGTGTAGAGCTGGATGAACACAGCAGGCCAAGCAGCATCAGAGGAGCGGGAAAGCTGACGTTTCGGGTCAAGACCCTTCTTCAGAAAACCATTAACATTTTGAGTCTGGTTTGAGTCTTCATATCGGGCTCAAAGCATCAACTCTACAGATGCTGCCAGACCTGCTGAGTTTCTCCAGCATTCTGTGTTTGTTTCAGAATTCCAGCATCTGCATTGTTTTGCTTTATAAAATTTTTAAATAAACGTTTCAGGCACATGATCTGGAGTAGACCAAATGTCCTGTTTCACCATTCAGTGTGATCATGGCTGATCTTTGACTTCAACTGCACTTTCCCACCTCTTCCCCATATCTCTTGTTTCTCTGAGAGAACTGGCTGTTAACTTATTATGAACTTTCCATGGAATGATGTTTGTGTCTTCTCTAACTGCCTTTAAAAGGCTCTTCTGAGATAAGTGGCCGTTTTTCCTGTTTGGTTTTACTTAAGGATTTTGATTATTGTTAATTGAAGGAAACTGAAGGAGGTTAATTTACACAATGAAGAACTAAAAGAGACAATGGCACAACAAGAAGAAGCTTTTCTGCTTAGCAAATCTCAGCTAGAAGAGAGGACATGGGAATCTGCTGCGCTGCGTCGACAGCTGGAAGCTGCTTTACATGATGTTACTGAAAAGGTATGAACACATTACTGCCCTGCAAAATTATTTTTCCACCGGTTTGTGGCTTCCCCTATGCTGAACAAATACATAGCAGTTACAATAGACAAAGCCTGGTGCTGTCTGTTGTCATTTGATCTTTGCTAGCAACCTCGTCTTTTGAAACCACCTCGAAGGACACAGACAGCAGATACCTGGAACCCCAGCATCTTCAAGCTCCCCTCCAGGTCACCCAACAGCCAGACTTCAAAAATTAAAATAAAAGCATTGCAAGTCTATCCGCAGCAGACGGATTGCAATGGTTCAAGAAGTCAGCTAGCCATCACCTTCCAAGGGGCAATTAGAGGATGGGCAATGAAAGCTGGCCCAACAAGCAGCAACGCCCACATCCAATGAACGAATAATGAAAAACAATAAAAAGAGCCAGATTGCTGGTTCAAATCCCACTCCACTCAAGTGCAAAACTTGAACCGCTAGTTTACTCACGTGATGAGGGAGTTCTGCTCTGTCAGAAATGCCACCTTTCAATTGGGATAATCCCTATCTGCCTGCTCAGATGGTTTGGAAAATTTTTAATGGCACAATTTCAAAGAGCAGACGGTTTATCTCTGGTGACCTGGCCAATATTTATGCCACGTTCAGAATGACAGGAATAGATGATCTGATCAGATTGCTGTTTGTGGGAACTTGCTAGGCAGAAATTGGCTGTATGTTTCCTACATTTACAACATTGGCTACATTTCAAAAAGTACTCCATTGACTGTGAAGTCTGCGATTTCTGGTGCTGGTGGACATTTTAGTGCGCATTCTTTCTTTATTCTTCGAATAAGCTGAATCTTTTCAAGGACATGTTTAGGTTTGAGGTTTCATGACTACAGGAAGGAAGTGCTTGGAAATCCATGTCAGTATTGAGGAACAGATTTGATGGCTGTCAGCTCCTTATAACAAAAACGTATTTTGTGTATTCAAAACGCCTTCATGTTCTGTAGAAAAAACATTGTGAAGGTACTCTGCTTAATGGCAACAGTGGGACAAAGAAAAAATCAAAACAGTTCTGAGGAAGGGTCACCTGACCTGAAACATTAACTCTGATGTTTTCTTCACAGATGCTGCGAGACCTGCTGAGCTTTTCCAGCAACTTCTGTTTTTGTTCCTATCATTATTGTTGGGGGGAGAGGTTTGAGGGCAGAAGCCTAGGAAATGGGGGAGATGTGGTTAAGGGCATCCTTAATAGCAGAGGGGAAGTTACAGTCCTTAAAGTATGAGGTATCTGGGAAGGCCTAGAGTAGAACACCTCATCCTGGGAGCAGATGTGGCGGAGGTGGAGGAATTGTGAGTATGGGATAGCATTTTTGCAGGAGGGAGGGTTAGAGGAGATGTAGTCGAGGTAATTATGGGAGTCAGTGGGTTTGAAATGGATGTCAGTAGAGAGTTGGTTACTGGAGATGGAGAGGTTCAGGAATGGGAGGGAGGTGTCAGAAATGGAGCTGGTGAGTTTGAGCAAATGGTGGAAGGTGTTGGCGAAGTTGATGAACTGTTCAAGCTCCTCGCAGGAGCACAAGGCAGCACCGATACAGTTATCAATGTAGCGGAGAGAGGTGAGGGATGGTACTGGTTTAGTTGTTGAAGAGGGACTGTTCCATGAATCCTCCAAAGAGGCAGGCATAGTTCGGTGGGGCAGGAGCAGGCAGAGACAACGGGTCGACCACACACACAGACACACACACAGACACACACACACACACCTTGTCAGTAAGTTTAATGGTGAGGTTAGGATAGAGGTTGGAGTAAGGTGGTTATGGGAATGTTGTCCAAGATGCAGGAGAGACTTTGATTTCTGGCCTTAGCGATAGTGTCACATGATATTTTTCTGAAAGAACAGACATCGTCCTGGTTTACTGTCTTAACTGATGCATCTGACAGTGAGGCACTTCATTTGTGTTGGTCTGAATGTTTTGTAAAGATCTCTGTAGTGGGACTTGCTTCACAATCATAAATGACATCATCCTTGGGAGTTGAAGAGCTGAAGTCCCTAGGGATCACTTAAGTTCCATGAAATTGCACTTATAGATAAAACCAATGGAAATTTGGGGTTATAAGCAGTGTACAGCTCAAGACTAAGGAAGTTAATGATTAGCTTCTCTATAAAAATGAAACTCACCATCCTTGGAAATACATCTCTGTTCCTTCAGTGCCAAAAGGGCAAAGTCCTGGAATTCCCAACTGCAGCGCACAGTCTGCAGTGATTCAAGAAGGCAACTCATTACCACCTTCTCAAGGGCAACTAGGGTCAGGCAGTGAACACTGGCTGGCTCAGCTAGCAACACTCACAATGAAACAATTCAAAATGAGATTAGGTCACTGATAGAGTACTATTTACCATTTAGGTGGCCCCTTTTGTAGCAAGGACTCTGAAACAGTAAAGAGCACAAATTCTAAATTGCCTCAGGTAGTAATGAAGAGAGATTAAAGGCATGGAAATATTTCCAGTGAAAGCCAAGGAAGATATTTTCATAAGAGGTTTACTAAATTATGGAGAGTTTTTAATCAAATGATTAGAAAACATTGATTTTCGCTGGGGATTTGTGATGAGAGTTCCTCAATTTAAAGTTACTAACACAACTGTGACCTAGTTTTATTCAGGTGAGTTAGATTTCTAACAGGCGGGTTGTGATTGACATTCCTGTGCTGTACAATCAGGCAATATTTCATTGCAGATGTCAACAAAATCTGGTGGATAATTAACCAGGCAAATAATTCATGTTTGGATAATAGTGACAACTTTGTACCCTGTAGTCATGTCTTCATTCACAAGACCATTATTCCAAAGACTTGCATATCTTGATAGATGTGTTTATCCCACTGTGGGTTGTCATTCTTTCGGACTGTTTGTTTTGCATTCGCAGGTCAGAGAGGTGAAGGATCAGACCGAAACTCAAGAACATGCCCTTCAGAGCAAACTACATAGCCTTGGATCGGAATTAAATAGAAAGACCAAAGAACTGCAACAGCTTCAATGGAACAAGAATAATGTGAGTTTTCTGTGTCTGTGGGGAGGACAGAACATATTTTTGTGTAGAGTCAAATGACAAATTAAAAATAAGTTGAAAGTAAAAGTGACCAAAAGTAGAATTGTACAGAACTGAAAAGGGGGAACAAGCTGCCCAAAAATCTATACCACAAGTGAGAGAGTACAGTACAGCTAAAATCTGCATGCAATTAGAAATCAGGCCCAACTTGTTTTACTTGCCCCTTTGACTTTTCTCTCCTTTATTCAACTACTCACTGTCTGAGCATGCTAACATATCTGAGGAACTTAACCCTACAGGTGACTGAATGTAAAAGAAAGAGGAAACATAGAAATAAATTATTTATGTAATGCCTTTTACAGACTAAGGACATTCCAAAGTGCTTTAAAGCCACTGAAGTACTTTTGAAACGTAGTCACTGTTGTAATATCGGAAATTATTTTATCCAATTTGTGAAATTCACAACTGCAATGTGATGATAACCAAATAATATTTTCCAGTAATGTTGGTTGAGCGATCATTATTGGAGATAATTTCCTCATTCCTTATTGAAATGACACCACAGAATCCATTTAACTTCCACCTGTGAGATTTGATGAGCTCCTGGTTTGAAGGCATCTCCAGCAGTGGGTACTCGCTCAGTGCTGTACTGAGTGTCAACCAGGATCTTTGAGCTAAAGTCTCCAGAGTAGGATTTGAATCCCCATCCTTTGGAAAAGTAAAACATCAGTGCTCCACATTGTGTGAAACAAATGCTGATGTAGAGACAGCATATTGGACAAATATTGGGCTGGACTTACAAGGGACCTGGGAGTAAATGTCAGTCTCAAACCGAGAACATGTTGCAGTGGGCAATGTGAACAAGCTGAGAGTCGGACTTGCACCCATTAGCAAGGCAGAGTCATACCCTCGAGAGTTGCCAAATGTTTTGATTGGCCATTGTCTTCACTGGTCTCAGCAGTGCCATAATTGAATAGTGGGCAGTGCTGGAACTGCAAGACGTCCCAGCGATGAAGAGTGTATGTTCACCAGGGAGAGTAAATCCAGTGTTTCAGGTGAGGGTAGGTTCTGGAAGCCAAGAAAGTTGGAACCTCGGAGAGGCATTATTTTGGAACACTGGGGGAGAGGGATAACATCTCAGATAAGGGATGCCCCCTCTGCTCACAGTGAAATGCCAAAATGATGTGTTCTCCCACAAACAGCTCCCTCCCCATTCCTTTCCAATCTTTCCAACAAAGTTGCTTAAAGTTTGGCTGTCTGTCACTTCTCAGCAATTTATGGCAATGGAGGTGGACTGAGGCCTTTCAAAGAACGACAAAGAACAAAGAAAATTACAGCACAGGAACAGGCCCTTCGGCCCTCCAAGCCTGCGCCGATCCAGATCCTCTATCTAAACCTGCCGCCTATTTTCCAAGGATCTGTATCTCTCTGCTCCCTGTCCATTCATGTATCTGTCTAGATACATCTGAAATGACGCTATCATGCCCGCCTCTACCACCTCCGCTGGCAACGCGTTCCAGGCACCCACCACCCTCTGCGTAAAGAACTTTCCACACATATCTCCCTTAAACTTTTCCTCTCTCACCTTGAAATCGTGACCCCTAGTAATTGAATCCCCGAATCTGGGAAAAAGCTTCTTGCTATCCACCCTGTCTATACCTCTCATGATTTTGTAGACCTCAATCAGGTCCCCCCTCAACCTCCGTCTTTCTAATGTAAATAATCCTAATCTACTCAATCTCTCTTCATAGCTAGCGCCCTCCATATCAGGCAACGTCCTGGTGAACCTCGCTGCACCCTCTCCAAAGCATCCACATCCTTTTGGTAATGTGGCGACCAGAACTGTACGTAGTTCATTGAACAATAATTGGCATCTTCAGACTGTCAATGGGCCTAAGGGTGTATGGGCTAGTGAACACCTTCCCCTTCTCACCATATTTATGGGGACTGGGTTGATAATAGGCAGGAAGTCAGTAGGCTGGAAGCCTGACATTTTATGTTCCGTTCAGCCAAAACTGAAGATAAATCTGATGGTGTAGACCATAAAGTCCAGTTTATTGATTAAAACACAGAAAACACTGCATGATGGAGGTTTGTGGTGTTATTATTGTTTGAAAACTTGAATTCTAATGTGGACAGAACCATGTCTAGCTTTCAGTTGATATACATTTCTACGCCGCGTGTATTAAGAAGGGAAGGACATGTTTTTACTTTCATTTTTGGGTTCTGGAGGTGATATGAAGTTGTCTGGATATTCGTTTACATGCATTTAAATGAGGCATTTAGAAATAACTCTCATGGTGAATAGGTCATTGCTTTGGAACACAAGGAGAGAAGAGAGGGGGCAAAAATTTGGACTGTTGCCTAGAAGCAAGGCCTCCTATGTCACTAGAAAACAGAGACAAAAACAAGTTTCATTTCAGAGAGAGAGTACAATCCAGAAGGTCAGTGAGTGTGCAAGATTCTTTCTGAGGGAAGCAAGTCATTTAGAGAAAGGCATGTAAGAGCAACAATACAGTTCTTCACTCTCCTGAACAGTCAGGGCACAATTAAAGAAGGTCTAACTGGTTCAGAAGCAAACGAGAGAAAAGCTCTAGAAATAGAAATCTATGGGCGAGAGGTTTAAGGAATCCATGTCGAGTAGGTGTTGCAGTTTGTTTGTGCCCACTGAAGGAATTTTAAAGTTCAAATGAGGTGAAGCTTCACTGGGGCTTGAGTATCTGCTAGGTTGTTGTTGAGGGTGTAACTTCCAAAGTTACACAATCCACAAAATCTCTGCTCTTTGCTGTCCCTAATTCAGGAATCAAAGCTCCTAGTTAAGGAAGTGAACTTTTAAACTGTTGCAGAGATGGCTATATCCCTTTAGCATTCCACCACCCCCCACAGTGGCTACAAGAGCAGGTCAGAGGCTAGGAACAGATGAAAGCTACAAGACACAAGTCAGGAGTGTGATGGACTAAGACTATAAGAACGGAATCATTGGACATTCTCTGATAGAACAAAGAAAATAAAAAGCCTGTTTTTTCAGACGCAGAAGCATCTGATCTCAAGGTCATTTCACACTTTCTTTCAGACAAATACCCCATATGAATCTCAAGAATTTATACATTAATCTCGAGCTTTACAAGTGGGGTAGGTATGGGGAGGAGGCATGAATCTCTATTGAATTCCGTGACACCAAGGGATGAATAAGTGAAAACGCAATATAATACCAGGCTCAGTCAGAGACTGAGAAGCTTGCTCAAGTCTTGTAGTTAAATCTGATATTTACAGAAAAAAAGGTTGACTGACAGAGGTTACAGAGTTTGTTCTAAGGTTGTTGAGCAAATATAAATCAGGTACTGAACAAATATTACCTGTGAATTAACCTTTACAACAATCAGCAAGGTAATTTGAGATGATCATTTCAGATTTCCTTTAAGCTTAAGCATTATTATTTTCTGATGACTGCAATTTTTTTGAACTGCACCAAGAATTTCTGCCACGTTTTTGTATTCCATTTTCCAATGACCTGAAAAGATTAAATACAATGCGGCAACCAGTGAGTTTGCAATTACTTTGAAACCCTTGAAACCATGAATTAATCTTCACTGTGTTCATGATTGAATTTTCTACCAGCAAAACATTACAAATGATTTTCAAGACTTCTGAAATTACCACTTTCGAATTTTGCATTGCAATATTTCTGCGTCTTTGGCAGAATAATGCTATGAAGTTAGGTTAAATAAAGGAGTGGGGTTAGACAGAAACAAACCCAAATCAACAGAAAGTAATTCAGTTAGACAGTGGAGTCTATTGTTTCTCTCATTCATGCTTTCGAGGTCAGAATGTGCACTTCCATTGGCATGATCCATGCTCATAGGCAGTGTACTGCAGTGCTTTACCATTGCCTGTGGCTGTTTGGCTCTTATTGCCTGCTACCAGGCAAACTGGAAGGACTTACAGGTTGACAATTAACCTGCTCGGTTGCATTATGAACATACATTCCACGTTCAACAAATCTTAGTGTGCAATTGAAACATGGAGCTTCTGGGTCAGAGGCCAGGACAACACACTGTGCTATAAGACCTCCAGACAGCATACCGCTGAGAAAGGAAAAACAATTTAGATCACAAGGAATAAATTTTGAGGAGAACTTAAAAGAGTTGGCAAAAAAAAATCTCAGGATCACAAAGCAATGCGGAAGGGGGCTATTCATTCCATCGAGCCTGCATTGGTTCTATTTCCTTGTGCCAACCTCCTGCCTTTTCCCCAGATCTCTGCACACCATTTCCACACAAATAATTATCCAATATCCTCTTGAATGCCTGCATTGAACCTGCCTGCACGACAATTCCAGGCAGTGCATTCCACACCCTAACTACTCACTGTGTGGAAACGTTTCTTCCTCACATCACACCTCAGTTGCACATCACTTTAAATTTATGCCTTCTTGTTTTTTTTTCTTTCATGAGTGGAAACATCTTCTTTCATTCTACTCTGTCCACCTCACTCACAATTTTGAAAACTCTCATCAAATTTCCTTTCTGTAGGGAGCGCTGCCTGGTTTATTGCTCACCAGCTCCCTGGTTCTGACACTGGGCTTCTGTAGTGAAATGCGGTGTGGTGGAAAACACAGGAGGCAGATTTTATTGAACAACCAAGCAAAATTTAATATATTTACACAAAACAAGAAAGGCAACATCAAAATTTAAAAACCCGCCTATCTCTGACTGAGACCTGTCTCCCAGTTAACGTGACCCCCAGTTAAGCCTTGCAGCCAGGACTTGATACAGTGGGTAAATAGATACAATGGGTACATTGGGTACATAGATACATTGCCCTGGTCAGTGTCTTGTATTCCTGGATGCCTTCGAGTAGAGGTTCGTGGTTAGCTACTGGTGTTCTGTGGTTGCGAGGGCTGCTCTCTTTCGTGAGAGGGGCCTGCTTTTCGCTCGGACTCTCAAACTCTCCTCGCGGAGCCCACCTCAGAGCACACACGCAGTGCTGGTATCACAGGGCTGGTATCGCTCTCTTTCTCCTTCTCTCTCTCTTCCTTCTCTGCCGTGCTGCAGGCCCCCTTATCTCCCACCAGATCTGTTAGCTATTGTTCCCCCTCTCGGGGCTGAATGGGCTTCCTGAGCACTGGAGTCGGTGTGAACGGTTTTTTGATTAAGGTGAATGGTTTCGATGGCTTTGGAATGTCCAGTATTTTCCTTGGATGGGTATTCAAAGATGTAATGTTGGCACTAAGGCATTTTGGGATACCCTGTTATTGTGAACTTTATTTTTTATTAATTACAAGCCAGTTTTTTTGTGAAACACCTTGAGACATTCTTCTCCACTAAATACCACCCAAATAGTGACTTTAATGGAGGTGATGGGGGTCTCAGAAGGGGGTGGCACGGTGGCACAGTGGTTAGCACTGCTCCCTGACAGCGCCAGGGACCCGGGTTTGATTCCACCCTGGGGTGACTGTCTGTGTGGAGTTCACACATTCTCCCTGTGTCTGTGTGGGTCCCTCTGGGTGCTCCGGTTTTCTCCCGCAGTCCAAAGATATGTAGGTTAGGTGGATTGGCTATGGGAAATTGCTCATAGTGTCCAGGGATGTGTAGGTTAGCTGGGCTAGCCATGAGAAATGCAGGGCTACTGTGATGGGGTAGAGGGGTGGATCTGGGTCAGATGCTCTTCGGAGGGTTGGTGTGGACTTGATGGGCCGAATGGCCTGCTTTCACACTGTAGTGATTCTATTCATTCAGGTTTGAATAGTGTTGTGAATGTCTTTGCATTCATAGGTGGAACAGGTTTGCTTGTAGCACAATGGTGTGGAATGTTCAGTATTTCTGTGCCTGACCACTGGCTGGAAAATTGAATGGCTTTGTACCTCTGTAGGCTGCAGAGGGTCTGAAGCTGTTGCAGTTGTTTGTTTCCTGCAGTCTGGCTTCCATTGTTTAAGGCGATGGCCTCGTGGTATTATCACTGGACTGTTAACCCAGAGACCCAGATAACGTTCTGGGGATCCGGGTTCGAATCCCACCACGGCAGATGGTGGAATTTGAATTCAATAAAAACCTGGAATTAAGAATCTAATGTTAAATCCACTGCCAATTGTTGGGGGCAAAACCCATCTGGTTCACTAATGCCCTTTAGGGAAGGAAACTGCCATCCTTACCTGGTCTGGCCTACATGTGACTCCAGACCCACACCAATGTGGTTGATGCTTAACTGCCCTCTGGGCAATTAGGGATGGGGCAATAAATGCTGCCTAGCCAGAAACACCCTCATCCTGTGAATGAATAAAGGAAAAGAAAAGCTGGGGCATGAATAGGCATCTTTAGTTGTAGTTGGTTGGCTCGCCGAGCTGGTTTGTTGTTTCGCAGACGTTTTGTTATCATGCTGGGTAACATCATCAGTGCAGCCTCCGATGTAGCTTCATCAGCTTCATCAGAGGCTGCACTGATGATGTTACCCAGCATGGTAATGAAACGTCTGCGAAACAACGTACCAGCTCAGCGAGCCACAACCCGAGCTACAGGTCTACTCTGAAATCTTAGAGGCGTCTTTAGTTTCTGCAAGCTAACTCCTGTTCCAGACATCTGCCCCTGGGATTGCATATTTCCCAGTTTGTCCCAACTAGCCTTTTCCTGACTCAGTTGCAGCCCATGGTTTCTGGAGTCCCAAAAGTTCGCTGAATTTAATCCAAAGTAATTTCCACAACTTCTACCTTCAGAGGGTGTTATGTCCAGGGTATGGCTATAAACTGATGGGGATTTTTGCCCTACCTTACATCTCAGCCTTCTTCTCTCCAAGGAGAACAGTTCCAACTTCTTAAGTCTACTCTTATGACTGAAGCACGATTTGTAACTCTGAAGCAGACCATGACCAAATGCAATAAGACCTGGACAATAACCAGGCTGGGCTGAAAAGTGATGAGCAACATTCAAACCACACAAGTGCTAGGCAATTACCATCGTCAATAAGAGACAACCTAATCACTGCCCTTTGACATTACCATCACTGAATTCCCCCACTATCAACATCCTGGGGGTTACCATTGACCACAGACCGCACTGGACGCCCCATATTAACACACTGGCTATGAGGACAGGTCAGAGACTAGGAATACTGCAGTGAGTAACTCCTTTCCTGACTCCTTAAAGCATGTCCACCTAGGCTATGACCATCACCAACAGGAGACAATCTAACCACCGCCCCTTGACATTCATTGGTGTAACCATCACTGAATCCCCCATTATCAACATCTTGGGAGTTATCATTCATCAGAAACTCAACTGGACTCACCACATTAACAGAGTGGCTACAAGAGCAGGTCAGAGGCTAAGAATAGATGAAGGCTACAAGGCACAAATCAGGAGTGTGATGAACTAAGGTTATAAGATACAGTATCGGAACAGAATCGGGGCATTTGGCCCATCGGGTCTGCTCCACCACTCGATTATGGCTGATATGTTACTCAACTCCATTCTCCTGCCTTCTTCCTGTAACATTTGATCTCTTAACTAATCAAGAACTAACTATCTCACTCTTAAAGATACTCAATGACTTGGCCTCCACAGCCTTCTGTGGCAATGAGTTCCATAGATTCACCTCTCCCTAGTTGAAAAAAAATTCCTCCTCTTCTCAGTTCTAAAGGTTGTCCCTTCACTGTGTCCTCAGGTCCTCGTCTCTCCTACTAGTAGAAATATCTTTTCAATGTCCATTCTATCCAGGCCTATCAGAATTCTGTAAGTTTCAATGAGATCTCTCCTCATCCTTCTCTAAACTCCATTGAGTGCATACGCAGAGTTCTCAACCATTCCTCATATGACAAGTCTCTCATTCCTAGGATCATTCCTGTAATTTCCTCTGAACCCCCTCCAAGGCCAGCACATCCTTCCTTAGATATAGGGCCCAAAATACTCCCCACTATCCTGGATGAGCTCCAACAACACTCAAGAAGCTTGACACCATCCAGGACAAAGCAGCCCGCTTTATTGACATCACATCCACAAACATTCAACCACTTCAACACCGACGCTCAGTAACAGCAGTGTCTACTATCTCCAAGATGCACTCCAGAAAATCACCAAAGATCCTCAGACTGCATCTTCCAAACCCATGACCACTTCCATCTAGAAGGACAAGGGCAGCAGATACATGGGAACACTACCACCTGCAAATTCCTGTCCAAGTCACTCACCATCCTGACTTGGAAATATATCAATGCTCTTTCAGTGTCGTTGGGTCCAAATCCAGGAATTCCCTCCCTAATACCATAGTGGGTGTACCTACAGCATTAGGACCTCTCGACTTCAAAAAGGCGGCTCACCACCACCTTCTCAAGGACAGCTAAGGACGGGCAATAAATACTGCCCAGTCATCGATTCCCACATTCAATGAGTGAATTAAAAAAGAGTTCATCATTTCAGGAACCATTCTTGTAAAATCACTTCTGCACTCTCCAAAACTAGGGGAAGTGAAAAATGTATTCTCTCAGATTTATTTAAGATCTGGAAAACAGTAGGTGCAACATTCCAGAAGACAGCTGATCATGTACTTAACGAGGGCTATTACACAGGATTATGGTGGGAAAAGTTGGGAGGTGCGACTAAATTAGATAGCGCTTGCAAAGAGCCAACAAAGGCTTAACTGGCCAAATGTCTATCTCCTGCACTGTAAGATTTAATGCTTATAAGAGCAGAGTGGATGAGATACTAACTCTTAAACTGATGGGAAGTAGTGAAATTTACATTAAGCCACTCATTCTTCACTTTTTAATGAATATATGCTGTTGAATCTTTTTCTCAGGCTGAGAGGAATCACGAAACACATCTGCAGGAGTTGAGGCTCAGTCTTGAGCAATCAGAGAACGAAAACCAGAGCATTCAGAATTACATGCGTTTTCTGAAATTGTGCTATACAATCATGTTTGGAGACAACACCATAACAGACTTTCATGGTGAGCCAGCATTGAGATGAGTAACTTAATCATCACAGGATTTGATGGAGACTTGCAATGGCCACCCATTTAACGTTTGTTTTATACTTAATTATGAAATTTTAAATTTGACTTTTATTAAGAAAATTAAGTAAAGATCATGCAAATTGTGCTGGATGTATTTTTCCCTGTGATTAAACGCAAATACTGCACAAAAGAAAGAACTACTGTATTTAATGTTCCTAAACTAATATGCTTGAATATTATGTTTTTCAGCCCAATTTCCATCTAATGTCAGTGTGTAAATGAATAATTTTATTTCTGTTTCAAAAATATTGTTAATTTTTTAAGGCAGTATTTTTGTACCAATAAGTTGTGTTTTTGACATTGTTCCTTGGTAACATGTTCAAATACTTTTCCTCAGTTGGTTAATTTCCACACTAAATAAAAATATAAATAGGGAACTATTGCAATACTATCCCTTCTATGTGCTTAATGTTGCCCAGGAACAGGAGAATGCCATTTAGCACCTCAAGCCTATTCCAACATTCAATTAACTCAGGGCTGATATGCATTGTAACTCCACCTATTCACCTTTGCACCATATGCTTTGGCTAATTAGATTCTGTGGATCTTAGATTTAAACTTGTTAATTGAGCTAGGATCTACTACTATTTCTGTGGGACTGTTTCCAATTTCTTTCACCCATTACCAGAAGAAGTGATTGCCCCCCTGAATAGCCAGCTCTCATTTTATGGCAATTTTCCTTTGTCCTAGATGACCTCACTCAATTCACACAGGAAATAACTGTTACATTTCTTATGGAAGCAACCTGTTTTTGAATTAAATATTACTGTCCTTCATATCTCAGTTTGCTCACCTTACCTTATGTCAGTTTCTCCCATCACATTAGTTGATAAAGATGTTCCATCCTCCACTTTACTCAATAGAACAAAGGAACAGGAGTAAGCCATTCAGCCCTTCGAGCCTGTTCCGACATTCAATGAGAACATGGCTGATCTGTGGCCTAACTCCATCTACCTGCCTTTGGCCCATATCCCTTAATACCTTTGCTGACCAAAAGTTTATCTGTCTCAGATTTAAAACTAACAACTGACCCTGCATCGATTGCCATCTGAGGAAGAGAGTTCCAAACAACTACGACCCTTTGGTTAATTAAATTGGAGAGGGTTCAGAAAATATTTATCAGAATATTGTTGGGAGTAGAGCATTTGAGTTACTAGGAGAGGCTGGGTAGGCTGGACATTTTTTCACTGGAGCGTAGGAAGTTGAGGGGTGACCTTATTGAGGTTTATAAAATCATGAGGGGCATTGATAAGGTGAATAGCAAAGGTCTTTTCCCGAGGATAGGGGAGTTCAAAACTAGGGGACATATTTTTAAGGTGAGAGGAGAAAGTTTTAAAAAGGACATGAGGGACAACTTTTTTACACAGAGAGTGCTTTGTGTGTGGAATGAACTGCCAGAGGAAGTGATGGATGCAGGTACAGTTACAATGTTTAAATTTGGCTAAGTACGTAAGTATGAAAGGTTTGGAGGGATATGGGACAAAAGCAGACAAGTGGGACTAGTTTAGTTTGGGAACATGGTCAGTGTGGACTAGTTGGACTGAAGGCTCTGTTTCCATGATATATGACTCTGACTCTAAGTGCTTCCTAACATCTCTCCTGAACAGTCTGGCCCTGGTTTTTAGAGGACACCAGTGATTTGTTTCAAGATTTAGATGCTTCCCTGTAATAAAACGTCTACAGTCTTTGCTCATTCCTTCCGATTTCTTCAAATGCACAACTTCCTCAGCAGAGTTTAGCCTGTGTTTGCAATCCACTGGAGAGTGAAATTGCAAATTAAAGTGGCTTCACCGGATGTTTAGAGAGGCCCTGGAATACAGCTGAATAAGGACAAAGTACTGTATGTCTCCCCACCTGAGGAAAATACATATGCAGGGTGGGGGAAAATCTCATTGCTAGACCATGTTCTTAATTGCATTGTTGTATCCCTGCCTCACTCTTAAACGTTGCCAGGAGATGGCTTGTCAGGGACAATGTCCAAACTGCACTAGTTCATGATGTTGTGGATATAATTGATAATCTATGATGATATTATAAGCTTTGAGTAGATCATTTTGTGATAATGATTTTAGCAGCCATCAGTTCTAAAGTCTACTGAGAGTGCTGTGTTAAGTTGAACCTTGCTATGGGATCCTGCTTTCAAGTATTCACAGGATTCAAGTTCCAGGCACCACAGTAATAATGAAGCTTTCAGATACTGTTACTTTTGAATCCAAATGCTCGGATCTCTAGGAGGTGGAAAAACGAACAATTTATACCTTGATTCAAATTTAAAATATGGAGTTCTGTCAGACATTTTCAGAAGTGCTTCATAACTTGAATTATTTAGAATAATTTTAGTGAAATTAGACTTTTTACAAACAAAAAGAAAAAGCTACTGCCAAGAACAGCTATTTCCAACAACAGATCTCAACAGAATCTCAACACCATTTCTGAAAATTCTCTCCATATCTCAAGATATGATTGCCTTATTGCATTTTTTGCTGGTCTCCTAATCTCCACTGCACGTAATTCTAAAGTATCGGAAGCTCCAGCTTTTGTAATGTCCCTTTTGTCTCTGCACTCACTCACCTCAAATATGTTGAACAGGGAGTAGGCCTTTCAACCCCTTGAAGCTGTTCCATCACTCAGTCTCTCAATCACGCCATCTCTCATCACTCATTCTCTTCCGAAGCTACACTGGCCCTATCCCCCACCTCTTCCTCCGTTACATCGATGACTCTATCGGTGCCACCTCGTGCTCCCACGAGGAGCTCGAACAATTCATCCACTTCACTAACACCTTCCATCCCAACCTTAAGTTCACCTGGACCATCTCCAATACTTCTCTCTCCTTCCTGGGCCTCTCTGTTTCCATCTCTGGCAACCACCTGGAAACCGATATCCATTTCAAGCCTACCGACTCCCACAGCTACCTAGAATACACCTCCTCTCACCCACCTTCCTGCAAAAATGCCATCCCCTATTCCCAATTCCTTCACCTCCGCCACATCTGCTCCCGAGATGAGGCATTCCACTCCCGAACATCCCAGATGTCCTCGTTTTTCAAAGACTGCAACTTCCACTCCACAGTGGTCGAAAACGCTCTCGACTATGTATCTCGCATTTCCCGCAACTCATCCCTCACACCCCCTCCCCGCAATAATAACCAAAACAGAATCCCCCTGGTCCTCACGTACCACCCCACCAACCTCCGGATCCAATGCATCATCTTCCGGCACTTCCGCCATCTGCAATCCGACCCCTCCACCAAAGACATTTTTCCCTCCCCACCCTTATCTGCCTTCCGGAGGGACCACTTTCTCCGTGACTCCCTTGTCCTCTCCACACTCCCCTCCAGCCCCACCACACCCGGCACTTTTCCCTGCACCCGCAGGAAGTGCTACACCTCCCCCCTCACCTCCATCCCAGACCCCAAGAAGACCTTCCACATTAAATAGATGTTCACCTCCATATCTGCTAATGTGGTATAATGTATCCGCTGTTCCCAATGTGGCCTTCTCTACATCATGGAAACCAAGTGGAGGCTTGGAGACCGCTTTGTGGAACACCTACACTCAGTTCGCACTAAACAACTGCACCTCCCAGTGGCAAACCATTTCAACTCCTCCTCCCACTCCTTGGACGACATGTCCATCCTGGGCCTCCTGCAGTGCCACAACGATGCCACCCAAAAGTTGCAGGAACAGCACCTCATATTTCGCTTGGGAACCCTGCAGCCCAATGGTATCACAAGCTTCAAAATCTCCCCTCCCCTGACCGCATCCCAAAACCAGCCCAGCTTGTCCCCGCCTCCCTAACCTGTCCTTCCTCCCACCTATTCACTCCTCCCACCTCAAGCCCCACCCCCACCTCCTACCTACCAGCCTCATCCCACCCCCTTGACCTGTCTGTCCACCCTGGACTGACCTATCTCCTCCCTAACTCCCCACCTACAGTCACCTTTACTTGCTCCATCCCTGCCTCTTTGACCTGTCTGTCTCCTCTCCACCTATCTTCTCATTTATCCATCTTCTATCCACCTCCCCCTCTCTCCCTATTTATTTCAGTATGCCCTTCCCCTCCCCCATTTCTGAAGAAGGGTCCAGACCCGAAATGTCAGCTTTCCTGCTCCTCTGATGCTGCTTGGCCTGCTGTGTTCATCCAACTCTACACCTTGTTATCCCATCATTCAACAAGCTCTTTGGCCTAACTCCATATATCTGCCATGGCCTATCTCTCTTGGTACCTTTGCTTAATAAAAATGTATCTGTACCAGTTTAAAGTTAACAACTGATCCTGCATCAACTGCCATTTGTGGAAGAGAGTTTCAAATATCTACCACCCTTTGTGTATCGAAGACTTTCCTAACATCTTTCCTGAATGGTCTGGCCCTAATTCTCAGCCTATATTCTAGTTCTAGAATCCCCAACCATTGGAAATATTACATCAATCTATCTTGTCTTTTCCTCTTAATATTTTGAAGACTTTGATCAGACCACCTCTTAACCTTCTAACTTCTGGAGAAAACAGGCCTAATTTGTATAATCTCGCCTCATAACATTACCCCTGACATCCAGGTATCATTCTTGTAAACCTACATTGTAATACCTCCAAGGCCGATATATCCTTCCTAAGGTGTGGTGTCCAGATCTGCTCACAGTGCTCCCACTGGGGTCTATCCACCCATTGCTCCGTAATATTCCACAATCTAGCAATGCATCTGCCTCAAGGTGCAAGTACCAACATTGTTCCTATTGCAGCCCCCTGCCCTTCCATCCATCAGCGGTAGAGTCTTTATTTGTCTTGAATTCCTGGAATGATACAGCAGAGAAAGCAAGCATTTAGTGATCCAATTAGTTCCACCCCATAGCCCTGTTATTTTCTTTCTTTCAGGTATGTTATTCAGTTCTCCCTTGCCTTATTGAACCATCGCATTCCAGTTTGAAACAACTTCTGTTGTGAAAGAGCTGCTCAGATAATGAAGCAGTCCACGCCTGCATTTAGTGACACCTAGAGACAATTCAGGCTTTGAATAATAACTAGCAAGTAATTTTCTTCTCAAGGATAATCCAAACTGCCAAAGGAAATAGTCACAGCCCCATCCAAGGCAATCTTCAACACCCACCTTTTCTATTTTAAAGTAATTCTGATAATGAGAATTTTAGCAGCAGGTTTAGTACTACCTATATAAATGGTGGTAGAATGCAAGTACTTGTCTCTGATGCCAACTAAAGCAGAAATAATGACTATTTTCAACAAGAAAGTTTTGTAACATTTCCCCTTGATACTTAATGGCATTACCATTCCTGAATTCCCAATTGTCAAACAGATCTGAACTAGCCACATAAACATGGTGGCTACAAGAGCAAGTCAGACATTGGGAATTCTGCAGCAAATAACTGATTCCCCAAAACCTGTTCACCATCAACAAGGCAAAGGTTACACATGTGGTGGAATATGCCTCCATTACCCTGATGTGTACTGCACCAACACCACTCAAATAGAAAACGATGTGTTTGATTAGCCCCCATCCACCACCTTGGTCATTCACACCCTCCAACAGTAATGAGTGGTCTTAGTAGCACCCTTAGATGATTCACTGCAGAACTTAGCTATGGCTCCTTTGACAATATTTTCCTAACCAGTGACCGGTACTACCTAGAACAAAGGCAATAGACTCATGGAAACAACATTCCCTGCAAGTTCCCCTCTATGGCATCCTGATTTACCACCATATCACCATTCCTTCAGTGTCAATGGCCAAAACCCTGCAGCACCTTCCTAACATCATTTTAGTTGTGCCTGAACTGTCTAGATGCAATGGTTCAAGAATATGTCTCACAACCACCTTTCAAGGGCAATTGGGGATGGACAATAACTGGTGGCCTCACCTGTGTTGTTCACATTCTATGAATGTATAAAAAAAGGTTTACTCATGTTGGCTGTGATTTTCCTCTAACAAATTCACCTGGCTTTCAATTATTACCTGATTATTTGGCTTCTCACCATTTGTCTGATTCTTCTGGAAGAGAAAATTTTCCTGGTAAATGTCGAATGAGATGAAGAATGAAGTGGAACTGGGTCCAGGACAGCTTTGAGATAGTGTGAGGCTATAGTGATGGAGAAAGATGTCAAGAGTGTCCATGTAGTGATCCAGTCAGTGTGTATAGATCACAGCATGAAGTGTCATCAGCTGTCTGAGGAGTGTTGTACATCACAGAGATACCTCTAACCCTAAACATAAAGGATGGAATTTCAGTTGGAATCCACAGGGAGTGGGTGGGATGGAGTCTGAGCAGTCATGGAGTCTGAGCAGTCATAGAGTCATACAGCATGGAAACAGACCCTTCGGTCCAACCAGCCCATGCTGACCATAATCCCAAACTAAACTAGTCTCACCTGCCTGCACTTGGCCCGTATGCCCCCAAACATTTATTATTCATGTAAGTCACTGAAGAAGGAGATGTGGCAGTGAATGTTAGTTTTGGCAAACATTTTATCAAACACTAAGAGGGAAATCAAAAGCTGTGAAGGTGAAGAGGCTGAAAGATTAAAACAGAAATCCTGTTAGAGAGAAGTGCTGAACTTCTTCAAGGCAGGCAAACCTGGAAGAGATGTGATAGTGAATCAAAATCTCAAATAAATGTTACAGATGCTGTAGATCTGAAATATGAACAGAAAGTACAGTAGGTCTGGCAGTATCTATGGAGAGAGAAATGAGAGTTAGTAGAACATAGAACAGTACAGCACAGTACAGGCTTTTCGGCTCACAATGTTGTGCCGAACTTTTACCCTAAACCTAAGGTCTATCTAACCTCCACCCCTACCTTATACTATCATCCATATGCCTATCTAATAGCCACTTAAATGATCCTAATGAGGCCGACTCCACTACCCTCTCTGGCAATGCATTCCACGCCCCTACCACTCTCTGAGTAAAGAACCTACCTCTAAAGTGTCCCCTATATCTACCTCCACTCACTTTAAAATATGTCCCCTCGTAATAGCTACCTCCACCCTAGGAAAAAGTCTCTGGCTGTCCACTCTATCTATACCTCTGATCATTTTGTACACCTCTATCAAGTCATCTCTCATCCTTCATCGTTCTAAGAGAAAAACCCTGGTTCTCTCAACCTTTCCTCGTAAGACCTCCCCTCCATTCCAGGCAACATCCTGGTAAATCTCCTCTGCGCCTTTTCCAATGCTTCCACATCTTTCCTGTAATGAGGCGACCAGAACTGGACACAATACTCCAGATGTGGTCAAACCAGGCTTTTGTACAGCTGGAGCATAACTTCACGGCTCTTGAACTCAATCCCTCTATTAATGAAAGCTAACATACCATACGCCTTCTTAACAACTCTATCCACCTGGGTGGCAGCTCTCAGGGAACTGTGGACATGAACCCCAAGATCCCTCTGCTCCTCCACACTGCCAAGAATCTTTCCGTTAACCCTGTATTCTGCTTTCAAATTTGTCCTTCCAAAATGAATCACCTCACGTTTTTCAAGGTTAAACTCCATCTGCCACTTCTCAGCCCAGCTCTGCATTCTATCAATGTCCCTTTGTAACCTCGAACAGCCCTCTGCACTATCCACAACTCGACCCACCTTCGTATCGTCCGCAAACTTACTAATCCACCCTTCCACTCCTACATCCAAATCATTTACAAAAATCACAAATAGAAGAGGACCCAGACCAGATCCTTGTGGTACACCACTTGTAACTGAGCACCATGTTGAATATTTTCCATCCACCACCACCCTTTGTCTTCTAAGGGTCAGCCAATTCTGAATCCAATCTGCCACATTTTCCCCTATCCCATGCCTCCTTACTTTCTGCATGAGCCTACCATGGGGAACCTTATCAAATGCCTTACTTAAATCCATTTATACCACATCCACTGCTCAATCTATATCCATGTGTTTGGTCACCTCTTCAAAGAATTGAATAAGTTTTGTGAGGCATGATCTATGCCTCACAAATCCATGCTGACTATCATGAATCAAACTGCCTTTCCAAGTGATCATAAATCCTATCTCTCAGAGCCCTTTCCAATAATTTGCCCACCACTGACGTAAGACTAACTGGCCTGTAATTTCCAGGGTTATCCCTATTCCCTTTTTTGAACAAGGGAATGACGTTTGCCTCTCTCCAATCTTCTGGCACTATACCCGTGGACAGGGAGGACGAAAAGATCATTGCCAAAGGCCCTGCGATCTCTTCCCTCGCTTCCCATAGAATCCTTGGATAAATCCCATCAGGCCCGGGGGGACTTATCTATCTTCAAGTTCCTCAAAATTCCTAGTACATCTTCCTTACTAATATCAACTTCCTCTAGCCTACCAGCCTGTTTCACACCATCCTCCTCTACAACTAGGTCCCTCTCAGTTGTGAATACCGAATAAAAGTATTCATTAAGGACCTCTCCTATCTCTTTAGGCTCCGTGCACAAATTCCCTTTACAATCCTTGATCGGCCCTACCCTTTCTCTGGTCATTCTCTTATTCCTCACATACGTGTAAAAAGCATTGGAGTTTAAATGGTTCAAGTCTGATGATTCTTCTTCGGAACACTGTTTGTTTGACATTGTGGTTGTTTGAAAGCTTGAAAACTGAATAGAAAGGTCAAAGTTGTTAAGTATTATTAAATCAAGTCAAGTAAATGACATTAACAATACCGATTAATCACAATATAATTGAATGATAGAACAGAATTGAGGGGCTGAATGGCTTCCTCCTGTTCCTACATCAGGGCAGGCACTGGTGTAGTGGTAATGTCACTGTACTGGTACTCCATAACCCTAAGCCAATGTGTGGGAACATAGCTTGGAATCCCATTATGACAGATGGTGAAATTTGAACTCAATAAAATCTGGAATTAAGTCTCGTCTCATGCTGACCATTATCATGATTGTCATAAAGCCCACATCGTTCTCTAATTTCCTTCAAGGAAGGAAACCTGTTGTGGTTACCTGGTCTGAACTACTTGTGACTTCAGGCCCACGGCAAAGTAGTTGATTCTTCACTACCCTCTTGGGTGGGAAATCAATGCTGCCCATAGCCAGTGATACTCTCATCCCGTGAATGAATAAAATAAAGCTGGCTATTACCCTTACATAAATTATGGTGTTTTTAATCTTTTTAGTAGCTAAATGTATATGTGAAGAGCATGATTTTAATGTTTATTTCTGTTAAATATGTCTTCATGCTGAATATAAATAAACTCCTGTTCACTTGTGAGATTCATTTCCATATCTACAAAATGAAATACTTATTAGCTGGCACTCAACAAATTCTTTACAAACTCAATTGACATAGATTTAGAGAGCTCAATTCTGAAAATTACTAGTGGTGCAAAAACAGCATATGAACAGATAAACGCACAAATTAGGAGAAGAAATTGGCCATTCTGTCCCCTAGCCTGCTCTGCCATTCAATTAGATCATGGCTGATCTAACTGTGACCTCAGTTCCTCATTCCCACCCATTCACCCCAATAACCTTTGTCTCCCTTGTTAGCTGAGAAACTATCTACCTATCCTTAAAAATATTCAATGACCATTGCTCCCTAGAGAAGAGAATGCCAAAGACCTACAGCCCTCTGAGATAACTAAACTCCTCCTCATCTCCATCCTAAATGCAAGATCCCTTATTTTCAAACCATGCCCTTTACTTCTAGTGGTCTAGGTTCACAAGAAAGGACAGGGATTTTACCCTCAACATTTCTCCTCCACACTTTTTCCTAATGCCAGCTCCTTCAATCACACAATGTGCTTGTGTCCATTAATTACCCAGAAGGCATTGGAACAGGACTGGTGTCTATGGATGACCTGCCCTGGATATAATCGGCACAGTTAGGAAGTGGTAGCATCTTCACCCCACACCCTCTAACCTGATTGATTACCTCATCTTCAAACATACTCTGTGGGAGTACGTTGCACTCTGATTATAAAGTCAAGAATCCAACATGTTTTATTCAACAGCCCATCCAACATCTCCTGCAAACTTCACACATTTTTGTGCACAAGTTCTGAACTTGTGACGCTTTTAAAATTGTACTACTTTAATTATTTTTGTCTGTCCCTCTATCAAATTGCATGACTTTAAAACTTGTTAAACTGCATCTGGCAAGGAGTCTATCCAGTTTACCAGACTGTCGAGGGTTTTCCTTGGGCTGGCTTTTCTTTCCAGGGCTGAGAAACTGAGATCAGTGCTGTTTCCTGGGTACCAACTGTACCCCTGTAGGTGGGAGGATTGGTTGAAGCATTTGGATTTTCACATAGGCATGGCAAAACGTTGGCTTTATGGAGGATGAGAGGCTGCTTCTTGAAGTTGGGGAGCTAATCTGAGCCCTTCCACAAGCCAGTGAGGAAGAACACACCAATGATGTTGATCATCTAATGATGATGAGTGATGGCAATTCACAGCAAAACAACCAAATTATTAAACATGTGTAATAGGGAACAACGCATACCCATTCAGATGGGATTACAACACTGGGATGAGAATATTGAACCTTTCAAAACAGCACATTGAAATTTGATATGTTAATCTTGTAAACTCTGTTTTACCTGTTTGTTTAATTATTGAATTGACAACATGTGCCTATATAAAGCCATATATATCTGTTTGGGGTAAGTTCTTATTGTTGGAAAAAGGGAGATGTGTTGTGTTTCATGGTCACTGCACCATTGCATGTGACCTGAAGGTATCAAATTTTCATTCTTTTCCTTAATTGAGAGGATTAGTTGAAACATAACACGCTACTGAAAGCACTCTGCTCAATTGTAATGTAATGCCTGTGTTTAATTGCCAGCTGAAATAAACATCTGTTAGATTCTTCAACACCACAATATCCACATCCAGGTTTGTGTGTTATGATGGATAAATAAGCATTTCCATCAGGAGGGACCCTTGTGCAAGCTGGTGTGTCGTTGCTCCTGCCCCCTAGGGCATGAGGGGCCTATAGACCTCCTGGGAGTGTTAGCCTCTCAATCCTGAACCTATTTCCACAGGTCCACTCCCAGGTCACTCTGTCAGCCTCCTTCAATTGGCTTCATTTAGGCTTTTACCCAGTCTGAGTGGCTTCTAAATTTTATAGGTAGGCAGCTCTGACAAGACCGAATCCTGCCTCTATAAAAATAGCTCCAAAATTGGATGAAGTTGCACATTACCTGATGGAGCCATTGTTACACCCAACCAATGAGGCCATTGTAAACCCCCACCCAATGGGGCAATTGTTATCCCTGCCCAATGGAGCCATTGTTAATATCCACCCAATGGGACCATTGTTACCACCCACCCAAGGGGCAATTGCTACCCCCACTCAATGACGCTATTGTTAACCCCCAACTAATGGGGCCATTGTTACCCCCACCCAATAGAGCCATTGTTACCCCATCCAATGGGACTATTGTTATCTGCCACCCAATGGCGCAATTGTTAACCCATACCCAATGTGCCCATTGTTAACCCTCCCACCTGATGGGGTTATTGTTACCCCTACCCAGAGGGGCCATTGTTACCCCAGTTTGCCTCCAATCCTAATTCAAAGAGAGACTGCATATTCAGGTCTGTTACTATCCTCTACATCAGTACTACATTTCCAAGTCTTAAAATTATGCCCATGTACCCAATATCTGGTGATTAATATAGATCCGAAAGCAAAGTGAGACAACACCAATCCATTGGGAAATTACTATGCACTCCGCCTCATTTGGCAAAGAACTATTCATGCTATACATTGTCCCATTCAATCTTATATCCTCACTGCCACTAGTCCCTTTAACCCCAGGGACTTCATCAACTTCTGATGAGGACATGTTGAGTAAGTTGGGCCTGTAGTCTTTGGAAAAATGAGAGGTGATCTTATTGAAATATGCAATACTCTAAGGGGACTTGACAGAGTCAATGCGGAGAGATTGTTTCCCCTTGTGGGAGAGTCTTGGACCAAAAGATATAACCTCAGAATTCGAGGTCACACATTTAAGTCAAAGATGAGGGGGAATTTCTTCTCTCAGAGGATAAGGAGGACTTTACCACAGAAAGCAATTGAGGCTGGATCATTAAAGATATTCAAGGCTGAGATAGACAGATTTTTAATCCGAGGGATCAAGGATTATGGGGAAAAGGAAGGAAAGGGGAGTTGAGGATTATCAGATCAGCCATGATTCCACTGAATAGCAGAGCAGATTCAATGGGCTGAATGGCCTATTTCTGCTCCATTGCTTATGATCTTATGGCTAAAGGGGGATCAATGTAAGTGGCTCTGAGGGGCTGGAAGTGATGTTCAACTTTATCAAATATTCCTGGAGAAATAGCCTGGGGGCTGCATTCAAGACGGAAAGCAGCAGTCAGAACATGGAAGATTACAAAGGCTTCACTGACAAAGAAATGGTTGAAAGCTAGAAGCGAGTTGTGGATGACGATTGTCTTATCCTATATTCATCAGTGGCATAAGCAAGGCGTACATGTGAACAGTTGGGGTCCAGACCCAAAACGTCAGCTTTCCTGCTCCTCTGATGCTGCTTGGCCTGCTGTGTTCATCCAGCTCTACACCTTGTTATATAAAAATGATTGATTTCTTTTAATGATGTTATTGGCTGCCTTTGGATTAAATAGTCCAACTGTATGCATATACACGCACACCCATGCACTCACACACACACACATACACACACGCACACATACACACACGCAGACACATCTCATTTCCCCTTCCTAATGTTCAATCCCATTGTTGTGGAAGTCCATGTCTAATAAGTTGAAGGGTAATGTAGATAGCAGCAAACGGTTTCAATCCATCAACATTTAGGTTAAAGGAGCTGTCTCACTCTGGTTACTGAATGCAAAATGATAACTCTGTTTTTCTCTCAGCAGTTGCTGCCACATCTGCTGTGCTTCCCCAGATCTCTGCGTTTTTGTTTCAGATTTCCAGCATCCACCAGTTCTGTGCGTGTTTTTTTCATAAGTGTAAATTCCCTCCTTTATTTAGGTCCCTCTGCTGTTGTCTCTGCATCGCTGCACTCAAGTGTTTATCTACTGTCCTATTCTGATGTCTCTCTGACACTGAATGCACCCACACCTTTATCTCCCTCAGTTTTGAAGAGAGAGCAAATACTTGAGGAAGAGTGGTTGTAACATCAGGAAGAGAGGTCGGGTTGGCAGCTGGGGCAGGAGGGCTGTGTTCAGAAACCATGGGGTGAAACTAACAAAAACTGCCAGCTGAGGCCTAGAGCAAAGGCCATAAGATGTGGGGTCAGAAGTAGACCATTCAGCCCATCTAGTCTGTCCCACTACTCAATGGGATCATGGCTAATCTGATAATCCTCAACTCCACTTTCCAGTCTTTTCCCATAACCCTTGATTCCCTTACTGGTTAGAAGTCAGTCCATCTCAGCCTTGAATATACTGAATGACCCAGCCTTGACAGACCTCTGCAGTCAAGAATCCCACAGATTCACTACCTCCTTAAAAAAAAAAATTCTTCTTCACAATTGTCTTCAATAGATGACCGCTCACTCTCAGGCTGTGCCCTCTAGTCCTAGACCAGATCCTTTGAGAAAGTGTGGTCTTTCAGGCTATGGCAAGGGAAAGAGGTCATAATTGAGAGGTTTTGGGCTTCATGACAAAGAGGTCCGAAAGATCCTTGTACTCGGTGGTGCTGAGGGTGAGAAAGATGAGAAGAGCTGTGTAGAGAAGACGGTGTTGTGGTTGGTTGGCTCACCGAGCTGGTTGTTCCGCAGACGTTTCATTACCCTGTGTGGTAACATCATCAGTGCAGCCTCCGAAGAAGCACCATTGTGTTTTCCCGCCTGTTATTTAAACTCTGGAGTCCGTTGAGCTTGATTACCTCACTTCCGGTTTTCCTTCGTAGTTGAGTATATATGGGGTTGAGTTCTATGTGTTTTTTGATGGCTTTCTTCATGGAGTACCAGGCTTCTAGGAATTCCCGTACCTGTCTCTGCTTAGCTTGTCCCGGGATCTTGGTGTTGTCCCAGTCGAATTGGAGGTTCTCCTTATCCATGTGGATAGAGATGAGTGAGTATTGGTCATGTCTTTTTGTAGCCAGTTGGTGTTTGTGTACCCCTGTTGTTAGTTTCCTTCCGGTTTGTCCAATGTAGTGTTTCTCACAGTCTCTGCAGGGAATCTTATAGATGACATTGGTCCTATCCATAGTGGGGAGTGGGTCTTTGGTTCAGGTAAGCAGTTGTCGCAGGGTTGATGTGGGTTTGTGTGCCACTCTGATGCCCAGCGGTCGTAGGTTAGTTCTGATGTGTTCCTGATGTAAGGTAGTGTGATGAGTGTGTCGGGGCATGTAGCATCTTTCTGATGTTGTTCGTGTAGGCATCTTCTGACCCAGTTTTTTGGATATCCATTATCTTTGAAAACCTGGAAGAGGTATTCTTCTTCCTCTCAGTGTAGTTCTGTGTTGCTGCAGTGTGTTGTAGCCTGTTTAAATAGTGTTCACACGCATCTTTGTTTGTGTGTGTTAGGATAGTTACTGTTGAAGTTCAGTACCTGGTCTGTGTGTATGGCTTTTCTGTGTACTTTCGTTAGAGAGAAGATGGTATCATTAGAGAAAAGAAGCTATGTTTTAGAAGCTTTGTTTCTGCTTTGCCTGTGTCAGCGTCCATATTTCACCAATTATTGTGCATTCCGAGTGCAGCTGGTAATGTGAGAATGACGAGATAATCTACCTTTTGTGGTGCTGATTGAGGGTTGGACATGGATCAGGATGCTGGCATAATTCCACTGCTCTTTGTCAAAAGTGCCATTGGATCATTTATATCCACCGGAACTGGCAGATGTGGCCTTGGTTTAACGGAAAATGGTACCTCCAACAGTGCAGTGCTCCCTCAGTACTGCATTGGAGAGCCGGCCTTTATTTATATGAATTTGAGCCCAGGTGTGAGTCTTATATCTCCCACGACCTTGTGGCTCAGGGGCGAGAGTGTTACCATCTGAGCCACAACTGAAGATATAGTCACCAATGGTGTGGCAATCAAAACTGGAGATGGTTTAGCTGAGGACAGAGTTGGGTATACATGGAAGGGTTAGGGGGACTGAAAGAAAATACACAGACATGTGAGGGCAAGGCTATAGGAGCTTTTGAAAACAAATGTATGATTTGTATAGATTGTAGGGATCAATGACTGTGAGCCAACAAAAGTCAATGGGAGTATGGCGATGGGTGAACAGGACTTGATGTGAAGAAGGACACTGGAGACCAATCATAGGAACATGGGAACAGCTAAGTGTAGAGCTAACAAATGCATGGCAGCAGGAGAGCTGAGACAGGGACTGGGTCAGTTACAGAGATAGGAAAACACAATCTTAGCAATGGAGCAGCTTTGAGACTTGAAGGTTATCTTGGGATTCAATATAACACTGAGAATATGATCACACTGGTTCAGCGTGAGGTCAGTTACCACAAAGGGAGGATGGAACTGATAGCTGGGGAATGGAGTTTGTAGCAGGTATGGAAAGCAATGAGTTCCGTTTTCACTGTTAGCCCTGGAGATCCTCAGAGACCAATCTTGGCTCCCTTATCAAGGTACACGCAACTTGACCTCAACCCTTACTAGTCGCAGCTCACCATTTGCCACAATGCTTGTCCATCACATGGCACGGTGCAGGATGATCGTCCAGTCCAGCTCTGGGAAAACCGATGCCACTGTTTACAAGAATCAGTCCCAAAACCCCCTTCCCACACCACTGTCTCCATTCCCACCCTCGACACTGTCTGAAGTTGAAGTGTACATTCCTTCAGCTTGCCATCCTATTTGAACCATCAGAGCAAGTGTCCATGCCATCCTCAAGACTGTGCATCTCTATAAACCTCAGTCACATCAGCCCCGACATCAGCTGACCAACTGCTGAAGCCCTCGTCACCGTCTTCCTTCTCTCGGACACTTGCGTCTCCAACGCTTGACCAGCTGTTACTGTAAAGTGTATTCAGAGGGTTTTTCTGCATGTGAAGTTCTGCACGAGGACACAGAGGGATTCAAACCGAAGGAAGCCAAGAACTAAAATGCCAAGCTGGACTAGACACAGAGGTGAAGTTTAGGTTGGCACAATTGACTGGTGATGGGGGAACGGCAGAGTCAGAATGGATAGATTTGGACAGATTTGCTAAATAGAACCACAGAGAATAGGAGTGGGAGTAGGCCATTCAGCTCTTAGCCTGTTACAACATTCAATATAATCATGGCTGATCATCCAACTCAGTAACAAAAACAGAAATTGCTGGAAAAGCTCAGCAGGTCTGGCAGCATCTGTGGACAGAAGTCAGAGTTAACATTTTGGGTCCAGTGACCCTTCCTCAGACCTTTCTTCAGAATCCAACTCAGCCCCGTGTTCCCGCTTTCTCTTCATACTCTTTAGCCCTAAAAACTACACCAAACTCCTTCTGGAAAACATTCAACATTTTGGCCTCAACCTGTGGCATTTCTGTCCCTGGCTGACCCTGAGTTTGTCCTGAAATTCCCAGATTTGGAAAAGACTGAGCCCAGTGTGAAGAGAATTCCATATTAAAGCAAAGTAAAGATGATAACAGTTAGGTTTCAGGCAGCAATCAGTGATGTGTTTGGGAGCTTGTACCCCAGATTCATGGAGCAACATGTGAGTCATGTGATCTAAGATGGTATTTAACCTGGCTTCGAGCCAGAAGGAGGAGGGGAAGAAACTGACAGTGTTTTCGGTGGGGAGGAAAGAAAATATCCTGACAGGAGTAACAGATTTCAGCTCTGTCATCTCTCCTATTATTGAAGCAGCAGCAGTCAGTTTAACTCACGCCTTTGCCATCTTTGGGTTGAAAGCTTACTGGAACTGTATCTGCAGGGGGAAATATCCTTCTCTCCAGTGCTGTGCAATGTCTTTCTTCGTCAAGGTAAAATCATTCTGTCTGTGAGTCGGTTACGCTTGAGCAGGAGGGAATCGGTTTCCTCCTCCTTCTCCCAGGCAGGGAAACTGAAGCTGTTTCATTCAACTCTCGCTGTAACTTGGCGACTGATTGCTCATCGATTCTGCGCGGCTCTTTCCTCCCCTCCCTGCCGGCTTCTCGCTCTGCCTGTCAGATACAGCTGCTGTGAGAGAGCAGAAAGGGCCATTTGCTTGCAATGCAGGGAGGCCCCAGATGTCGGTCTATTTTGCTGGGGCTGAATTCTTTCAAAAGGAATTGTTTTGTGTCTGTGCCACGGGGGAGGGGGAGACATGAAAGCTGCGTTGTGCTTGTACCTCGAGAGTTTGACTGTCTGCATCTGGCTGCTGTTAACTTTCATACAGACTCAAAAAAACCAGCGAAACTTGCAAGTGATTCATACAGGTCTGACTTATTTTGTACACAGTGCTTCAATATGACCAGTGTAATCATTATCAAACATTATGGATTTCCTGCAGGTTCAAACAAATGGTTTATGATTAGTCTCAGGCTTCCTTTTGAGCTAATCTGAAAGTTTTGTGCTATTTCATTCACTATGTTAATTTGTCTCCCTTTATTGTAGTCCATAATAGCATAAGATATAGGAGCAGAATTAGGCCATTCAGCCCATTGAATCTGTCCCATCATTCAATTATGGCTGGTATGTTTCTCAACCCCATTCTCCTGCCTTCTCCCTGTAATCCTTGATCCATTCACTGATCAAGAACCTATCTATCTCTGACTAAAATACATTCAATGATTGGAACTCCGCAACCCTCTATGGCAATGGGTACCATAGATTCACCACCCTCTGGCTGAAGAAATTTCTCCTCATCTCCATTCTAAATGGTCGTTCCTTCACTCTGAGGCTGTGCCCTCTGCGTCGTAGTCTTTCCTACTAGTGGAAACACCTTCTCCATGTCCAATCAATCCAGGCCTCTCAGTACTCAGTAAGTTTCAATCATCTGTCCAAACTCCATGGAATACAGATCTAGAGCCCTCAGCCGCTCCACCATAGTTGCCATGTTAATGCCTCTAGTCATATCTTCTTAAGCAGTCCCTCAACTGTGAGGTTGAGCTGCTTCCTGTCAGTTTGCTTGGTTCTGAGATGGCTGATGAGGATGCAGACTTTGTCAGAGGCGGATGAGAGGGTCAGGCGGTGTTTGAAGGATTGGCTTGATGGGTTGTTTCAGGCTTTGTACATTCGTTTCCTGCACACTCCCCTGAAACCCCCCTGTGCACAGTCACGCTGAAATCTATTGATGTCTTCGATGCCTTCCGGAATAAACCTCCTCCGTTACGGTGGGTCACAAATCAGGATCTCCCATGAGTCAATGGGAGGTGTTGACTTCTTTAGTCGATGCTCTGGGGACATCCCTAAAACGTTTCCGCTGTCCTCCTGAGAGTGAGGATCTTCCTGAGCAAGATTCAGGGTCAGGTGTTTGTCTTGGGCGGCTGTTGTCAGACAAATGGTTGACATGTCTTACTGAATGGAGTTGATTTCTGAGCAATGAGTGCCACAATGCTGGGCGAGTTGGCCCTTACAAGATTGTTTTCTGTTGGCTGCATTTGGAATTTATTGCAAAGGCACTGCTAAGGCTAGTTGTTTGAGATGCCTGCTGTAGATGTACAAACATCTGAAACGTAAAGGAGAGAGGGGATCACTGCTGCCCAGTAAACCTCACGCTCGGGTTTGAGATTCTGATCCTCAAATACTCTTATCCTCATTTAGCCAAAAGCTGCGCTGGCACACTGGGTGCGATGATGAGTTTTCTCATCTGTGTCTGTCTCCATCAAGAGGAGGCTCCCAAGAAATGGAAAATGATCCACTTTATTCTGGATCTCACTGCAGCCCTTAACCGATGAGTGTTTTGCTGTGGGAACTTTTGCAACAATTGGCACGGTGGCTCAGTGGTTAGCACTGCTGCTGCACAGCGCCAGGGACCCAGGTTCAATTCCACCCTCTGGCAACTGTCTGTGTGGAGTTTGCACATTCTCCCTGTGTCTGTGTGGGTTTGCTCCAGTTTCCTCCCACAGTCCAAAGATGTGCAGGGTAGGTGGATTGGCCATGCTAAATTGCCCGTAGTGTTCAGGCAGGTGTAGATTATGTGGGTTATAGAGGGATGGATCTGGGTGGGATGCTCCAAGAGTCAGTGTGGCCTTGTTGGGCCGAAGGGCCTGTTTCCACACTGTAGGGATTCTATGACGAACAAGGATCTTAGTTTTCCAGATATTTACTAAAAGGAGCATTTGCTTCAAAGAATATTAAACTCGGAGGCAAAGAGGTGTGTATTGTGTTACGTTGGAGTTATTAGCAGGACTGACCTGACTTGCGTTTCAGGAATCTGTTACTAACCTGAGCTTGTTTGAGTGGGCACCAGGCGAGGGAACAAAGAGGAGGAAAAGAGAGATTGGAGTGGGAGGGGGTGGGGTGAGGTTTCAGTATGAAGCCATTGATGGGAGAGGATTGAAGAATTTGAAGGAAGGGTGTTTCTGGAGGGGTCAGTCTACTGAGATGGGGGTGATCATGTCACATGGCAGCTGGAAGGCAAGCACATCACCAGGAATCCGGGTTCGATTCCATCCTTGGGCAACTGTCTGTGTGGAGTTTGCACATTGCCCACACTCTGCTGCGTGTGTTTCCTCTGGGTGCTCCAGTTTCCTCCCACAGTCCAAAGATGTGCAGGCTAGGTGGATTGGCCATGCTAAATTGCCCGTAATTTCCAGGGATATTTAGGTTAGGCGGGTTAGACATGGTCTGGGTGGGATTCTCTTCAGAGGGGCAGTGTGGGCTTGTTGGGCCAAATGTCCTGTTTCCACTCTGTAGGGATTCTATGATTCACATCTGTTCCTCTTGGCCCAGAAGCAGTGCTGGAAAAGCACTTCCCTGCTCACTGCAACAGTACTTGACACTCTTTAGCTTACAAGTTTTACCAGTAAGATAGTGTTAAAGCTCAAATATTGGAACACAGCCTCATTAAAATATTCAAACGCAGGATCCTCCTCCTGAATGCTGCTTGATTGACTGTCTCTGTTAAAACCAAATGGGATTTGAAATTCAGTGGATTCAGATTGGAGATCTCCTATCCATTCTGCTCATAAGAAATAGGATCAGGAGTAGGCCCTTCTGTCCCTTTGAGGCTGCTTCACCATTCAATGTGAACACAGCTGATCTGACACTCCTCATGTTCATTTTCCTGCCTTTTCTGCATAATCTTTGATTCCCCAGCTGACCAAGAACCTATCTCAGCCTTAAATCCACACACAAGGACTCTGCCCCCACAGCTGTCTGTAGCGAGGTGTTACAAAGACTCACAAACCTCTGAGAGAAGAAATTCCTCCTCATCTCAGTCTTAAGTTGGTGCCCCTTTATTCTGAGATGATGCCTGTGGTCCTAGACTTTACTATGAAGAGAACTATCCTCTCAGCATTTACGCTGTCAAGCCCCTTAAGGATCTGATACATTTCAATGAGATCACCACTCATTCTTCTAAATTCCAACAAATAGAATCCCAGCCTGTTTAATCTTTGCTCATAAGACAATCCCTTCATATCAGGGATCATCCTAATGAAATTTCTCAGAAGTGCCTACAATGAAATAATATCTTTCCTTAAATAAGGGGACCAAAACTGCTCACAGTTCTCCAGATGTGGTCTCACCAGCACCTTGTACAGTTACAGTAAGACTTCCCTACTCTTATACTCTAAATCCCTTTGGAAAGGGCTAACATCCATTAGCCTTCCTGTGAACCTGTGTGCTACCTTTCTGTGTATTATGCACAAGTACCCTCAAGTCCCTTTATGTTGCAGCTTTCTGCAGTTTATAAATAATACTCTAGACTTGCCCCATCCAAATTAAACAATTTCACTCTTTGCGTGTTATGCTCCATTTGCCAACTTATTGCTCACTTACTAGGGCGAGGGACTTAAGTTAAATCCAGAACATCTCCTGTTAATCACAATTTGCTGATTTATGTAGTATTGCCTATTTAAAGAATTAAAAAGTAACTTAAAATGTACAAGAATGCATGTATTAAAAGCTGAAACCTGTAAAAATGATTATGGATCATCATTAAAAACCCCAATGATTTACCAATGTTCTCCAATGAAGGCAATACACAGTTTTCTCACTTTGACTGACCTTCATGTGAGTCAAGTCTGACAAAGTGCTTAATTCTTAACTACTCTCTGAAGTGATAGAGTAAGCCACTCAGTTGTATTCAAGAAAGCAATGATCCTGCGGCAACTTTTCAGTGCAGTTAGAGAATGACAGTAAATGTTAGCCTTACCAGTGATGTCCGAATCCCCAGAATGCTTTTTTTATGAAGACAAGTACATAACAAGTCTCTAAAAGATGCAGAGGCGGTGGAAACTGGTACAGTTACAACATTTGAAAGGCATCTGGATGGGTACGTGACTAGGAATGGTTTAGAGGGATATGGGCCAAATGCTGGCAAATGGCGCTAGATTAATTCAGGATATCTGGTCAGTATGGTCAAGTCGGACTGAAGGGTCTGTTTCGATGCTGTAATAAATATTGAAAGCAGTGTGCCAACTCGTTTCAGTATGTGTTCCATGACTGGAGGTGAGTTGCTCCAAATGAACAAGTGTTGGTTTGCTGCCCTGTTTACATTGTCAAGGAATTCACTGCTGAACAAGTATCCAAACTGTTGATTTGATTTATTATTGTCACATGTACCTAGGTACAGTGAGAAGTTTTGTTTTGCATGCGGTATAAGCAGATCATAACATGCAAAGTGCATTGGGGTAATAGACCAGAGCAAGGAATACAATGTTATGGCTGCAGAGAAGGTACACAGAGAGTGAGATCAACATTGGACCTCTCAAATTTAAAATTTGAATCAGAAGTCTGATAACAGCAAGGAAGAAGCTGTTCTTGAATACTTTGGTACATATGTTTAAGCCTTTGTATTTTCTGCATGATGGAAGAGGGTAGGACAGAAGTGGGCAGCATGGTGGCACAGTGGTTAGCACTGCTGCCTCACAGCGCCAGGGACCCGGGTTTGATTCCAGCCTCGGGCAACTGTCTGTGTGGAGTTTGCGCATTCTCCCCGTGTCTGCGTGGGTTTCCTCCGAGTGCTCTGGTTCCCTCCGGGTGCTCTGGTTTCCTCCCATAGTCCAAAGATGTGCAGGTTAGGTGGATTGGCCATGCTAAATTGCGTAGTGTTCAGGCAGGTGTAGATTACGTGGGTTATAGAGGGATGGGTCTGGGTGGGATGCTCTGAGGTTCAGTGTGGACTTGTTGGGCTGAAGGGCCTGTTTCCACACTGTAGGGATTCTATGACTCTAAGAGATTATAACCACGTTGCGAGGGGTCTTTGATTATGTTGGCTTCCCTTCCAGGGCAGCGATAAGTATAGATGGAGTCAATGGATGGAAGGTTGTCTTCATAGAATCCCTACAGTGTGGGAACAGGCCCTTCGGCCCAACAAGTCCACACTGACCCTGAGAGCATCCCACCCAGACCCATCCCCCTATAACCCACCTAATCTACACATTCCTATGGGAAATATAGCATGGCCAATCAACCTAACCTGCACATTTTTGGACTGTGGGAGGAAACCGGAGCACCTGGAGGAAACCCACACAGACACGGGGAGAATGTGCAAACTCCACACAGACAGTCGCCCGAGGGGGAGAATCAAATCTGGGTCCCTGGAGCTGTGAGGCAGCATTGCTAACCACTGAGCCACCATGCCACCCGTTTGTCTTCTGTGAGGGACTGGGCTGTGTTCACAACTCTCCGTAGTTTCTTACTATCCTGGGCAGAACGGTTGCCAGATCAAGCTGTGGTACATCTGGATAAAGATAACAAGGTGTAGAGCTGGATGAACACAGCAGGCCTAGCAGCATCAGAGGAGCAGGAAAGCTGACATTTCGGGTCTGGACCCTTCTTCAGAAACCCAAAACGTCAGCTTTCCTGCTCCTCTGATGCTGCTTGGCCTCCTGTGTTCATCCAGCTCTACACCTTGTTATCTCAGATTGTTCAGCATTGGCAGTTCCTACTGTCTCTCTCATATATCTGGATAGAATGCTTTCTATGGTGCATCTGTAAAAGTTGATGAGAGTCTTTATGGACATGACAAATTTCCTTAGCCTCCTGAGGAAGTAGAGACATTGTTTTGCTTTCTTGACTGTCACATCGACATTGGAGGACCAGGACAGATTGTTAGTGATTGTCACTCCCAGGAACTTGATGCGCTCGACCATCTCCACCTCAGCACCATTGACGCAGACAGGGGTGAGCCCTCCACTCCACTTCCTGAAGTTAATGACCAGCTCCTTTGTTTTGCTGATATTGAGGTAGAGTCTGTTATCTGTACACCATGCCACTAAGCACTCTATCTATTTCCTGTATTCTGTGTAATCATTGTTTGACATACAGCCTACAACAGTGGTGTCGTCAGCAAATGTGTAGACACAGTTAGGACAGAATTTGGCCGCTCAGTCATAAGTGTACAGGGAGTATAGTGAGGGGCTGAGTATGCAGCCTTACGGGACACCAGTGTTGAGGATCGTCATGGAGGAGTTGCTATTGCCTATTCTCACTGATTGCGGTCTGTGGGTCAGGAAGTGGAGGATCTAGTTGCAGAGGGCAGAGCAGAGACCTAGGTCTCTGAGTTTGGAATTTAGTTTGGATGGAATTAGTGTTGAAGGCAGAGCTGTACTCAATAAGTAGAAGGCTGACATAGGTAACCTTGTTATCCAAATGTTCCAGGAATGAGCGTAGGGCCAGGGAGATGGCATCTGCTGTGGACCTCTTGTGCCAGGAGGCAAGTTGCAAAGGATCAAGGCAAGCTGGAGTTGACATGAGCCATGCCTAAACTCTCGAAACACTCATAATTATGCAGGTCAGAGCCACCAGACGACAATCATTGAGGCACACTGTGTGAGTTTTCTTTGGTACCAGGATTATGAGGGTCTCCTTGAAGCAGGTGGGAACTTCAGATCGTAGTAAGGAGATGTTAAAGATGTCAGTGAATACCCCCGTGAGCTGGTCTGTACAGGGTCTGGGGGACTCCATCTGAGACAGTTGCTTTCCTCGCTGTTGCAGAGTTTCACAGTGAGACTCCGGTAGTTCACACTAAACTGGCTTTTCTTAGCACTTGTCAATTGCTGGAGGCTTCTGACGAGTAAAGTAGGGTCTTTTGAGCTTGAGGAGTGTGTAGGCCGTGGTGAGGATTGCTGTCTGCATCCCTCACCATACATTTTGAAAGGAGAGACTTTTGCAGGGATCAGTCTCCTGGGGAACATTGGGATTGGCTGGGAAAGTGGAATTGAGAACAAAGGTTAGCTTTGAATTTATTCAATGCTGGGGCCATATGGAGGTGTTGGCCTAGTGGTGTTATCATGGAACTGTTAATCCAGCAACCCAGGTAATGTTCCAGGGACCTGGGCTCAAATTCTAGCAAGGCAGATGGTGAAGTTTGCATGTAATAATTTTTTTAAAAATCTGGAATTAAGAGTCCAATGATGACCGTGAATCCATTGCCGATTGTTGGAAAAACCCATCTGGTTCACTAATGCCCTTTAGGGCAGGAAACTGCCATTCTTACCTGGTCTGGCCTACATGTGACTCCAGACCCGCAGCAATGTGGGTGATTATTAACTGCACTCTGCATAATTAGGGATGGGTAATAAATGCTGGCCTAGCCAGTGACATCCTCATCCCACGAATGAACAACAAAAAAGCTTTAAGGAGCTGGATTCCTGTGTCATTGCCAGACTGATTGAGATGGTGTATCGCGCAGGCCTCAATTCCGGGTTTATCACTATCTGTTTCGGGTTTGGATGCAGTCAGTTTTTGATTTTGGGAGGAGGTGTCTCTGTGACCTGAGGATAAAGAAAACTGAGCAGAAACCGTGAAAATAGGAGCAGGAGCAGACCATTCAGCCCTTCAAACCTGTTTCACCATTCAATATGAACAGGGCTAATCGTCCCTGTTCTCGCTTTCTCCCCATATCCTTTTGGTCCCTTGGCTCAGTGGGGTGGCATAGTGGCACAGTGGCACAGCGGTTAGCACTGCTGCCTCACATCACCAGGGACCTGGGTTCAATTCCACCCTTGGGCAACTGTCTGTGTGGAGTTTGCACAATCTCCCTGTGTCTGCGTGGGTTTCCTCCAGGTGCTCCAGTTTCCTCCCACAGTCCAAAGATGTGCAGGCCAAGATTCTTGCCCTTAATGTTCAGGAATGTGTAGATTAGGGGGATGTTCTGGGGTTTGGTGCAGACTTGTTGGGCCAAAGGGTCTGTTTCCACACTGTTGGGATTCTATTAACCATATCTATCTCACCTGCTTTGAACTCACCTGCTCTCTGTAGCAAAGAATTCCACAGGCTCAACACTCTTTGGGTGAGGAAACTTCTCCTTATCATAGAATCCCTACAGTGAGGGAGCAGGCCATTTGACCCATCAAGTCTGCACTGACGTTCTGATGAGCAACCCACCCTGCTACCCTGAACTTGTAACCCTGTATTTTCCATGGCTAACACAGCTAGCCTGCACATCCCTGGGTACTATGGGCAATCTAGCATGGCCAATCCACCCTAACCTAAATGATCCACCTATACAGCCTACCTCGATATCCTTTTACTGTGACCCCAGGTTCTGAGTTTGCAGAATGAATGAAAAGTGTAATCCTGCCACTGCTGGTGGTGTAAAAAGGAAACTGAAAATCCAGGGAATTTGTAGGGAGAGGAGCAGATAATTTGGGAGGGTAGGTGGTGTGGGGTAGGGAGTGCGTGGTAGTGGCCTGCCAAAGGGAGGGTTTCTCAACGAGGCTGTCTTGCTCAGGTCAGCCATTGGAGTCAGGAAGTCAGGGTAAAGAAACTAGTCTCCTAGTGCTTCCCAGACTTCACCCGGATGGAGCTGATAGAATGCCGGAATTTTGGAAAACCTAGCTGACAGCGACTGAGTCAAAAATGTTGAACGTCCTAAGGCTTCGAGACTGTCATTAAAGCTGGAAATGGGTGGATTGGATTGGTCACCTGATACCAGTCCAATCTCCCACCTGTCCAACTTGGTGCGACCCAAAGCTGTCACTTTTGGTTAAAGTTCCCCTCCACAATGATGACTTTTTGTCAGAACTGGTAAATGTGAGCAATAAAAGGTAAAGTCATCATAGTCTCACCAGCTGGGCTGGGGTAGTAGGAACTGTAGATGCTGGAGAATATGAGATACCAAGGTGTGGAGCTGGATGAACACAGCAGGCCAAGCAGCATCAGAGGAGCAGGAAAGCTGACCTCTGAAGAAGGATCTAGGCCCGAAACGTCAGCCTGCTGTGTTCATCCAGCTCCACACCTTGGTAGATCATTGGGCTACTCTCTCATTATAGGCAGAGGCGACTGGAGGTGGTTTATTCTGAGGGGTTGCCACCCCTTAGGGGAGGGGAGAGGTTGAAAAGGAGGGTCCTTCATGGTAACCTCAGTTGGTGTGGGAATTAGACGAAGGCAGATTAAAGAGAGCGGGGAGCGGGAGAGTGGCAGTAGGAGAAGGAGTGAGTGGAGAGGAGTGAATTAGTAACCAAAGCCACTCAGCTACAGCAGAAAATAAGGAGTGTTAATAGCAGCAGAAAACGGAATGGTCCGGAAGAAAAGTGATTGGAGAATACCCAGGATGAAAACCAAAAGCAAGGGCTGAGATGGAAAGTTGTTGAACAAAAACAGAAGTTGCTGGAAATGCTCAGCAGGTCTGGGAGCATCTGTGAAGAAAACAAAAATCAGAGTTAAAGTTTCGGGTCCGGTGACCCTTCCTCAGAACTGAGAGTTATTGAACCTGTGAAAGGACTGTTTTTGCCTGAATTCCTTGTTGACCAGAGCTAAACTGAAAACAGTGGAGTAAATGCATGTGTGCATCATCTATGCCAGTGCTCAGCCTGAAATATTTCAGCTCTCTTCAACAGCAAGGACGACTGTCTGCCCTGGGAGGAGACTGTAATCTATGGCCATGTGCCACCTATCTTGTATTTAACTGCCCCCTTAACTGATGCTCTGAGAACAGCATTGCGCTTCTATTCTCAAGCAATGAACTGGTGATTTTCTGTAAAGAGGGTTCTGTGATTGGGATTGCTGCCAATGGTGTTTATAAAGTCTTTTAAGCTAACAGAAATGACGTAACGTATTGTGAGTGCATTCTGACAAGCTCCACTTTCCCAACAGAGACGGCAGGCCAGGTCTCGGCTTAACATTTCATTCCAACAATAGCACCATCCAACAACACAGACCTCCCTTCAGTATGGAACTGAAAGCATCAGCCTAGAATTTACACTCAGGTCTGCACGGTGGGACTTAAACCAGAAAACTTCTGGTTCAGAGGAAACAGCACTCCCCACTGAGACACATTTGGCAAACACATGCTACCTGATAGCAAAGACTGATTCAGAATTTCCAAACTTGTGTCTTACGTCTTGAGCTTAAGATACCAGGATACAGTGCACGTTGTTGTGGGTCAGGCGCTCACATGGTAAAAGTAAAGTCAAAGGGGATGAATTATGACTGTGTGCATTAGCATGTAATTAAAATGAGTTGGTTTAAGTGTGAATTTTCATTTTCAATACCTAAAGGAAAATATTTAGGGCGAATGAAAAGAGTAGCGAGATTAATTCGATAACACTTTCAAAGAGCTGCTTCAGGCTTGATGTGCTGAAGGGCTATCTTCTTTGCCCTATTCAAAAGCAAAGTTGCTGGAAAAGCTCAGCAGGTCTGGCAGCATCTGTGAAGGAAAAAACAGAGTTTGCATTCTGGGTCTGGTGAATGAAGTTCTGAGGAAGGGTCACCGGACCCGAAACGTTAACTCTGCCTTTTCCTTCACAGATGCTGCCAGACCTGCTGAGCTTTTCCAGTAACTTTGTTTTTGTTCTTTTGGTTTCTATGTTCTATTATTCTTTATACTATGACCTTTGATTCACTTATTTGATGCAGAGAAGGGCACACTATTGACGATTAGAACTGTGTAGAAGTGATGCATCAACACTCTGTGAAATCTGTTAAGAATTAGTCTCATTGAGGTGCCTTGAGCTCACCGTTTGTCTATCTGCTCATGTGTATCAGGTTCAGGGAGGCATTGTTTATTCATTTGCCTCCAAACTGGAAAATTGCGTATTTGAGTCCAACTCCAGGACCTGACTGTATTTAATTTAATCTGATTTAGAATGCTTGGATGGTGTTTAACATGTCATCTTTATTCATTGCAATAACTTCGAAGGAGCATGAAGGGAAAATGGGATGAATTTCAATCTTAAGAACTAGCGAAATCGCAAAAGACTGTACCTTTTCAAATAACTTGAAATTGATCTTTTTTAACTGACCAGCCAGATGCAAAATCAAAGACCAAGTAATGGTTAATCTGTGTTAATACCAAGCTCAGCTGGGCCATTTATTAACATTTTCGTAATTTTCATAATTGACATGTTTAGCTGTGTGCAAACCTTGACTTTAAGCTTGATTAAGGTCAGAAGATTGATTAGCTCCTTCATCTTTTGCTCTCAGAATCTTGGCCCGCAGATAGGCATGGTTTCTCTCTGCTGTTCAATGATAAGACCAATGTTACTAACTCCCTCAGCTGCAGCTGTCATGGTTAAAGCTGCGTGCAAAACATAAGCACACATAACCTTCCTTGATTTTTGTTTTTAGCCAGCAGCTCCCTGAAGCAGAGATTAAGAGGGCTGTGATGTTAGTGGATGTGCTTAGAAACACATACAGTTGATGTCTGCTGTAAATAAAAATGCTGGGATTAATTACACCAGGATCAGAAATTCATTTCCCTTCCACTTGAGTTTGAGTCAATGAGTGCTTTATGCTTGGCTCCATATTTTCAGAACTTAATTTTGGGAGAGGAGAGGTGCAGTTGAAGGGAAAGAGCATAGTGTAGAATCCTATGGGGACACTGCGTTTAAAATGTGGAAAAGTTTTGACCAGGTAGATGGGAGAAAAACTATATTGAGAAGTTGAGATAGTAGGAACTGCAGATGCTGGAGAATCCGAGACAACAAGGTGCAGGGCTGGATGAACACAGCAGGCCAAGCAGCATCATAGGAGCAGAGAGGCTGACGTTTCGGGCCTAGACCCTTCATCAGAAAAGGGGGAGGGGAAGGGGGTTTTGAAATAAATAGGGAGAGAGTGGGAGGC
>NC_063341.1:70306504-70342206 GCF_021869965.1 Rhincodon typus
CCCTTCCTAACTCCCTACCTACACTCACCTTTACTGGCTCCATCCCCGCCTCTTCGACCTGTTTGTTTCCTCTCCACCTATCCTCTCCTCTATCTATCTTCTATCCGCCTCCCATTCTCTCCCTATTTATTTCAGAACCCCCTTCCCCTCCCTCTTTTCTGATGAAGGGTCTAGGCCCGAAACGTCAGCCTCTCTGCTCCTATGATGCTGCTTGGCCTGCTGTGTTCATCCAGCCCTGCACCTTGTTGTCTCTATATTGAGAAGTTGATCATTCAGCTTAGAGCATAGAAGCAGGTTAAGAGGAGATTTAGTTGACGTATTTAAAATCTTGAGGTTTAGAACAAGTAAATAAAGAGAAACTGTCCCACATAGTGAAAGCTTTGATAACAATTACAAATTAGGTTCAAGAGAGAGATTTAAAGATTTCTAATTACTAATATCAAGGGATATGGGGATAATGCAGGAAGATGGCGTTGAAATAGATGATCAGCCATGAGCTAGAATGGCTGAGCAGATTTGAGGGTCTGAATGGCCTACTCCTGATCCCATGTTCTTACAGATTTGCAATAGTACCAAGACGACATGATGAAAAATTTATTTGGCACGGAGTGTTTGGAATGCGCTGCCTGATTTTGGCATTGGAAGCAAACCGAGTCAAAGCTCCAGAAGGGAACAGGATAAAAGCTGAGAAACAGTGCGGGGATATGGGGTAAGAGCAGGGAAGTGGTGCTAACCTGATTGCAAACTTGATGGGCCGAACGATCACCTACTGCGCTGTACTGCCTGGTGTTCCCCTACATTCCTCAATAGGTGTCACATACTGAGAGAAGGGTCAAGTGGCCAGCTGATTAAATGGCAACTTGCGAACGTAACTGGCACAGACCCCAGAGATTGAGAAGGAGTGAGTGAGAGAAGGAGTGGAGAAGTAGGGTCAACATCTGAAGGTCAACACAAAGTACCTGAGGCTATAGCGGCCTCAGACACTCAGGAAGTAAGAACTATGCAATTATCGTTAAGTGGTTGTATTGCCAATAGCCTTAACACAAGTTTAACAGAGCACGGTGTCTGTGGCCTTCTGAATGTATTCCCTTCACTAATTGACAGTCACTCTTGAAATGATTTATAATTCATGTTTTACATATGCTTGAGTAAAATAGAAATGTTATCAATCTCAAAGAGCGAATAGAAAGTATTTCTTGCATTTGCTTACAAATTTAATACAGAGTGATTAGTGAATGCGAAGTTGTGTATTTTCTTTGTCCTAAATGTTAACTGCAAATACAAGGGATATGTTTAAAAGGTATTTTCACCTGACTGGAACAACATCATAAAGGGATGAGTAGTTCAGCCTTAGTTGTAGTCAATGGCTTTTGCCTTTCGCTTAAAAATGACACTATCCTTCCCAGTCAGAGATAGTAGGAACTGATCAATGACACTATCCTTCCCAGTCAGAGATAGTAGGAACTGCAGATGCTGGAGAATCTGAGATAACAAGGTGTAGAGCTGGATGAACACAGCAGGCCAAGCAGCATCAGAGGAGCAGGAAAGCTGACGTTTCGGGTCTGGACCCTTCTTGAGAAATGGAAGAAGGGTCCTTTTGTGAAGAAGGATCCAGACCTGAAACGTCAGCTTTCCTGCTCCTCTGATGCTGCTTGGCCTGCTGTGTTCATCCAGCTCTACACCTTGTTATCCTTCCCATTTAGTCACTTCATTTGGGATGGATTGAAATATTTCTGGTCATTTGTCTAAAAGTTTGCTTAAAGTAGGATGGATTCGCTTACCACAGAAATAATGGATACGTTGGTTGTTATCTTCCCAAATTCCATAGATTCTGGAACGTTCTTGGCAGATTAGAGTTATGGAGATTTACAGCGTGGAAACAGACCGTTTGGTCCAACTCATCCATGCCGAACAGATATCCTAACTATATCTAGTCCCATTTGCCAGCATTTGACCCATATCCCTCTAAACCTTTCCTATTCATGTATCCATCCAGATGCCTTTTAAATGTTGTAATTGTACCAGTCTCCACCACTTTCTCTGGCAGCTCATTCCATGCACACTCCACCTTCTACATGAAAAAGTTACCACTTAGGTCCCTTTTAAATCTTTCCCTCTCACCTTAAACCTATGCCCTTTAGTTTTGGACTCTCCTATCCTGTGGAAAAGACCTTGTCTACTCACCCTATTTATGCACCTCATGATTTTATTAACCTCTATAAGATCACTCCTCAGCCTCCAATGCTCTAGGGAAAATAGCCCCAGCCTATTCAACCTCTCCCTACAGTTCAAACCCTCCAATCCTGGCAACATCCTTGTGAATCTTTTCTGAACCCTTTCAAGTTTTACAACATCCTTCCTATAGCAGGGAGACCAGAATTGCACACAGTATTCAAAACTGGCCTAACCAGTGTCCTGTACAGCCTCAAAATGACCTCCCAACTCACATACTCCATGCACTGACCAATAAAAGCAAACATACCAAACGCCTTCTTCACTACCCTGTCTGCCTGGGACTCCACTTTCAAGGAACTATGAACCTTGGGGTTCAAATGTAAGCCCACAGAATTGCAGACTGGTTTGACTAACATCTGTAGCAGGAGGATTTTGGAGTCTTTTGAAAAGGATGTGATTACAGGACACTTTAAAAATATCAACGGGATTACATGAAGTCAACATGGATTTATGAAAGGGGAAATTGTGTTTGACAAAACCGACTGGAGTTTCTTTGATGACCTAAATATTCAAAGAGATGAGAGATGATGGTGGTGTTTTTGCATTTTCAGAAAGTTTTTGAACAAGTTCCACATAAAAGATTGATGCGCAAAATTGAAGCACTGCTGATTGCTGGTCGTATACTGGCAAGGATTGAGAACTGTTTAGCAGTCAGGAAAAAAGATAGGAAAAGTAAATGGGTCATTTTCAGAGTGGAAAATGCTGATCAGGGGAACACCCGCTATTCACAATACATGGCAATGATAAAACCATAAGACATAGGAGCAGAAATTAGGCCATTCGGCCCATCGAGCCTACTCTGCCATTCAATCATGGCTGATCATTTCCTCAACCCCATTTTCCTGCTTTCTCCCCTACCTTTGATAATCAAGAACCTATCTATCTCAGTCTTAAGTGTACTCAATGACATGGCCTCCACAGCCTTCTGTGGCAGCAAGTTCCATAGATTCACCACTCTCTGGCTGAAGAAGTTTTTCCTTATCTCTGTTCTAAAAGTTCTTTCCTTTACTCTTAGGCTGTGCCCTCAGGTCCTAGACTCTCCTACCAATGGAAGCATCTTCCCAACATCCAATCTGTCCAGGCCATTCAGTATTTTGAAAGTTTCAATTAGATCCCCCCTCATCCTTCTAAACTCCATTGAGCATAGTCCCAGAGTCCTCAAATGTTCCTCATATCTGAGGTTTTCCATTCCTTGGACCATTCTCGTGAACCTCCTCTGAACCTGGTCAGGGCCAGTGATTCCTTCCTGAGATATGGGGCCCAAAACTGCACACAATACTCCAGATGTGGCCTGACCAGAGCCTTATAAAGCCTTAGTATTACATCCCTGCTTTTATATTCAAGCCCTCTCAAAATATATGCCAACATCACATTTGCCTTCCTGACTACTGACTCAACCTGCAAGTTTACCTTGGGAGAATCTGAATTTTCTCCCCATTTAGAAAACTGTCCATGCTTTTATTTTTCTTACCAAAGTGCATGACCTCACACTTTCCCACATTGTACTCCATCTGCCACTTCTTTGCCCACTCTCCTAACCTGTCCAAATCCTTCTGCAGCCTTGCCATTTCCTCAATGCTACCTGTCCCTCCACCTATCTTTGTACCATCTGCAAACTTAGCCAGAATGCCCACAGTTCCTTCATCGAGATCATTAATGTACAAAGTGAAAAGATGTGGTCCCAGCACTTACCCTTGCGGAACTTCACTTGTCACTGGCTGCCATCCTGAGAAAGACCCCTTTATCCCCACTGTCTGCTTTCTGCCAGACAGCCAATCTTCTATCCATACTAGCACCTTGCCTCGAATACCATGGGTCCTTATCTTACTTAGCAGCCTCCTGTGTGGCACCTTATCAAAGGTCTTCTTGAAGTCCAGGTAGATAACATCCATTGGCCCTCCTTGGTCTAACCTGCTCGTTACTTCCTCTAAGAATTCTAGTAGATTTGTGAGGCATGACCTCCCCTTGATGAAACCATGCTGACTTTGCCCTATTTTACCATACATTTCCAAATATTCAGAAATCTCATCCTTTACAATGGACTCCAAAATCTTACCCATGACCGAGGTTAGGCTAATTGGCCTGTAATTTTCCATCTTTTGCCTTAATCACTTTTTAAACAGGGGTGTCAATTTAGCGATTTTACAGTCCTCTGGGACCCTCCCTGCCTCTAGCAATTTCTGAAAAATCACCACTAATGCTTCCACTATCTCTTCAGCTATATCCTTTAGAACTCTGGAGTGTAGTCCATCTGGTCCAGGTGATTTATCCACCTTCAGGCCAATCAGTTTTACTAGCACCTTTTCCTTGGTGAAGGCCACCATACTCAGCTCTGCCCCCTGACTCTCTTGAATTTTTGGGATATTACTCGTGTCTTCCACTGTGAAGACTGACACAAAGTCATTATTCAGTTCCCTAGCCATTTCCCTGTTCCCCACTACCATCTCTCCACTGTCTTTTTCCAGTGGTCCAATGTCCACTTTTGCTTCTCTTTTGCCCTTTATATACCTCAAGACACTCTTACAGTCTTTATTTATATTACTGGCTAGCTTACCCTCATATTTAATCTTCTCCCTCCTTATTTCTTTTTTTGTTGCCCTCCGTTGGTCTTTGTAAGCTTCCAAATCCTCTGGTTTCCCACTGCCCTTCACCACACTATATGTTTTCTCTTTTGCTTTTATGCTATCCCTGACTTCCTTAGTCAGCCATGGTTGCCTCATCCTCCCTATTGCATGCTTCTTTTTCCTAGGGATGAATTTTTGCTGTGTCTCCTGAATTACTCCCAGAAACTCCTGCCATTGCTGTTCCACTGTCTTTTCTGCTAGGCTCCCCTTCCAGTCAATTCTGCCCAGCTCCTCCCTCAAACCTCTGTAGTCACCTTTATTCAGCTATAATACCGTTACCTCTGATTCTATCTTCTCCCTCTCAAATTGCAGAGTAAATTCTATCATCTTATGATCACTGCCTCCTAAGGGTTCCTTTACCTTAAGCTTCCTTGTCAAGTCTGCCTCATTGCACAACACTAAATCCAGTACTGCCTCTAAGGTTTTGGAGTAGATTTGTAGCTCGGGTTGTGGGTGTTGAGGTTGGTTGGCTCGCCGAGCTGGTTCGTTGTTTCGCAGACGTTTCATTACCATGCTGGGTAACATCATCAGTGCAGCCTCCGATGAAGCATCGGTGTGTTTTCTCACCTGGTTTTTAAACTCTGGGGTCCATTGAGATGGATTGCCTCACTTCCAGTTTTCCTTCGTAGTGGAGTGTACGTGGGGTCAAGTTCTATGTGTTTATTAATGGCTTGCTTTGTGGAGTGCCAGGCCTCTAGGAGTTCCTGTGCCTGTCCCTGTTTTGCTTGTCCCAGGATTTTGGACAACTGCTCACCCGAACCAAAGACCCACTTCCCACTCTGGACAGGATCAATGTCATATATAAGATTCCCTGCAGAGACTGTGAGAAACACTACATCGGACAAACAGGAAGGAAACTAACAACAAGGGTACACGAACACCAACTGGCTACAAAAAGACACGACCAATACTCACTCATCTCAATCCACATGAATAAGGAGAACGACCCAATTTGACAGGGACAACACCAAAATCCTGGGACAAGCAAAGCAGAGACAGGCACGGGAATTCCTAGAAGCCTGGCACTCCACAAAGCGAGCCATTAATAAACACATAGAACTCGACCCCATATACATTCCACTATGAAGGAAAACCGGAAGTGAGGCAATCCAGGTCAACGGACTCCAGAGTTTAAAAACCAGGTGAGGAAACACACCGGCGCTTCTTCAGATGCTGCACTGAGGATGTTACCCAGCAGGGTAATGAAACATCTGCAAAACAACAAACCAGCTCGGCGAGCCAACCAACCTCAACACCAGTACTGCCTGTTCCCTTGTGGGATCCACCACAAGCTGCTCCAGAAAGCCATCTCGTAGACATTCCACAAACTCCTTTTCTTGCAATCCACTACCAACATGATTTTCCCAGTCCACCTGCATATTGAAATCCCCCATGATCACTGTGATTTCAATGAGAGAATCCAATGCTATATTCCCAAATCTTTACAAAGCCATTAGGGATGCCAAGAGGCAATAACAGACTGGATTAGACTCCCAGACTAACCACAGGAACACACTTCGACCGTGGCAAGGCCTACATGATATAATGTGTTACAAAGCGAATTCGAGTACAACAGCCAACAGCAATGCATCCCTTCCCGATGAGCTCTGTGCAATCTATGCTCATTTTGAACAGAAGCTCAGTGAAATGATGTCACCTACTTTGACAGACTTGGGTACACTTGTACCCACAGCCAATGCTGCACACGTTAGATCGGCCTTCTTCAGAGTGAACCCACAGAACGTGACTGGCTCAGGTGGAGCTCTCGGCCATGCACACAGATCCAGTTGGTGGGAGTATTTGCAGACATCTTTAACCTCTCCTTACAACAATGTGAGGTTCCCACCTACTTCAAGTAGACAACTATCATCCCGGTGTCAAAGAAAAATCCGTCAACGTGTCTGAATGATTACTGCCAGTGGCGCTGACATCTATCATTGTGAAATTCTTTGAGAGGTTCGTAATGACACACATCAACTCCAGCCTCCCAGGTTGCCTTGATCTGCTATAATTCGCTTACCATCACAATAGGTCCTCGGCAGACGCCATATCCCTGCCCTGCACTCATCCCTGGAACTTCTGGATAACATGGATACCTATGTCAGACTCCCATTTATTTACTTTAGCTCTGCCTTCAACGACATAATTCCAACATAACTCACCTCCAAACTCCGAGACCTGGGACTCCGCTCTCCCCTCTGCAACTGGATCCTTGACTTCCTGACACACAGACCACACTCATCCAGACAAGCAACAACGCCTCCTCCACCATAATCCTCATACACTGGTGCTCTGCAAGGCTGTGCACTCAACTGTTACTGTACTCCTTGTACACTCACGCTGTTTGGCCAAATGCAACTCTAACTTCATTTAAAAATTTGCTGTTGACACCATCATGGTGCGTCGGATCTCAAACGATGACCAGACAGGACTACAAGAAGGAGAGAGACAGTTTAGTGGCATGGTGAAAAGACTACATTCTCTCTCTTAAAGTCAGTTAAATGAAGGAGCTGGTCATTGACTTCAGGAAGTGGAATGGAGAACATGCCCCTGAAAAGCTTCAGAAAAAGTTTACAAGGATGGTGCAGGGTTTGAGCTATAGGGAGACGCTGGATAGGCTGGGGTGATTTTCCCTGGAGTGATATCTGGTCGGCATGACTGGATCGAAGGGTCTAATTCAGTGCTGTACATCTCTACGACGCAATGACTCTATGATTGTGTCTGTATCAAGTGTGCTGAGGTGGAGATGGTTGAGAACTTCAAGCTCCTGGGAGTAAGTATCATCAACAATTTGCCCTGGTCCATCCGTGTTGATACTACGTCAGAAAAGTATCCCAGCATCCCAGCTTCCTCAGAAGGCTAAGGAAATTCGTTATGTCCACAATGACTCGTACCAATTACTGTAGATGCACCATAGAAGGCATCCTATCCAGATTCATCACAACTTAGAATGGCAACTGCTCTGCCCAAAGACGCAAGAAATTACAGAGTTGTGAACACAGCCAGGTCTATCACGAAAACCAGCTTTCCTTTCATCTACACTTCCTATTGCCTCAGGAAAGCAGCCTACATAATCAAAGCCCCTTCCCACCCCAGTTATACTTTCTTCCACCCTCTTCTGTCAGGCAAACGTTTGAAAACACATACCAACAGATTCAAGAACAGCTTCTTCCATGCTGGTATTAGACTTATGAACTGATTTCTCCTCTATTCGAATTGATCTTCTCCTGCACCTTCTCTGTAGCTGTAACACTATATTCCACATGCTGTTCTATTGCCCTAATGTACTTATTTGAGGTATGATTTGTCTGGTTAGCATGCATTGCAACACATTTCGCAGTATCTTGATACATGTGACAATAATAAATCAAATCAAGTTTGCTCCTGACACAAGACTAGGTGGGAGTCTGAGTGGTGAGCAGGATGTAAAGAGCCTTCAAGATGATTGAGACAAGTTGAGTAAGTGGACAAATACACAGCAGGTACAATGTAACATGGATAAATGTGCAATTGTCCACTTCAGTGGGGAAAACCAGGACCGCAAAGTGTTACTTAAATAATGATAGATTGGGAAATGTTGATGTACGAGGGAACCAGGATGTCAGTGTCTACCAGTCATTGAACATATGCATTTACATGGAGCAAACGGCAAATGGTATGTTGGACTTTATTGCAAAAGGGTTTGAGTACAGGAGCAAGGAAGTCTTCCTGTGACTGAACAGGGTCTTTGTGAGACAACACCTGGAGTATTGTGTGCAGTTTTGGTCTCCTCACTACAATAAGATGAGGCTGCTACAAAATGAAAGCAGCATAGGTTCACCAAACTGAGTCCTGGGATGGCAGGATTGTGTTTGGGTCAATTGATCCTCTATTCACTGGCGTTTTCAAAAAAGAAATGAAAGAGGAACTCATGTATACCCTAGGTATAAAATTGTGATCAGGATGGAGAGATTGGATTCAGGGATGATGTTTCCCTGGTTGGTGCGTCCAGAGCAAGGCTTCAGGATACTCACTAAGCCATTTCATGATGTGAAGGGATTTTTATTTCACTTATTGGATAGTGATGCCATGGATTTTGCTCACTATGTGATTGGTTACTTTGTACTCCATAGTCCTGCAACTAGCAATAAAACCAGGAGAAGTAAATGCATTGAAACTACAGAATGCATTGCAGTATGCTGAGAATAAATAGTCATAGTGATATACAGTACAGAAACAGACCCTTCTGTCCTACTCATCCATGCTGACCAAGTATCCTAAATTAATCTAGTCCCATTTGCCAGCATTTGGCCCATATCTCTCTAAACTCTTCCTATTCATGTACCCATCCAAATGCCTTTTAAATATGGTAACTGCACCAGCCTTCACCACTTCCTCTGGCAGCTCATTCCATACATGCACCACCCTCAAAGTTGCCCCTCAAGTCTCTTTTAAATCTTTCCCCTCTCACCTTTAAACCTATGTGTCTAGTTTGAACTGTCCATCCTATCCATGCCCATCATGATTTTATAAACTTCTATAAGGTCACTCCTCAGCCTTTGACATTCCAGGGAAAGAAGCCCCAGACTCTATTCAGCCTCTCCCTCTTGCTTAGATCCTACAATTCCGGCAAAATCCTTGTAAATCTTTCCTGAATCCTTTTCAAGTTTAACAACATCCTTCCTGTAGCAGGGAGACCAGAATTGAACACAGTACTCTAAAAGTAGCCTAACCAATAGCCTATAAAGCTGCAAAATGACCTCCAAACTCCTATACTCAATGCACTAACCAATAGGGCAAGCATGCCAAACACCTTCTTCAGTACCCTCTCTAATGTGACTTCACTTTCAAGGAACTATGCACCTGCACACCAAGGTTCCCTTGTGTGACAACACTGCCCAAGGCCCTACCATTAACTGTATAAGCCCTGCCCTGATTTACTTTAGTATGCAACACCTCACATTTATTTAAATTAAACTCCATCTGCCTCTCCTCGGTCCATTGGCGCATCTGACCAAGGCCCCATTGGCCCCTGAAATAACTTCCTTCACTGTTCACTACACCTCCAATTTTGGTGTCATCTGCAAACTTACTAACCATAGTTCCTATGTTCACATCCAAATCATTTATATAAATGATGAAAAGCAGGGGACCAAGCACCGATCCTTGTGGCACACCGCTGGTCGCAGGACTCCAGTTTGAAAAACAACCCTCCACCACCACCCTCTGTCTCCTACTTCCAAGCTAATTTTATATCTAATTGGCTAGCTCCCCCTGCATTCCATGTGATCTAACCTTGCTAACCAGTCTGCCATGCGGAACCTTGTCGAACGCCTTGCTGAAATCTATATAGACAATGTTTACTACTCTGCCTTCATCAATCTTCTCTGTCACTTCTTCAAAAACTCAACCAAGTTAGTCAGATACTATTTCCCACACACAAAGACATGGTGACTATCCCGAATCAGTCCTTGCCTTTCCAAATGCATGTAAATCCTGGCCCTCAGAATCCCCTCCAACAACATACCCACCACCAATATCAGGCTCACCGGTCTATAATTCCCTGGCTTTTCCTTACCACCTTTCTTAAATAGTGACACCACGTTAGCCAACCTCCAGTCTTCCTGCACCTCATCTGTGACTACCGATGCTCCTAATGTCTCAGCAAAGGGCCCAATAATCTCTTCCCAACTTACCACCAGGTTCTGGGATACACCCGATCAGGTCCTGGGAACTTATCCACCTTTATGCATTTTAAGACATCCAGCACCACCTCTACTGTAATATGGATACTTTTCAAGATATCACTATTTATTTCACAAGTTGTCTAGCTTCCATGTCCTTCTGCACAGTAAATACTGGTATGAAATACTTGTTTAGTATCTCCCCATCTCCTTTACTTTCACACACAGACTGCCTTGTTGATATTTAAGGGGCCTTATTCTCTTCCTAGTTACTCTTTTTACTTAATGTATTTGTAGAATCTCTTTGGATTCTCCTTAACCCTATTTGCCAAAGGTATCTCATGTTCCCTTTTTGCCCTCTTGATTTCCCTCTTAAGTACACTCCTCGTGCTCTTATACTCTTCTAGGGATTCACTCAATTCCCATCTATCTATACCTGATATATACCTCCTTTCTCTAGACCAGAACCTCAATTTCTCTAATCATCCAACATTCCCTACAAATACCAGCCTTGCCCTCCGCACTTTCAGGGACATATTGTGTCTGAACTCTCGTTATCTCATTTCTAAAGGCGTCCCACTTTCCAAACATCCCTCTACCTGTGAATAGCCTCCCCCAAGCAAATTTTGAAAGTTCTTGTCCAATATCATCAAAATTGAATCTGAAAATGAATGTTCTCCTATTTCTTCTGATAGATGAGGTCATCTATCCCAGTGGTTAGAAAACTCAGAAAACAAGGCTAATGAAAGGAAACAAATGACCATTGCTCTTTCAGAAATAGCTCAACATCAAAGTAGCACATCAACAAATAGACGCTGGGTCACCAGACTGTCAAAGGGGACAATGGCAGATTCAGTCATCATTCTCTAGACAACATTGTGCCAACATGAAAGGAATCCAGCTTGGCCAGAATTCCTCCACCATGAGAAAAGGCAGAAGCAATAAAAAGTGGAACTCACTGAGAGTGGTTTAAACGTGTGACTCTCTGTCAGAAGGTCGTAGCAAGATCTTTCAGTCCCTCAATCCTGTTCCATTAAAGTTATGATGATCTGTGACCTAAATCCTTTGTCTCTTACCCCAGAATGTAAAGATTCCCAAAGTGCAGGCCGCACTGAGGTCATGAGCTGAATCTTTGGGGTCATGTGGTCTGGGACAGTAATGGCTGCTGGGACCCTCTCATTGAGTACTGACAAGTATGAGGCTCCATTAAATCCTCACACTTATCTGAATGGAGAATGTGGCCTACTTGGTCAAGTAGGTACAAATGTAGGTGTCTATTAGTTAAAAGCCCTACAATCACAAAACTCTCCAACTCATTCCACACCATTCTCCCTGCTCTCTTCCATCACTGCACTTTGGGACACGAGGCCAGTCATGGCTCAAAATGGGGTCAAAGTTTGGGAAAAATTTCCTTAATACCTTTGCCTCATAAAAACCGATCAATCTCAGATTTAAAATTAACAATTGATCTGGCATCAATTGCCATTTCTGGAAGAGATTTTCAACCTTCTGATAATCTTTTGTAGAAGTATTTCCTAATCTCTCCCTGAAAGAACTGGCTCGATATTTTTAGAAAATTGTCCCTGGCCCCAGACTCCCTGACCCATGGAAATTGTTTCTTTCTATCCATTCCCCAGAATATCTTTGAAAAATTTGACCAAATCACCTCAGAATCATCTCTGTTCAGAAAACAGAATCCTATTTCAAGTAATTTCCCTGAGATTTAACACTTGGAGGCCTGGTATCATTCTGGTTTGTTTATAATGTGCATAATTTAAAAGACAATATATCCTTCCCAAGGTGTGGTGTCTAGTGAGCTGCTCCCAAAACTTCAGGTGTGATCTAATCAGGGCTTTGTATAACTGAAATGTGACTTCTACTCCTTGGTGTTCTAGTCCTCTAGATATAAAGGCCTGCTTTTTTGCCTTTTTGGTTATTGTTAGAAAAAAAACATTAAAATTGACATTTTAAGGATCTTGTACCTGAATCACCAAGTCCTTTTTGACCTTTATTATTTCAAGGTTTGTAATATTTAGGAAGTAGCATTTTGCCTTTTTTAGACCCAATGTAGCTGATTTCAAATGTTCCTACACTGAAACCCATGTGTCACAGTTTTGTCCCTTCACATAATTTCTTGGTAAACTTCCTCAAAAGTTCCAATATCTCCTATCCTGTGCCATTAGAAAGGTTTTGGTTAGGTGGCCTTCCGTCCTGTCATCTATGTTTTTAGTAAAAACAGTAAACACAGACTTTTGTGGCACGCAACTGGTCATTTTCCGTCATGATACCTGCCACTAAAGAATTCAATTCAATGAATTTTAACTTTAGCGAACAGTCTCTTCTGAGGGGTATTATCAAATGCCTTCTGGAAAACCATACAAATAATATCCGTTGATATTCCTCTGCTCAATACTTTAGTCATCCCTTCAATAGATTAGTATTGAAAAAAACAGTCAGTCACATTCTGTTGAAGTTTTCATCTTTCACCAGGACATTTCACAAGAATTCCAATGTCGGGGAAAATTGGCATTCCTACTGCAGGAGAGGAGAGTGCTGATTGGTTGCCAAGTAGATTCTGATAGGTAGAATAGAGAATGTACCAATTAGTAATGATTGAGAGTCAACTGTCAGTTTTTGTTTAAATTTTACATATCCTTTACTAATTCATCTTTGATCTCTCTGATCAGCAGAAAATTTCAAGATTCTCAATCACTCTATCTTTCTCTGTTAGACCCAGCAATTCTCTAATAACAGCTGTTAAGCTAACAGATCTATCACTGATAGTCATGCAATAGATGTAGAGAATCTGAATGTCACTGAAAAATGACACGTTTGTTGAATTTCTATCTTTCATTTGTTTACATTTTAAGCCAGGCAGGTTAAATCTGACTGGTCAAGGTATTTTCCTGAGAAACGAACATGCGAATGGCTGTTATCTATTTTGTTGAGCTGTGTTTACAAGTATTGATATATGTAGCTTCCAGTACACAACAGTCAACCTACTTGGTTTATACTTTGTGATCAGTCTGCTCAGAGATATTTTTACACATTCTGGAGTGGGTCGGAGGTAAGGTCATTAGCAATGCACAAGGACTGTTTCAGCCTGTTTGTTATTTTTTATGTACTTGTCCAATTCTTTCATTATTTTAGAATTCAATAATTGTTTCAACTATGGCATGAATTATGATTGCTGGTATTGTCATCACCATTTGACACTAGTCACTATGACGATAAATTTTCCATCAACCAGTTCTAGCTAGAGTGTGACATTGTGGCTCAGGGGTCAGCACTGCTATCTCACAGTACTGAGAACCTGGGTTCAATCCCAGCCTTGGGTGACTGTCTGAATGGAGTTTGCACATTATCCCTGTGTCTGTGTGAGTTTCCTCCCACCATCCAAAGATGTGCAGGTTAGGTGGATAGGCTGTGGTGTCCAGGGATGTGCAGGCTAGATAGGTTAGTGATGGGAAATGCAGGGTCATAGGGATGGGGTGGGTCTGGGTGGGATGCTGTTCACAGGGTTAGTGTAGACTTTATGGGCTGAATGGCCTGCTTCCACATTGTAGGGATTCTATGATTATATTTAATCTACCTGTTCAGATGTGTTCTCATGTTCAATGGTAGTGCTTCTCAGTCCAAATGTAGAGACACTATCATTGCACCACAAGATCCTCAATGCACGTCATATATATAGCTATTTATATATACAAGTGAGACAGAATAAAGTAAGACACCATTGTGAATAGATTTTATTGTTCTTTTTGGGGTTTTTCCTCCACAATCAGGATAACACCCATGTGGCCCATTGAATACTTACAAGTCAAATCTGTTACGGGCAATGCTGACCTCAAAAATATGAGGCAGGGGTAGGGAGAGTAGGAAGGGGCTAAATGAAATTGGAGTTGGGGGGAATAAAACACTGGATCCCCGGTCGTGCCTATCTCTCTGTAAGGCATCGAGACCGTTGATGGACGCTGCATGCTCCCTCTCCCCTCATCAATGAGATGGTGGCGTGTGTATGGAATGCGCTGCCAGAGGAAGTGGTGGAGGTTGGTACAATTACAACATTTAAAAGGCATCTCGATGGGTGTATGAATGGGAAAGATTTAGAGGGCTATGGGCCAAATGCTGGCAAATGGGACTAGATTAATTTAGGCTATCTGGTCGGCATGGATGAGTTGGATTGAAGGGTCTGTCTCCGTGCTGTATAACTCGATGATTCGAGGACACCCAGGCACAAACATAACCATGGAAGAGGGGCAGGGCGCTCGGTTTAAAATTTGATTTAATTAAAAATAACGCCTGCTTGCCTTTTTCACAATTTAAACAGAGATTGGCAGCTAATTATCAGTCATCACCTCATTTGATGCATCCACCCATAGCAACACCTCTACCAATCAGAATCTACTTGCCAACCAATCAGTACTCTTCTCTCATACAGTAGAAATATTGTTCTCTCTTTTCATTGGTGTTTCTTGCAAATTGTCCTGATGAATGCAAGATAAAAATCTTTGACAAATTGCACCTTTATTCGGCAATACTCACAGTTTTTAGTTCCCCTTTACTACCTTTCTTGAATAGCACAGTTACACTCATGACTTTCCAATCTAAAAGAATGCTCCTTATTGAGACAATTTATACTTGGAGCATCTGCAATGTTCCTACCTATTTCCTTTGAAACCTACGTAAAGAAACCAATCAGGTCATCTTTATAGTGCCACCACTCTATTCATTAATTTTATTTGCTTTTGATGAGGCCATATTCCTGATTCAATATTTCTGGTCTTGGAACATCAGACATGTTGACCTTCTAAGCAATGATTAATGAAATAATCCTTCATTTTATTCTTTTATGCAAGTGGCCCTCACTGGAAAGGCCAGCATTTATTGCTCACTGCTACTTGCCCTTGCGAAGTTTCATGTTTAAATGTTTAAAAATGTATCAGTGTTCTGTGGATGTGAGTTCAAAGCTCACCAAGGCAAATGATGAGATATGAATCCTATATTTTTAAAAGAGGGTGGAATTAAAAGCTAGTCTAATGATAACCATGTAATCGTTGTTGATTGTCATTAAAAATGCATCTGGTTCACTAACATCATTTAGGGAAGGAAATCTGCTGTCCTTACCCGGTCTGGCCTATATGTTACTCCAGACCTACAGTAATGTGGTGACTCTACTGCCCTCTGGGCACTAAGGGTTGGACAATAACTGGTGACCCAGCCAGCAACACCCACATCCTATAAATGAATACAAGAAAAGCTGGTGACGAACTGCCTCCTTAAAGCACTGCAGCCAATTTAATGTAAACATTGCTGTTAGGGGGGATAAATCCATAAAAACTGTTCACTTCCTTGAACCTGCTCCACCATTCAATAGGATCATGGCTGTCCAACACTCCTTACATCCACTTTCCTGCCCTTTCCCCTTGACAAGAAGCCTTGAGCCCTTAACAAACTCCAGAAGTATTTGAGGAGGAATGATCTAATTCTAAATCTGGATGCAAAGTCATTATCAGCATCAAAAACAGAAATTGCTGGAAAGGGTGATTTCTCTTCACAAGTGCTGCCAGACCTGCTGAGCTTTTCCAGCAATTTCTGTTTTTGTTTCTGATTTACAGCATCTGCAGTTCTTTCGGTTCATTATCCAGCATGTCAGTGATTTCTTCATTTCCAATGACAGTATCAACATCACCAGTTTTCAAGAGCTTCACATTGACCCTGGCCACTCCTTTAGAGTGATATAATTCTAAGTTTTTTTTAAATTTTGATATCTTTTGCAAGTTTCTTTCAGCTTCCTTTTTGTAGCTTTTTACTCTTTGTGTTGACACCCTTTGTGATTATCTGCACCTTTCCTCATTACCAAAATCTATAAGTTTTCTTCTGTGTTTATTCTTGTGCACATTTTCTTTCAGCTTGAAGTTGTCAGTTACATCTTCGGTCAGCCATGGCTGTAATATTTGGCAAGCAGTGTTGTTCTCTTTAAGGATATAGAATGGCTTTGTAACCATTGTACCTTTTCTTACAGAACACCTCACCCTGACCTTCTGTTATTTTTCCCATTAACTGATTTGTTTAGTTTATTGTAGTTGGTATTGCATCTCAGCAAAGTCAGCCTTTCTTAAATCAATAACCTTTGTGGCAGATTCACATTTTTCCCTTTCAAGCATTACATTCAAACTGATGGTGTTGTTAATACTATTGGGAAACTGTTCATGTACCATTAGGCTGTTTACTAAATCTGGCTCATTATTAAATCTAATGTGGCATGACCTTAGTTGGTTCTGGGACAAGTCACTGAAGAACATTCTTCCAGACACACTGGAGCACTTTGCTTCATTTCTAATATGGGTTAGTCAACTTACCACAGTCTCTATGAAAATGTAAATACTCCATTAAAACCACATTACCTCATCTGTGCACTTATACAATCTGCCACTTGACAGAGGCTATTGATCTGTGTGTCCACATTGTACAGCCGTAAAATCTTTTACAAAAATTGAAATTGCTGGAAAGGCTCAGCAGATCTGGCAGCATCTGTGCATTTCCAGGACTCGGCCCACAGCAGAACGAGGGGTCTGATTCCCAGGACAGCAGTAGAGCGCACGGGCCAATTCCCAGGCGGCAGCAGAGCAAGCACAGGCCAAGTCGCGAGCCGAGTCCCGGAGCGGGGAGCAGAGCATGTCGGCCATGTCCTGAGGCAGAAGTAGAGCGAGTGCAGGAGTCAGAGCAGCAAGAGAGCGAGTCCTGGACGAAGGCCAGCGCATGGAAGTGGTGTTGCCTTGTGTTCTGAAGCCAGGAGGCATGGACTCATGGAAAAGGACTAGCATTTAAGTACTTTATACTCAATTCTTATTATCATTCTGGAGTTTTTGAACTCCCTTCCCATGCTAACCTATATTTATTTTACTCTGTAACAACATTTGAAGTGTCTGTACCTAAGGTGACACCGAGAGGCGACATTATAAACTTTTCACTGCACTCCTTCGAGTACAAGTGTCCATAAAGGCTACTCGATTTTGTCCGTGGAGAGAAATCAAATAACATTTGGGTTCAGTGACCCTTCCTCAGAACTGATGGTAGCGAGGAGAATGTTGTTTTTCATGCAGAATATAGGGTAGGGAGTAAAAAGTTAACAATAGGTTGGGATACAGCCCAAAGAGAGAAAGAACAGTGGGACAGAGAAAGGAGTGAATAATGTAGCCTAGGAGAATGTATAGCTCTTAGTGGCTAATGATGGGCAGTGTGTCATAGCAGACCATGCGATAACAAGGCCTGGTCTGTGGTAGTTGGGGTAAGGACATGGGAGAATGTGCCTGAAGCCCTAAAATTGTTGAACTTGATATTGAGTCCAGAAGGCAGTAGAGTTCCCAAGTGGAAAATGAGGTGTTGTTCTTCCAGTTAGTGCTGAGCTTTGCTGGAGCACTGCGGCAAGCCTGAGACAGAGATGTTGGACAGGGAACAGGATGGTGTGTTGAAATGAACTAAAATCTTTTAGTTATTTTGACCAGCGTGTTCAGACACGTTACGGCACACATCCGGAGCATTTAGGACTTGACTGTGAGCATCCTTTTAATAAAACCTTTTATGGTTTGTGTTTAATTCTAACCAGACTTGTCAGTTTGTTTCTTATTATATCCTCCCTTGCCATTGCAGTTCCACAATTTCATCCTGAATCACTAAATCTACAGCTCCCCCTCTACCATGTCCCCTGGCTTTCGTGTAGACCTTATAAACCTGGCCTATTCGGTTCCCAGTCCCCCAGACATTTCTCAGTTACCATGTTATACATTCTAAGCTGAATTTGTACCTGGAATTGATTAATGTTGTTCCTTATGTTCTATGTGTTTGTATAAAGAATGCTTCCTTGGGCCACAGACCAAAAACTAGCTTTCTGCTTTTGTAGGTCACAATGGGAGGCAATGGCCTAGCGGTACTATCGCTGGACTGTTTATCCAGAGACCCAGATAATGTTCTAGGGACCCGGGTTCAAATCCTGCCATGTAGATGGTGGAATTTGAATTCAATGTGAATTAAGAGTCTAATGACAATTTCCCCAATTATTGGGGGAAAAACCCATCTAGTTCACTAATGTCCTTTAGGGAAGGAAGCTGCCATCTGTACCTGGTCTGGCCTCCAGACCCACAGCAATGTGGTTGACTCTTACTTGCCCTCTGAGCAATAAATGCTGCCTAGCCAGTGATGCACCTCATCCTGTGAACAAATAAAAAAAACCTCCTCTTATATTGTTCTCCTGTTTTAATTACATCTTTTCATTTCCCTGGGGTGGCTAAAGCACAATTTCTAATTGTTACTGTCATCCCTTTTTGTTTGTTTGAAACTAATATCTATATTGTCTTTTCCACCTGAGTCCCTCTCGACCCAGCTTATTTATTTAAAGTCTTTGTGATACCCTACTTATTCCTTCCACTTGAACCCTGCTCCCAGGCTCGTTCGCATGAAGTCTGTCCCAACATTACGTTTCCTTCCTGTCCCACTGCCTGTGCCAGGATCCCAGGAAATGAAATCTCTCTTTGCCAGACTTCAGTTCCTTGTTCACCCCCTTAAACTGCTGGTCCCTACCCCAACAGTGAGGTCATCTCAAATTAGCTTAAGAGGATATTGGAAAGACAGGGATAAGATCCATATGAGCAGAATTTCACAGAACAAAGGAGGCCATTCAGCCCATCTTATCTGTACCAGCTCCCGAAAGAGCTACCCAACTAGTGCCTCTCTCCAGCCCTATCTCTGTACTGTCTAAATGCAGCACATTTTCAAATATCTATATTCAGCTCTCTTTTGAACCCTCCTGTGGAATCTGCCTCCACCACACTCCCAAGCAGCGTGTTCCAGATGCTAACAATTTGCTGAATAAAGATGTTTCTCGTCATCTCCCTCCAGCTCTCTTGCTGACAATATTGAAATTGTGACCCCTAGTTACTGACGTACCAACTAGTGTAAATGGAATATCCTTCTTTACTCTGTCAAAATTGTTAATAATTTTGAACATTTCAATAAGGTGACCTCTTAAACTTAGAGATAGTAAGAACTGCCATTGCTGGAGTCTGAGATAACAAGGTGTAGAGCTGGATGAACACAGCAGGCCAGGCAGCATCAGAGGAGCAGGAAAGCTGATGTTTTGGGAAACTTCCCGGCTTCAAAGAGAATAAGCACAATTTCTTTAATCTTTCCTTGTATCGAAAATCTATCATTCCTGGTACCATTTTAATAAGTCTCCTTTGCACTCTGTCCAGGATTTTAACATCCTTCCTTAAATAAGGTGCCCAGAACTGAACATAATGCTCCAAATGTGGTCTGAGCAATGATTTGTACAGGTGTAGTATCACTTCCTTGCTTTTATACCCTGTGTCTCTATTTATAAACCCAAGCATCCTATAAGCCATTTTAACAACTGTTTCAGCTCGCCTGGCCACCTTCAGAGAATCAAGCACGTAAACCTCAAGTTCCCTGTGCTCCTGTACTCCCCTCAAAGTTGTACCATTGACCCTATATTGTTTCTGTAATTTTTTTCTACCAAAATGCATTTCTTCACATTTCTCTGTGTGGAATTCATTTGGCAGGTGTCTGACCATTTGACCAATTTGGCATTGTCCCACTGAAGTTGCTCAGCATCATACTCACAATTCACTATTTTCCCTAGCAAATTTAGAGATTTTGCCTTCAACACCCATGTCTGAATCATTTATATAAATCAGAAAAAGCCCGGGTCCCATCACCAATCCCTGGGATCACCTATTTTGACTCGTCTCAAGTCTGAGAAATCCCCATCTATATCTAGCATCTGTTTCCTACCTTTTTAGCTAGTTTCTAATATTTGCCGCCAAGGACCAGTGATCCCAAACATTTCTAATTTGCTAACCAGCCTGTCATGTGGCACTATTTCCGATGATTTCTGAAAGACCAAATATACAACATCCACAGCACTACTCTCATCGAATGCATGTGTTACCTCATCAAAGAACTCAATTGGCCATAAAACAATGAACCCAGTAGGAAGAATAGGATGTGTTAAAATAGTTCACCAACGAATTACTTCATTTTATAACTTTTTACTGTCTTTAAGAAGTCCAATCAATTTGTCAGTCATCTAGATTTTTAAAATATCACTAGCAGAAACCACAAACACTTGAAACTTCTTGTGTAAATAAACATTGTACAATTGACAGAATTGTTTACAGAGCCAGTGTTGTTAATCAAACAATATTTTCCCCAGGGCTCAGCTATTTCAACCTTTTTATTCCATGGCTGGGCTGCCACTCAAGAATGTTTTAAGTGAGTGGAGGAGGCATAGGTGGATGAAGTATGGGGGACTATGAGGTAAGGGCTCGAGAGCCTTACTATTTTCATCATAACCAGGACAAAGTCTCACATCGCTGAGGCATGCCTTTAAGACTGCTAGTCCCAGTACACATTGGCCCTCAGGTTGCCTCTGGCCTCTCTCCAGGTACGGAACGTCTTCCCCATCCAACTGAAAACCCCGTCTTCTCAAGCTCCTCTCCCCAGGCTCCTCTCCTCACCATCCAATTCAAAGGTAAAAATCCGGCCGATTAGTCTCTATTCCTGACACTAACTTTCAATTCTGTGGTTCTTAATTCATTGAATTTCTTAATCCACTGCATTTAAAGTTCACCAGAGGCCATGGTGGGATTTGAACCCCTATTGCCAGAGTCTAGCCTGGGCTTCTGAATTATTAATCTCGTGATATTACTGAGGCAACACCACATCCCCTCCAAATACCTCTGTTTATTAGGCTACCATTAAAGTTCATAGAAATAAATGTAAATAAACATAAAACTTGTCCCTGATTAGACCAGGAGAATAAAATGTCCACTAACTGCTCAACAATCTGTTTCTTCTCATGAACTAACTTCACCTTCAGCGTTTTAATTTACTCCTCTCCCTGATGCTCACATTCCATTTATCTCCACTCTCCACCCTCTGAAACTCATTGTTTATAACTCTCCCACTCCTTTGTTGCTCTACTACTGAGCTCTGAATTAGCCCTGAAGCCCCTGAATTCTGGGCTCTACTATTCTTCCTCAGAAACAATAGATGGATGGTGCTCTGGCCAACTCTCTGCTGCCACTTCTGCCTCTCAGTTTCTCGTGCCGTTCGCTTCAGGGTCATTCTCAACCCATCATTCGTGCAAATCCATACCTTATGTTAGAAAAGGAATTTTGTGAATAAGGGAAAGGATTTTAGGAACACACAGGTGAGTCTCTGACAAATGCTGTGGTATAACTTTGTCATCATGTGTTAGAGAGTCTGCTAGACAGTTGGAACTTGTGAGCTCAGAGCAGGGAGCTCTGCTGACATCACATCATGTGCACACAGTTAACGTCATCGAGGCTTGAAATGTTAGCTTGCCGTCTCTCCACAGATACTAAACAAAAACCGAAAGAACTGCAGATGCTGTAAATCAGGAACAAAAACAGAAGTTGCTAGAAACGCTCAGCAGGCCTGGCAGCATCTGTGAAGAAAAAGATCAATGAACGTTTCGGGTCTGGTGACCCTTCCTCAGAACAGAGGAAGGGTTCTGAGGTAGGGTCTTCCAAACCAAAACGTTAATTCTGATTTTTTTCTTCACAGATGCTGCCTGACCTGCTGTGATTTCCATCAATTTTTTTTTCTGTTTTCAGTGTTTGAAAATACACTGGCCTGATCTTATATGAGGAACGGATGATCTCATGCAAAAAAAATGAAGCTGAGTGCTGCATTTTTACAGAGAAAAGGATTTGGACAAAGAGGCACATTAAATGTTTGGTGGAATGGAGTGGAGGGCAGGTGGGAAAATTATGCTGGAACATTAGGGGGTGAGAGGGGTATTGTCAACCCCTTTCAGTGCAGCAAGCACAAGAGAACATCAGAGAAACTCAGCAGGTCTAGCAGCATCTGTGGGGAGAGAGAAAGAGAGGGAGTAAAATGGGGCAGCGCAGAGGCTCAGTGATTAGCACTGCTGCCTCACAGCTCCAGGGTCCTGGGTTCAAGTCCACTCTCAGACAACTGTCTGTGTGGAGTTTGCACATTCTCCCCATGTCTGTGTGGGTTTCCTCCGAGTGCTTCATTTTCGTCCCACAGTCCAAAGATGTGCAGGTTTAGGGTTAGGGTTAGGTGGATTGGCTATGCTAAATTGCCCATATTGTTCAGGGATGTGTAGATCAGGTGGAATGGGTCTGGGTGGGATGCACTGAGGGTTGGTGTGGACTTGTTGGGCCGAAGGGCCTGTTTCCACACTGTTGGGATTTCAATGAAAGTAATATGAAAGAAACAGAGTTAACATTCCAAGTCTGGTACAGCTGATTTATAGGACGCAAGAACGAGGGTCATACTGGACTCAATGTTAACTCTGTTTCTCTCTCCACAGATGCTGCCAGGCCTGCTGAGTTTCTCCAGCAATCTGTGTTTGTTTCAGATTTCCAGCATCCACAGTACTTTTGCCTTTATTACCTCTAGTTGTAGGCTTTGTGTCCCCGGTGTTCCTAAATGTCTTCCCTTTCTTGTCCCTGACCTGTTTACCTAATCATATATCGCTATATCAGTCCAACTTCAATCCCTATTCAATTGCCTGCCTCCCCTGTCCTCCCTATCCCAGTCCAAACCCGCTTCTTTCCTATAATCCTTTCCCACCCTTTACCTTTAAACCTCAGCTGTGTTTGACACCAAATCCTTTGTCACTTTGAATGGCTGTCTTGCACATCTGACAGTGTTCATTTTCCCTTGCACTTTTCTTCAGCTGCAGTGTTGCAGTGGGAAATATTGCGATTGATGACAGCGTTCACAGTGGGTGAATGAATAAGAGAACAGGATGATGCATCTCACAGGGTTTGCAATACTCTCTCCCGATTTTACAAATTTCCACTCAGCTTGCACTAGCCCTAATCATGAGAGATAGATTGTAGTTAAACAGCATATCCCATGATTAATGAAACAGAAAGTAGAACAATAAGTACAGTGAAAAATTCCTCTAATGTTGCTCCACTTTCATTACTGCACTCATTTGTAGAACCTTAAAACACAGGGGGACTGCTTGATTGATTGTGTCTTTGCTTGCTCTTTGAAAAGATATCCCTTTTTTTAATTCATTCATGGGATGTGAACATCATTGTCTAGGCAAGTAATTTGTTGTCTTTAACTGAGTGTACTGCTCAAACATTGCAGAAGGCAGTTGAGAGTCAATTACATTGCTGTGGGTCTGGAGTCACATGTAGGCCAGGCCAGGTAATTACGGCAGATTTCCCTGCCCTAAAAGGGCAGGAATTAGATCAGGTTTTTACAATAATCAAGCGTAGTTTCACAGTCACCCTCGCTGAGGCCAGTGTTCAGATTCCAGATTGATTGCATTTACATTCCACCCATGCCATAGTTGGGATTTGAACCAATTTCCCATCAGAACAATTGCCTAGGACAATAGTTACTCTTTGAGTGAAATTACCAGTGCTCCAAAAGCCTGGAATTCCTGGGGATGTGATGGTGCAATGGTATTATTGCCAGACTGTTATCCCAGGGATCCATAACAATGGTGGAATTTGTAATCAATAAAATTCAAGAAATTAAGTGTTTAATGGTGACTATGAAATCATTGTTGATTATTGGAGAAAATCTCATCAGGTTCACCAATGTCCTTTCAGAACGAAACTGCCGTCCTTACCTAGTCTGGCCTACATGTGACTCCAGACCTGCAGCAATGTGACTGACTCTTAACTGCCCTCTGGGCAATTAGGGATGGGCAATAAATGCTGCCCTAGCCAGTGATACCCACATCCTGTGAATGAATAAATAAAAAAACTTCCCTCCCTAAGGACAGTGTGGGTCAACCTATAGCAGGTGGACTGCTGTGGTTCAAAAAGGCAGCTCACCATCACCTTCTCAAGGACAGTTAGGGACAAGGAATAAATGCCGACCAAATGGTAATGCCTATATCCCATGCATGAACTAAAAGAAATCTTTTTTTTTTCCATAGCCTTGCAAATGCTTTATTTTCTGACCTGTCTTCCTTTAATAAAACTGTTGCTTTTATTATTCCTTCCCTGTTTCCATACATGATACCTTTTGCAACTGTGAAGTCTTCCTTTACAATATAAATGCAATCACAAAGTCCATTCCTTAATGAGCACTGTTTTCCTGTTGGACAGTGTGTGCAGCAGTGCTTTTCTCTTTGAACAGTCTCACTGAGGTGATCCTAACCATTCCTTTCTGGGTGACAGACTACATGTTGTTTCGATAGCAATGTAAGATCTTACAACATAATAACCTCATGGAGTTCCGAAGTAGAGGTGTACAGAAATAACTGCAGCCTTTATTTATTTGTGCCCAGTACGCTGGTTGTGACCAGCCAGCTCAGAGTCAGTCCCTTGAAGTGAAGAGATTCTGAATCCCCTGTTTATATTAGTCAGTGTGGGCCCCCTGCTTGACCCAGATTAACAACTCCAATCAAGGATCTTGTAGTCAATGAGATCCACCTGATTCCAATCACTACACATACTGGACTCGAGCCGTTAGCTCTGTTTCTCTCTCCACAGACGTTGCCAGAGATGCTGGGTTTCTCCAACATCTACTGTTTCTAACATAGCATAGGCTCATGCCTGTGCGCAGCCACTCTCATGATGTTTGGAATGAGTAGCAGCCAATTCATGCACAGAAAGATCCCATAGAATATAGGGACTAGGTTGTTTGGCCCTTCAAGCCTTCTCCACCAATCATGGCTCAACATTCAACTCAGTATCCTGTTCCTGCTGTCTTCCTATTTCCTTTGATCCCTTTAGCCATAAGAACTATATCGAACTTCTTCTTGAAAAACAAGCAATGTTTTTGTCTCAACCACTTTCTGCAGCAGAGATTTCCATGGGCTCACCACTTTCTGGGTGAAGAACTTTCCTAAATGGACTATCCTGTATCCTTAAACTCTGATCCCTGATTCTGAAATCCCCAGACATCAAGAACGTCCTTCCACAAGCAGTAATGAGATAATGGTGAGATAATCTGATCTTCAGCACAGTTTATCATGGACTGAACGGTGGCCAGGACACTGGGGAGATGTTCCCTGTTGTTTTTTTCGAAACAGTGACTTGGTAGTTGTTGTGGCTATTTGAGTGGACAGCTGAGTTTAACTCCTCATGTCAGAGATGCATGTCCGACATTACAGCACTCACTCAGTAATATCAGTTGCGATTATGTAATTCTGGAGTGGGATTTAAATCCACAAAACCCTGGCTCAGGGACGACAGTGTTACTAACTGAACTAAGACTGATGTATTCAAGGACAGAGCACTGGATGAAGAGGCTGCACTTCATTGAGGGTGAAATAATAGACTTGTGTCCCTCTCTGTAAGATGCCCTGAAGATATCCTGCAAGGCTGGTACAGCACTGCCACTTTCAATAAAGCTCACTGCATCACTGATCTTGCTTTTGCCCTTGGCTGTCACAGAGAGCATCAGAAACATCAATCAATCTTTTCACAGTTTCATAGTCTCTGAGTGAGCAATTGTTGGGTCAAGGGAACAAGAGTACAAAGGTACTGTCATCTAAAGTGACAGCAGTATCATTGTGGACTGACCTTGTTTGTTGAGAATGTGCAAATATAATTTCGTCAAGGGCTGCAGTCCTGCCTGTTGCACGGAATTTAGGGCACAGTAACAGAATATTCAGTCCAAATGTGTTTATAGAAATATAGAAAATAGGAGCAGGTGAGGTGGATTAGCCATGGTAAATTGACCTGTAGTATCCAGAGTTGTGCAAGCTGGTTGGATTAGCCATAGTAAATGTGGGGTTACAGGGATAGGGTGGCGAGAGGTCTGGATGGGATGCTCTTTGGAGGGTCAGTGCAAAGGGGATGGGCCAAATGGCCTCTTTCACACTGTAGGAATTCTATGAGTAGGCCATTCATTCCGTTCAATCATTCATTATGATCATGGCTGATCATCCAACTCAGTGTCCTGTTCCCATTTTCCAACCCTCAGATCCCTTTAACACCAAGAAATATATCTATCTCTGTCCTGAAAATGTTCAATGTTCTGTCACATTGAAGCCACCTCCACCCACGGTACTTACTTTGTATTACCACCTGATACATACTTCTGTTTCTCTCGACCTCAATATGTATCATTTCACTTTATAGCTGCAGGCATCAACTGGAGGTGGCTTTGAAGATTGACAGTTCAAGTGTCCAGAAAGACGAACACATAAACCAGGCCTTCACTTGAGCAATCCCTTAACTACTGCATTGTTGGAGGTGTTCCCTTTCCTATATTACAACACTGCCTGTAAAGCACTTTGGCATGCTGTGTGAACTATACAAAACTGCATTCTTTTTTTCATTTGGGTAATACGCGGAAAAACATCACAACATTGTAGTTAATTCTATTACTTAGTTTAAAAATCACCCTATAATTGGTGTTGGGCACTAGTGAGCAGGTTCCAAGTGTGTGGAGAATGAGCAAAAAGTCCAAGAGTTTCCATCATTTTCTTTTGTCACCGCTCTGTGGAAGTCAATGGACTTGAAACGTTAACTCTGCTTTCGTCCCACAGACGTTGTCAGACCTGTTGATCTTTGCCAACAATTTCTGCTTTTGTTTGCTGTATACAAAGCAGCCACCACTTTACTGCAGCGACTGCATTTTGAGGTGAAACTGCATGGTGACGTCCAACCATGGTGAACCATACACTGTGTTGGTGCAGTCCTTGTTTTCTAGAGTTTGTATGGGGAATATGGAAGCTTGGAATGAAAAGGTTTCAGTTTGGAGTTGAGATATTTAGGGGGAATGTGAAGTTGCACAACTTCATGGAAAGTCGGAAAGTCTCTCACTGACAATGATGCTGTAGAGGCTGGAAGCTAATCGGGAGCAGAGCGGAGCTTGCTTCTGTTTCCTGAATCAGCCAAAAGAGGGATATCATCATTCGCTGGGATATTCTCAGGGCCCCTTTTTATTGGCCTGGCACTAGTTTTGCCAGCAATTACTGGCAGCGAGTTACCTCTAGAGAGCCCTTTGGGGGCCTATCTGTTTGAAAGAAGCAGCAGGCCGCAGTAGCAGAAAGAAAACAGAGAGCACGCAAAGTCATGGAGGAGATGCCTTCTCTCCAACAAAAGGCGATCCATGCGGCTGAAATATCACTGTGAAGGAAGGAAGCCCTTTCCAGGGTAACCAGCGACTGCTCTCACCCCCCTGGGGTAAACAAGTTAAGGTCTTTCAGTCTGTCAGGAGCACAGTATAACCTACCCTCACCTGCCCCCGACCACTGATGGGCGCCCACCCCTTTCCCGGCCCCTGTTGCCGGGGCAACCAGAAGCTAACTGGAAATTTCCACTTCTAATCTGACGTAGTGAGGCCTTCGACAATTCTAATCAACTACTTGCCATATGTATGACGTTGGGGCAAATCTTTGTTCTTACCCACGTCCAGGACCCAGCAGGGGAAGAAAATCCACCCTAGTGTTCGGTTCAAAACTCTGATCGATATATCCTTGTTAGGTGAGAGTTACATAGAGCATAGAGAACATAGAACAGTACAGCACAGTACAGGCCCTTCGGCCCATGATGTTGTGCCGGCCTATTATTCTACTAAGATCAATCTACCCTGCATACCCTACATTTTACTATCCTCCATGTGCCTATCCAAGAGTCGCTTCAAAATGTCTAAAGTATCTGACTTCACTACCACCGCCGGCAGTGCATTCCACACACCCACCCTCTGTAGAAGAATCTACCTCTGACATCTCCCCTGTACCTTCCTCCAATCACCTTAAAATTAAACCCCCTCATAATAGTCATTTCCACCCTGGGAAAAAGTCTCTGACTATCCACTCCATCTATGCCTCTCAACATCTTGTACACCTCTATCAAGTCACCTCTCATCCCTCTTCGCTCCAATGAAAAAAGCCCTAGCTCCCTCAACCTTTCCTCATAAGACCTGCCCTCCAGTCCAGACAGCATCCTGGTAAATCTCCTCTGCACCCTCTCTAAAGCTTCCACATCTTTCCTATAATGAGGTGACCAGAACTGAACACAATATTCCAAGTGTGGTCTAACTAGAGTTTTATAGAGAACCAGGAGTCAAACAAACATACATATAAAGAAGGAATGAGAGTAGGCCACTTAGCCCTTCGATAGTGCTCCACCATTCAATAAGATCGTGGCTGATCTGATTTTAAACTTAGCTCTACGTTCTTGCATGTGTCCCATAATCTTCCATCCCCGTGGCCATCACCTTAAAAATATTTAAAGATTTTGTATCCACTGCCTTTTAAGGAAGGGAATTCCAAAGACCCTCAAGCTACTGAGAGAAAAAATACTTCATCATCTCTCTGATGACCCCTTATTTTAAAATTGTGCCTCCTAATTCTAGATTCTCCTATAAGAGGAAACATCCTTTCCATATCCACCTGGTCAAGTCCCCTCAGGAACTTCTATGTTTCAATTAAGTCATCTCTGACTCTTCTAAGCCCCAGAGGATACAGGCCCAGCCTGTCTAGTCTTTCCTTAGACCAGACACCACTCATTCCAAGTATTAGTCCAGTAAACCTTCTCTGAAATTCTTTCAATGTATCGACATCCTTAGAGTCAGAGGAGATATACAGCACTGAGAAAGGCCCTTTTGTTCATCACATCCATGCTAGTCAAAAACAGTCATCTAACTATTCTAATCCCATTTTCAAGTACGTGGCCCCTAGCCTTATATGCTTTGGTAAGTACAGTGACCAGGACTGTTCCCAGAACTCCAAATCATTACCCTGTATAACTGAAGAGTAAGGTAAATGGAGTTAAGATACTGACCAGCAAAGTGCAAAATGAATGACAGAGTAGTCTCAAGTGATTGGATACCTTCATCCAGCAACCTATAGACTCAATTTCTTTTAAGTCATTTCATCCTTTTTCAGCTGCATGTCCAGACTAACAAGTATTTTCCTGTTTCTCTCTCCCACCCGCCCCTAACAGAGGAAGTTGATTCTTGTGGTGAGTTTGATTCTCGTGGTCTCACTGTTTGTGGCGGTTTTCCATTACACACAAGACAACCCTTCACTTCTCCTCCAGCCGTACCTAGGCCAAGGTGGAATTTTCAACAGAACAAGAGTTTTCACCCATCCCAGCGAGAATGAGCAGCTCCATGACCTGCCTGGATACATCAGTGTGATAACACTACAGGTAAACAGTTACACACTGTGTCAGGGTGATGAAATGAATTGTCTCCCATCACTCTTCCTTGCAGAACTCAAAACAAATTCTTGTATTTACCTAAATATACATTGTTTACTATACCGTATAGAATTATTAAGCCATTTAGCCCATGTATAGCCTCCTTAGGCAAGGAATTGGGCACTATACTGTAGGTGCAGTCCTCCCCAATATTCTATACAATTGAAGCAAGATGTTTTTGTTCCTCTACTCGAGTCCCCTCCTGATGAATGGGAACATACCACTTGCCTCTTAAATCACTTGTTGCACTTGCACACTATCTTGCAACGACTTATGAACAAACGCACAAAGACCCCTTTGCATAAAAACAACTCTTCACCTTCATTTTTCTTCCCAAAGTGAATAACCTTATCCCTGTCTACATTACATTCAATCTGCAAAGCACTTACCCACTCTCGGTCTGTCTAAATCCCCTTGAAGCCCCTTTGCATTCTCTTCACAACTGACAATTCCAACTTCTCAAGGGCAACTAAGGATAGGCAATGACTGCTGGCCAGCCAGTAATGACCATGTTCCACAAATGAATTAAAAAAAGAAAGTTTTCTATCAATGGTGGGCTTGGAAATATTGCAATTGGTCCCCACATTCAAATCATTGATTAGATTGCGAACAGCTAGGGCCCAAGACCTGATCTAGTAGTTCCCAACTGGTCACACTCTTTGATCCTGAGAATAACCCATTTATTCCTGCTCTCTGCTTCCTGTCAGTTAACCTGCCTTCAATCCATTCCAGTGTATTACCCCCAATCCTAAATACTTAAATTTTGATTACTAATTACCGGTATGGGATAGATGCTCCATAGAAAGCATCCTTTCCAGATGCATCACAGCTTGGTATGGCAACTGCCCTGTCCAAGACCACAAGAAATTATGAAGAGTTCTGAATCCAGCCCAGTCTGTCATGAAAACCAGCCTTTCTTCTATTTACTCCATTTACACTTCCCACTGCCTCGGGAAAGCAGCCAAGATAATCAAAGGCCCCTCCCACCCCAGTTATACTCTCTTCCACCCTCTTCCATTGGGCAGAAGATACAAAAGTTTGAAAACATGTAACAACAGATTCAAGAACAGCTTCTTCCCCGCTGTTATCAGACTTGTGAACATTCCTCTCATATATTAAAGTTGATCTTTCTCTGCACCTTCTCTGTAGCTATAACACTATATTCTGTATTCTGTTCTATTACCCTGATGTAACTATGTAAGTTATGATTTGTTTGGTTAGCACACAAAACAATATTTTCATTGTATCTCGGTACATGTGACAATAATAAATCAAATCAAATCAAAATCTAAATACACCACTTCCACTGGTTTCCCCTTACCAGCTCTGCTAATAATATCCTCAAAAAACTCCATCAGATTTGATTTCCCCTTCATAAATCCATGTTAATTATGTCCAATCAGACAATTATTTTCTAAATATACAGTGATTATGTCGTTGGAATAGATTCTAGTGTATTTCCAATGACTGGCATAAAGTTAACAGGTTTAGAGTTCCTTATTTCCCATCTTTCTGTAAAAGGGGGTTTACATTTGCAACATTCCATTATGCAGGCACCATTGCAGAATTAACAGAATTTTGAAAGATAAGCAAAACATCCATAATCTCAGTAGCCATCCCTTTCTTGAGGTTGAACATCATCAGGTCCCAGGGATTTGTCAATTTTCAATCCATTAATTTCTCCAATGTTATGTTTTTATTACCGGCGATTTCTTTCAGCAAGTGTCTCACTACACCAATAGCTCATAATTATTTCAGAGAAATATCTTGAAAATAGACAGAAAGGCTTTATTTATTTTCTCTGCCATTTCTATTATAGATTCTTCTGCTACTGCTTATAATGTATAAACATTTGTCCTTGCAAATTATTTCCATTTTTCATACCTTCAGAAGCTTTTACAATCCATTTTTATTGTTCTTGTTAATTTGCATTCCTATTCTGTTTTCCTTTTGTTTATCAATTTCTTGCTCTTAGTTCGCTGAGTTTTAAAATTGTCCCAATCTTCAGAGTTACAACATTCTTGGTAACTTTATAAGCTCCTCCTTAAATTAATACTGCCTTTAACTTCCCTTGTCAGCCATGGCTGTCTCATTTTTCCTCTGGTTATTTTTGATTTAACAAAAATTGTTTTATTTGTGATAACCTGGTATTAATTACTAAATATTAGCTATTGCTTATCCAGCTTTTTAATGGACTGTTCTAATTCACCATAGCCAACTTCCTCTTCATAACTTCATTACTGCTATTGATAAAATTTGAGACCCTAATTTCAGATTGTTTAAAAAAAAGTAGTTCAATGTAAAATTCTGTTGTATTATATTCACTATGCCCTAAAGATTCATTTGCAACACAATTATTAATTAACCCTTTCTCATTGCATGAGGCCAGATATAAATTGTCCTGTACCTTATTTAGTTCCTGAAGATATAATTCCAGAAAACTACCTCACAATCATTCCTGTACGCAGTGCTGCAATAGTGACAGTATAGATGAACTACAAAGCTGGACGTCCCATCTGTCCTTTCAGCTGGATACAAAGGCTCCCAACGCATCATTTCAAAGAAGAACAGGAGGCTTCCTCCTAATAGCCTGACCAAAACCAAAAGCAGTAATGGGCAGATTTATTTTATTATTTATTTCTCACTCCTTTCCATTCATTCATCCATCCATGCCTTCATGCATTCATCCAATGCCCCATTGAGTCCTCGCTGATTCTAGTGCCCCCACAGTTCAATCTGGAGGTAAATTCCAAAAGCTGGATCTTATCGCTTGCTGCAGTCACCATCCTCTGGCTAAAAGGTCAGGGGAGAACCTATCCATGATCCAAACGGCTACCCTGCAGCAATTTAACACTGGGAATAGTGCTCGTTGCTTTAAGGTGAGCCTTATGCCCCTATTTCGGGAGAGGTCCCGACTGAGAGAGCTATCAGCCAATCGTATGGCTGACATCTCTGTTGTCCCAACAGCACCAAGTTCAGCTGTCTGTGCTGGGACTACAGGCAGTCCTGCTCTGGGGAGGAGCTCAAGTAAATCCATGTTCTGGGGCCGAGGTGAGAGGTGTGAAAAGGGGATGTGAAGCTGGGTTCCAGTGATCGGGGGGTGGGGAGGTTATGTTGGTGGAGACTGACCTTGTTCAGGAGGTTGAGGGTGCTTGGGAATAGCCTTTGATGGCCCTAGTAGGCCTGAAAAGGATGTTCTCACCAAACCCCCACCCTCACTCCGGTCTGAGGAGCCCAAGCTGTTGGTCCTCCTCCATTGTGTGGCCTGTGTAAAATGCACAAGGTATCCTTTGTCCCTTGTAAAGGTTCAGGCATGTCAGAGCTGGGAAGGTCATGTGCTAGATTTTGTATACACCCCCACCTTCAAACATCCCAGGGAACGGAGTGAAAGTGTAATATACAACCCCAAGCATCGGTCTCACTCTGAAAGAGAGACTTCCTGATATCAATTAAAAATGTCGCTAACCAACCTGTTCAGAGATATAATGTCACACCTCTGGAACAGGTGGGACTCGAACCCAGGTCTTTCAGGGGTGTTACCACTGCACCGTAAGAACCCTCTTGCTAGCAATCTTATTTTTTTGTTCTTGTCTGTGTTACAAAGTGCAACCAACTGACCGACAGACAGAATCACTCTGCAATGAGGGCTTGGTACCAGCCTTCTCTTTCATATTTTGAATCTGTGTTGATCTTGCACTCACGCAATTTAATTTGAAGCGATTTCCTTGGTTCATCTTGTTGACTGCTTGACCATCTTCAAGCCACTATAAGACACCACTTTAGAAATTCCCATCCATGAAAGTAAAGATCTGCATTTCTATAGCATCTTTCACAACCTGAGGATGTACCAAAGCTCTTTAAAGTGAAGCTGTGTTGAAAATGTAGCTACTTGTAAAATAGGAGATGCAGCAGCCGATTTGTACACAGCAAGCTCCTACAAATAACAACGATATAATGGCTAGATTATGTGCATTCAGGTGTTGATTAGGGGATAAATGCCAGGGAAGACTCTCCTGTTTTCCATTGAAATAATGTGTAGGAATGTTTATTTTTATTTGGGGGCCTCTGGATTTTGGGCCCCTGTGTTTACACTACCAGTCCAAATGTGGCGCCTCTAACAGTGTAGCTACCAGTTCAATGTCACCTGAGATTATTATGCCCGAGTTTCTGGAGTAGGAATCATAGAATCCCTCCAGTGTGGAAGCAGGCCACTTCGCCCATCAAGGCTACACCGACCCTCCAATGAGCATCCCACCTAGACCCACATCCCTACCCTATAACCTTGCATTTCCCATGACTAATCCATCTAGCCTGCACATTCCTGGGCTGTGGGAGGAAATTCACATAAACACAGGGAGAAGTGCAAACTCCATACATGCAGTCTCCTGAGGATGGAATTGAACCTGGGTCCCTGGCGCTGTAAGGCAGCAGTGTTAACCACTGAGCCACTGTGCCACCCATGGGCACATGCTTACAGCAATTTGTCTCCCAGTTGCAAGGGCTTAAACCTGTGCATTGGCTAAGAAATGAAGCAATATCTTTGCTGAAAGATTAATGTTCCCCAGCCACTGCAACAGCCTCTCTCTTGTCCCAACACAACAATGGCCTTTAATGAATGGGCAGTTTATAATGAACAGAACAGCAATTTATGAAAAGGCAGAAATTTTCATCCCATTTTTTGATGAGCTCTTTTCTTTAATTTTCTTCCATTTACTAGGCATAAATCCTACAGAGCTCCACAATATCTACTGGATTGCAAAAGGCCTCTATGTCGTTCTCCATTCAGATTGGCTCTGGTATTTTAAAGCAAATGACGAGATCAATTCCATTCGCTGAACATCTCATGCGGGATCAAGCATTTTCTTAATGCAACAGTGCAGCCTATATCAGGTTGCTGTTAGCTAGCCCAGTCCAATAATTAGACAGTTTTACCAAATTATAGCCTTTACAGGCATATGTCCTTTCTGAACGTGCTCACTGCACTGATGAAACAATAAGGCTCTCCATCAAAGCAAATCATAAGTAACAGGAGCTGGCATAGTAAATCAAGCCAATTGGACTTTGCGCGTTAGGATTTGAAACCACTCAATAATACAAGAAGCTAAATCTGATATAATCAATGTTATAGCTACAGAGAAAGAAACAAAGAAAAGACCTGCATTTCTGCAACACCCTTCCTACTCGCAGGATACCCCATTGCAGCCAGTGAAATATTTGCAAAATGTAATGATGGTCACGATGCAGGAAAGGTTTTGCAAATTTGCGCGCAGCAAGATCTCACAAAACAGTAACGATTAGATAATCATTGGTGATGTTGATTGAGGGATAAGTATGAGCCAGGAGGTCAGCAATGCAATGGGATCCCTTTAGGTATATCTTAGAGGGCAGACAGACCTGGGGTTTAACATCTCATCTGAAAGGCAGCATCTCCAAAAGTGTCACACCCCTGCAGTACTGCACTGCCATGCCAGCTTGGAGCACCAATTACTGAAGATATTTACATGGGAGTACCTCTCTTGCCAGCAGTTGTGGCACTATGCGCAGCTATGTGAACTTGGCTTTATTATGAGTGAAGGCCAATCGGCATTTATTTAGTAACAGCCCAAAGCTTGAACAGAACCACTACAAGGCTGGTTCCTTAAGGGTACTTGGGTGCATTGGCTATGACTAGGGATTGCTAAGATAATTTCTAATCCAACTGTTCAGAGATGTTATTACACACCTCTGGAGCAGGTGGACTTTGAACTTTGACCTTATGGATCAGATGTGCGGACACTATTATTGCACCACTAGGGACTGCTATGAAGTCATCCTGAATTTGATTCCTGCTGCAGCACATTCTGGGATAATTGAATTAACTAACTTAATTAAATAGTGAATCAGAGACAGTAGGAACTGCAGATGCTGGAGAATCCGAGACAACAAGGTGCAGGCCAAGCAGCATCATAGGAGCAGAAAGGCTGACGTTTCGGGCC
>NC_063341.1:70342606-70436489 GCF_021869965.1 Rhincodon typus
GGCCCGAAACGTCAGCCTTTCTGCTCCTATGATGCTGCTTGGCCTGCTGTGTTCATCCAGCTCTACACCTTGTTGTCTTAATTAAATAGTGATCTGACCCCAGGAACATGACCATGAAGATGTTTAAAATATACATTCATTCATGGGATGAGGGCATTGTTGGTTCGGCCAACATTTATTGCCCATTCCTAAATGCTCAGGGTCAGCCTCATTGCTGTGGGTCTGGAGTCACATGTACGCCAGACCAGGTAAGGATGGCAATTTCCTTCCCTAAAGGACATTAGTGAACCAGGTGGGATTTTATCAACAACCAATTTGTGGTCATCATTAAACTCTTAACTCCAGATTTTTTTTTTGGTTTATTGAATTGAAGCCGCTGCGGTGGGACTTGAATCAGGGTTTCCAAAATTAACAGTTCAGTGATAATACCGCTCGTCCGTCACCTCCAACTGGTTTCGTAATGGCCTCCAGGAAAGGGAACATGCTATTACTGGCAGATATAACACAGTGTGGAGCTGGAGGAACACAGCAGGCCAGGCAGCATTAGAGGAGCAGGAAAGTTGACGTTTCAGGTCAGGACCCCTCTTCAGCAGTTCTTACTATCTCTAAGTGAGTTATAACCCCACTGTGAAGCCTCTTCCAATGATGCCCACCTTGAAGTTGTCCTCCTCCCTCTGGAAAGACCTCAGTTGATCTCTCTTCCACTGCAACCCTCTGGTAATCTCTTCAGCATTTTCTTAAGAAGGATCCCAACCTTGGTCTGCTGTGTTCCTCCAGTTCCGCACTGTGTTGTCTCTGACGCCAGCATTGGCAGTTCTTACTATCTCTGATGCTATCACAGGCAGCCATTTGACCCTGCTATCCATACCTGGTCTTGCCTTCAGGAAATTTAGTCAGTCCCACACAATGTAAATCATTCTCCAAAAACCTCTGAACTAACCTAACAAGCCTCTCCAGTGTAAGATTTGCTCAGGAAAGACAGTTAACTTGGCATTCCAGCAGACTGAGGTCTGATGCATTAGAAGCTGAAATATTGTGAAAATATTTCACAGCTGTTGTTTCCTTTCCATATTTGTATCATCTCTTTAGCAGTGAATGAATCAAAATGGCCCATCATTCTGATAAAACTATCTATGTTGAGAAGATTATACCTTGTTATGATCCTAGATGATGATATTACTGGATAAGTCAGGTTTCAGAATAAAACCTGGATTTGATAGACCATAAGTTTTATTTTTACAATTTAGTGCAGTGTTTGGGTCAATAACTGAATTTATAAAAATTTAATGTACTTTTAAGAAAAGAACCTAGCTTTTTATTATAATAAACTTATGTAACAATATAGAAAGATATTACATGACCATCAAGAGGAGAACTTCAAATTTATTTCTCCCAGCAACATCCTTTACAGACACTCAACTCCAGTGAAGTGTCACTTCTATCTTCACTATTTAATTACATGCTCAATTGATGAAATTGCAAACATCTCCTTTTGGCAACTTCCTACATATTCACCAGATGTGATTCTTTCCAACGCTGTCAGGGGCGCACACAGTGTAACTCTGACTTTAGTCACTGAACTTTAAGAAAGGCTCAGGGCTTCTTTCAGTCCTGTCTACTTGGACTGCTAAAACTGTTGAAGACATCTTTCCAGCTCTGATGGGCTGGAAACTGCCAAAGCTAAAACAGCTCCTTTCTGCTGGCATGGATCTTTTCTTCTAAACAGAGACTGTTTCTGGCCCCTGGCCCACTTCTCTGCGGGGCACAAGGAAACTCAATTTAGGAAACACTTCAGCAATTATTTTGCCAGATAGTGTATCTAATCACCTAGCTTAAGTCATGTGTTTTCTTTGATGTACTAAAACAAAAATCCCATTCACTCCCAAACACAAGCGCCTGAATAAAAACAATCTATTATAAACTTTCATCACAATATCTTTATAAGAATGGAACTTGTAGTAGGACTCCAAGAATGATTCTACCAAATGTAACCAAAGGTAATGGTTGGCATGAAAAAAGGTCCCTTGGTTTTCTTAGAAAAGCAGGTGAAACTCCAGCTATCATTTTAGAAGAGTCTCCTATTGCTCTTTATCCTTTGCATGTTTCTCATTATTATACTTATAGGGAGGGGGATGTAGTGGTGGTAATGGCCACTTGACTAGTAATTCACGTGAATGCTGTGGGCTCATGGGCTCATATTGCACCAGACAGCTGATAGAATTTAAATCCAGTTAATAAATCTGGAATTTAACATTAGTCTCAGTGATGGAGACTTGTAAAAGACCAACAGCATGGGGCTTACCATTGATCAGAAACTGGACTGGACTTAGTCAGATCAGAGGCTGGGAATTCTAGGGTTCACCTTCTTCACCCCCAGTAGCCTGCCCACCATCTATGAGACCCAAGTTGAAGAATGAAGGAATACTCTCTACTTTCCTGGAAAAGTGCAGCTCCAACAGAACTTGAGAAGACTCATGTTGAATCATAGAATCTCCACAGTGGGGGATAAGGCCATTCAGCCCATCAAGTCTGCACCGACCCTCCAACAGATGCAGCCCCAGCACTCCTTCTCCCTGACTCCTTAACCCTCCATTTCCCATGGCTAATCTACCTAGCCAGCATATCCATGGAGACAATGGGGCAATTTCCAGTGGCTATTCCACCCAGCTGCTGCATCCCTGGACACTGTGCACAATGTAGCATGGCCAATCCACCTACCTGCACACCTTTGGTAGGAAACCAGAGCACCTGGAGAAAACCCATGCAGAACATGGAGAGAACGTGCAAACTCCGCACAGCCAGTTGCCTAAGACTGGAATGGAGCCCGGATCCCATGGCGCTGTGAGGCAGCAGTGCTAACCACTGAGCCACCGTGCTGTACTAGTATCATGGACAAAGCAGATTGCTTTATTGGCACCTCATCCAATATCATCAACATTCATACCCACACCTCAGTGCACAGTGGCCACAGTACATATCATCCACAAGATGCCCTACAGTTACTCACCAAATAACAGCACCTCTTATGCCTGCAACCTCTGCTATCTAAAAGGGCAAGGCCAACAGACTCATGGGATCGCCACCACCTCTAAATCTCTCACCATCCTGACTTGGAAATTTCTTCCCTGTTGCTGGAATGTAATCCTGGAATTTCATTCCTGTCAAGCAATGAGGTTGTCCCTACACATTCCCCACTTTTGGATACAAAGCTACAAGACAGGTGTGACATTTAATGTTGAGCAATAAATGCTGACCTAGCCAGTGCCACTCATGTACTGTGAGCAAATAATTGAAACAAATACATCTGCTTCCCTCATATCCTTTCAGGAAGGAAATCTGCCTTCCTTACCTGCTCTGGTCTACATATGAATCCAAACCCATAGCAATGTGGTTAACTCCTAATTGCTCTCTGAAATGGTCTATCAAGCAGCTCAGTTCAATGGGCAATTGGGGATTGCCAACACATACCGAGACACCCACATCCCATGAGATAATTTATAAAAGAATTTGCGGGGCATGTTCCAAAGTGGTTGAAGTCAGGAAGTGTGTACTGAGGCTAGGTAGGGTCCTGAGGTCCAAAGGGTTGTTGAAAATAAGACCAGTCAAGGGCAAATCATTTGACGCATTTATGAAAGTGGGTCTGTGTTTCAGTTGCCATTCAGGTAGATGAAAACAAATAGGTTAAGGTTCCTTTATCTGAACCTGAACCCTGTGATTTATGAGTTATATCAGTCCTCTTGTGTTTCTATCATAACAATTTAAAGATAACATGTTCAATTAATGATTTGTGGATTGATATATAGCTGAGGCTTGATCTTATAAAGTAAACTGACCCAGGTCTGAGGCAATTATCAGATATATTGACAGGTATTAAGCAAGAAAGATGTGTCTCTCAAAGCTGAGTTATACAGTTTCTGAAAGGGTCATTATACCCTTTGTACTGGCTCCTGTGTGATAGTAAATACTGGCTTGTTTCTCCCAAGAAAAGGCTCAGCACAAATTGATTATCTGACATGTTTAATAAAATGGATGTAAGCCAGTCTCTGCTGATGGGACCTGAACTTAAATGTTACATTCTTGGCCTGTGTGCAGATGGATGTGTCTGTCTATTAATGTTCATTGACTGAGCCGAAAATGATGAGCTTCTATTCTCACCTCAACCAAATAGTGCAAGTGAAATATTAAGCGCTGCCTGTGCATATTAATATTTATAATCACAGACAGCATTCTTATTGTCATAACTAGGGGAAAATAGTCTATCCTTTTGCATAACCTTGTCCCAGAAAACCGTGATTTTATTTCTAAATAAAGTGTCCCCTGACTGCCAGAGAAAGCAAATTATTTCAACAAAAATCTGAGTTAGTGTTGAAATTGTACAAGAAAAAAAAACTTGCACTTATGTAACACCTGGTTCAACCTCAGGATATCCCAAAGCACTGAATAGCCAATGAAGTGCTATTGATGTGTAGCCACCATTGTAATTTGGAAATAAAGGAACCAATTTATGTATAAACAGCTCGGAGAAACAGAATGTGATAAATGATCATCATCAGTACTAACAGCACAAAGATATACCATCTTTGAAAAGGGTCTCACATAAATGTTATCATCCCTCAGAACAGGAGCACTAGTTCAGCACAGCTCCCTTCTCCCATTCCACCACAATGACCATCATCATCATTGTTAAGTTCCCGTTAATTCAAACAATCTAAGGGAACTGTAGAGCAAGCTAGATTGTTCTGGAAGAATGGATGAGAGAAGAGGATCTGGACTTCTGGTAGGTCCAGGTATCAAGGAATACAGAGCTAAATGGAGCCGATAACATGCTGATCTGACATAATCTTTTGGTGGAATGGACATGAGAGGGTGAATGACCTACTTCTGTTCTATGTTTCATGTAGTTGTGACCAGATTATTTCAGCCTTGAATTTATAGGATTTGGGTCAGACAGAGGGTCAGTGTTGGCTGTGTGTGTGATACAGCCTAACAGAGCCAGCCCAGTTTGAAGCCAAGTCACCTGAAGTTCTTTGACAAAGGCAGGATGACAACAGAAGCAGGTCAGCCCTGACCATTTGGCAGATGGCTGACCTGGCCTCTACAACACTTAAACTTCCATTTCACTGAGACTTGTACCAATTATACTTCTGTTTACCCCAGCATCTTAGCATCTATAGACTTTTAGAGGGAGAGAATTCAGATTTCAATTTCTGGACTCTTGCGTTTTCATTTTTTGCAATTGACTCATTTATAGGCTTAACAATATTGTGTCTGACAAAACCATGAAGTGTAGTGAGGTGGAACAATTTTAACCTTCAGTCAGGCATGCAAAGATGACTGCATTGGTTCAATATGAAGACGTGAGATTACAATTCCCTTCTAAGTGCAACTGTTTGCACCCCCCAAGCATTGGCCAGTTACCACTGGCAGTGAAATTAGCATCAGTCCTGACTCAGTGACTGAATGAAGATTGAAGATAATGGGCTCGAGCAGGGCATCTTATGGCTTATGCCATGTGTTGGAATTTTATTTTCCTTCTGAAACAATTTCCTAGTGTAAGAGAAACCTGTTCCCATCAGCTGATGATGCAAGAATGAGGAGACATAGATTAAAATTTGCATTTGAGAGATACGGGAGAGAATATTGTGTTACAAGCGGTGTGATTTATATATATATTTTAATATCATTTTTTGTAAGTTTAAGTTTTGTGTTTGAATCGGTAACAAGTGGGTTTTCTGTGTTTCTGAAGTTAATAATTAACTTGTAATTATTTCTGTAGCCATGGTGATTCCTTTGAAAACAGTTTTTGACACCTGGCTTCAGAGAGAATGAGGTTCTGTGCACCACTGAGGGATTTCTGCTTATTGTAGATTGTGAGGTGCTTGGTCAGGATGAAGCTGAAGGAAACAAAGGCTGATTGCATGAACTGGAGATTTCATTCAACTGGTATATCTTTTTAAAGTTCAGTTATAGAGTTAAAGTCAGATTCAGACAATAGCCTTGAAGTCAGATAAAATAGCCTAGTTAAAAGAGCCAGCTCGCTTACAGTGGCAGTTAGCATTCAAGTACCTTTTGTTGAAATGAAGTGCTGATTACTGTAGCTAAAAAGTGACACTGAGCAGATTCATATAAGAAAGGGATTATTTTTGGCACTACTTAGTCAGTAAAATGGTGATTTTCTTTTATAAGATCTACAATTACAGAAAAGTATAAGGAGCAAGGAGCCTGGAGTAATTAGTTTATATATTAAATCAGTATGAAAGTGATGGCAGGATGGGTGATGTGTTGCTGCTGTAGCACATGGAAGCTGCTAGGCACGAAGGTCCCAGAGCGTACACACCTGTCATCAATGTTTGCAGCTCAAGGAGCATCAGTTCCGAGTTAAGGAGCTGGAGTCTGAATTACAGACGCTGCTCCGCATGAGTGAGGGGGGGGAAGTGACCTGGACACTTTGCTCCATAAGGCTACTTCAGGCTAAGTAATTAGAAATTGGTCTATGATCATGGACAGTAGGGTGTGAATAAAAGCGAGGTAGGTATGAAGGGGCCCAGGGGTTAACACTGAGAAGCCTTAGACCCTGCAATTGTCCAACAGTTATGAGCTTCTTGCAAGCTGTACAGACGAGAGTGGAGACTGAGGAAGATGAGCAAACTGAGCTTAGTACAGAAAGCCATTAAGTGGGGGAAGGAAATAAGAATGTAATTATGGTAGGGGAGGGTACAATTAAGGGGAATAGATGCTGTCTGTGGAGCTATGAGCAGAAGTCTGGAAAGCTGTGTAGCCCGTCTGGTGCCAGGGTTAAACATATCTCCTCAGAGAGAGAAAGAGAGTGAGAGAGAGAGCAACAGAGAGACGGATGGGATCCTGTTGTCATCTGCCATGTTCATAACAATGACTTTGATAAGTCTCAAAAGGAGGTTCTTCTGAAAGACATTGAACAATTAGGAGAAAAATTAAACAGCAGAACCTCCAAGGTAATAATTCCTGGGTTACTACCTGAGCTGCAGACAAACTGGCATTGGGTAAATAGTCATGGAGTTAAAGGCATGGCTCAAAGATTGGTTTCAGTTCATGAGTTGCTTGTACCAGTAAGAGCAGTTGGAGGAAGCTGTTCTCGTGGGATGGGCTTCACTTGAACTACCCTGGGACCAATGTCCTGGAAAGTTGACTAACTAGGGCTGTAGAGAGGGCTTTGAGCTAATTAGAGGGGGGAGGCACGGTTCAGTAGAGGGGAAATGTAGGCACATAGAGCAAAAGGATACAGCAGCATTACAGGGCAACAGGAAGTGACAGAATATAGAGAGAAAAAAAATAGGGTCAAAGGGTGGAAATATATGTAAAAAGGAAAATTTAATGGCTGTTTACTCTTAGTGTAGCATTTGTAACAAAATAAGTTAATTAGTGGCACAAAATAGAATTGAAGGGCATGATGTTCTAGCCCTTAGAGAGCTATGGTTACAATGCTTGGATCTAAATATTCAGGGGAATGTGAACATTAGAAAGGATAGGCATCAAGGGAAAGGGTGGTTCTGCAGCTTTGTTAGTATGGGATGGACTAAGTGTGATGGGATGCCCTATAATCAAAAGATGCAGAATCCATTTAGGTGGATATCAGAAAAAACAATGGGGAGATGCTGCCTGTTCTGCTGTGTTCCTCCAGCTCCACACTGTGTTATCTCTGACTCCAGCATCTGCAGTCCTTACTGTCTCTGAATGGAGACAGGATACAGGTGAGCTACTCTATAGGCTTCCTAATAGTAGCTAAATGGTAGGACAAAGGATAATTCAGGCGACAATGAAGGCCTGTTAAAAAAAGACAGTGCATTAATTATGAATGAATTTAACTTTCATGGCAATTGAGAAATTTGGCAGAGGTAGCCACAAGGAAGAATTCCTGGTGTGAACACAGGGCAGTTTTCTAGAAAAATATGTTGTAGAACTCACCAAGGATCAAGCTCCTTTGGGTCGGCAATGTGTAATGAGGTAACTGTAATCAATGATCTAGCAAGCAGGGACCAAACATGCCAGAATATAGCATTCAGTTTGAGAGTGAGAAGCTTGGATCAGAAATAACTAAAACTAAACAAGGACAGTTAGAAACGAAAGGCAGAGCTAGCTGGAATGCAATGGGAACACCATGCCCTCAAGTTCCCCTTCAAGGCACTCATCATCCTGGCTTAGAAATGTATCACCGTTCTTTCATTGTCGCTGGGTCAAAATCCTAAACTCTCTCCCTAATGGCATTGTGGGTCAACCCACCTACATTAATGGCAAGGCAGCTGACCACCACTTGCTCAAGGGCAACTACAGATGGGCAATAAATGCTGGCTCAGCCAACAATGCCCTCATCTCACAAGAGAATACAGCAGCAGACATAGTGTCATCACTGTCACTAGTAACTAGTGGTGGTGAGATTGTGGAGAATCCTTAGATTCTGCAAAAGTACCAGAGGTCTGGAAAATTGCCAATATAACTTATATTCAAAAGAGAAGGAGACAAGAAAGGTAACTCTAGGCCATTAGTTTAACATCTGTTATTGGGAAAATGTCAGTCTATTACAAAATATTTAATAGCAGAGCATTTAGAATGGAACCAAGCAGGATCAAAATGGCTTCATGAAATGGAAATCATGCTTGACTACTTTATTGGAATTCTTTGAGGATATTACAAGGAGTAAAAATTAGGGGCAACAGATGAATGTCATAGAGTCATCGAGATGTACAGCACAGAAACAGACCCTTTGGTGCAACTTGTCCTTGCCAATCAATATCCTAAATTAATCGAGTCCTATTTGTCATCATTTGGCCCATATTCCTCTAAACCTTTCCTATTTATGTACCCATCCAGATGCCTTTCAAATGTTGCAACTGTACCAGCCTCCACCACTGCATCTGGCAGCTTGTTCCATACACACACCACCTTTTGTGTGAAAAAGTTGCCCCTTAGATTCCTTTTAAACCTTTCCTCTCTCACCTTAAACTTATGCCCTCTAGATTTTGACTTCCCCACTTCAGGGAAAAGGCCTTGGCTAATCAACCTACCCATGCCCTTCATGATTTTATAAACCTCTATAAGGTCACCCCTCAGCCTCCGAAGCTCCAGGGAAAATAGCCCCTGACTATTCAGCCTCTCCCTGTAGCTCAAACCCTCCAACCCTGGCAACATCTTTATAAATCTTTCCTGAACCCTTTCAAGTTTCACAATATCTTTCCTACAGCAGGGAGACCAGAATTGCACGCGGTATTCCAAAAGTGGTCTAACCAAAGTCCTGTATAACCGCAACATGACCTCCCAACTCTTATACTCAATGAGCTAACCAATAAACACTCAACTTGTTGCTGGTTCCCATCCAGAAAATGCCCCAAATTTCTGTATTCCAATAGTTACCCTATCCATGTTAATGTACTACCCCCAACATCAGCGATTTGCAAAAGGTACCACATATAAGGCTACTTAATACAATAAGATGAAATGGTGTTCAGGGTAGTACATTAACATGGATAGAAGATTGAGTGATTAATAGAATACAGAGAGTTGGGGCATTTTCAGGATGGCAACCTGTGACAAGTTGAGTACCATAGAGATCAGTGCTAGGGTCCCAATTATTTATAATATATATTAATGGCTTGGATGAGGAAACTGAATATACAAGATTGCTGATGTCAGAAAAATTGGTGGGAAGGCAAGTGGTAAGAATGAGTGATATAGACAGGTTAGGTCAGTAGGCAAAATCTTGGTAGATGGAATAAATTGTAGCAAAGTGTGAGGTTATGCACTTTGGCAAGAAAAATAGAGGAACTGGATATCATTTAGATCGAAAAATATTTCAGAAAGTTCCAGTACAGAGGGATTTGGGAGTTCCTGTGCATTAATCACAAAAAGTTAGCATACAAGTTCAGGACATACTAGGCAAGTGGAATGTTGGCCTTTATTTCAAAGAGAATTGAGTATAAAATTAGAGAAGTCTTGCTAAAACTGTACAAGGCACTAGTCAGACCACAGCTGGAAGACTATGAACAGTTTGAGCCCTTAATCTAAGGAAAGACATATTGGCATTACAGACAGTCCAGAGAAGGTTCATGAAGCTGATCCTGGTTATGGATGGACTACTTCATGAGGAAAGGTTGAACTGGTTTGTCCTGTACTCATTGGAATCTAGAAAAATAAGGGGCAACCTTATTTAAACATACAAGATTCTTAGATGACTTTACAGGGTAAATGCAGAAACGTTGTTTTCCTTTGTGACAGAGCCTAGGACCAGAGGGCACAACCACACAAGAAAGGGTGTTCATTCAAGGCAGAGATGAGGGGGAATTTTTCCTCTCAGAGGACAGTGAATCTGTGGAATTCTTTACTACGAAGTGCTGCTTGGCCTGCTGTGTTCATCCAGCTCTACACCTTGTTATCTCACATAGAGGGTGAATCATTAAGAATATTCAAGACTAAGATAGTCAGATTTCTAATCAGTAAGGGAATCAAGAGTTACAGAGAAAGCAGGAAAGTGGATTTGAGTATTATCACATCAGCCATGACCTCATTGAATGGCAATGCAGACTCAATGGGCTGAATGGCCTACTTCTGCTTCTATATCTTATGGTCTCACGGTTTTGCCACCCAGCACAGATACATAATGGGGTCTCAAGGTTTATTCAAAACTTCTGGAACATGTGTTTATTCAACCTTGAGGGAAACACACATATCTTAGCAAGAGAGACTTTTGGTTTCACTTTTACTTTGAGTGGGGCAGTCTTGTGAAGTCCTTGGATAGGGATGGCTGTATGGACTTTGCTCTTAAGAATGGAAAGATATAATGAACTCCGTAACCTTAGAAGGAAGAGTTAGTGTTAGTCCCAGACCAGGAGTGTCTGGATAAAATCTTGAAAAGGTTACTTAAAACTGAGTACATTTAAGCTGAGGTGTATAATAATACCAGAAAGAAACTGTCTGCAGTTCCAGTCTATAAATTGAAGTCACAAGTGATTTAATCTTACTGAGATGTTAGATACAGGGACTCTGATGGAGTACTGTTCAAGTGGTGTTTTGAGTACTACACCAGGGGTGTGTTTTGGGTTCTACACAAAAGCTGTTGTTTTTCCTTTAATTTAGAGAGGAGTATTTTGTAATTAATTTGTTTATACTTTTACCGTGAGTTTAACAATCCTTGAAATGTGTTCTAAGTAGATAATTTGGTTTGTCTTCTTTATCTGCATTTCCTTTGTTAATAAACTTAGGTTTTATCATTAAAAGAAAGTCTGCAAACATTGCGTGTTTATGTTTCAGCAAGAGACCACTTAAAAAAGATGGAACAAATCAAAATATGATCTATCACGCCACATTTCAATCTGGGATCTGACTTGTCAGCTGGGATATGAAAAAGAACTTGAATACGCAGCAAGTGGCAATGAGCTAAATATGCTGCCTGTGAGGGTAGTAGAAGTCGAGATGATCAATGATTACAAAAGGAAGTTGGATGGGGACTTGAGGGAATTTGCTGAGATGTGACAATAAAGCAGGCGAACGAGACTAATTAGTTTGCTCTGCAGAGACCTAGTGTGGACTCGATGGGGTGAGTGAACTCCTTTTGCATCGTAATAATTCTGACTAGAAATAAAACAAAAGAACTGCGGATACTGGAAATTAGAAACAAAAACAGAAATTGCTGGAAAAGCTCAGCAGGTCTGCGCAGACAAATCAGAGTCAGAGTGACCCTTCCTCAGAACTGGAGGTGGGATGAGCATTTTGGACCTTGGTGGGAAATCTACAGCATATTTCTCTTTAATTACTTTCAGTTTAAAGGATCGAGAAACGCACAGAGCAATGACTGAGAAGCTAACAGTGAACAGAAAGCGAATTAAAACGGGGTAATAAAGATTGGATTATGAGAGACAGAACATAAAGACAGGAAGGAAAAGCAAGCAGGGTTTCCTACGAAGACAAGTATTTTTATTTTCCTTCAGTTGATCAGAATTTATCAGGCTAGTTGTTTGGATTATCCAGTTATAAATGGTTAAGGTTTACAGCTACAATCTATTACAGCCAATACAATGGGAGAGGGTGTTTGTTACTTTATTAAGCTGCAGTAAAAGAATTATTCATTCTGCACTAGACTGAAGCGAACAATTCCCTCTGGTTTCAGCTTTCTATGGAACAAGTACTTTTTTTTATGTGTGTGTGATAGTCGTGTCTAGTTCGCTGAATGTAATTTCTGTAATACAAGCTGTATTGACTATTCATTTAGGATAAAAACTTGGGCCTCAGTAAGCAGATAAACTATTTTTCAAGTATTACACTTTTTCTCTTTGCTTCTGGTTTCTTAATGAAAAGCCATTAACTTCTTTGAACCTGCAAAAACTGGACTAGTGCAAAAGACTTTGTATTTAGATATCAACTGTAGGGATGGGAATGAGATTGGCCAGGTGGATCTCACTGAGTATGAGTTCCCTGACTGGACTGTTAATCTGAGACAATTAGGCAGAACTGGCTGTTAGATATAAACATGAGTCTCAGGGACTCTCCTCAGTCTAGGGACTGGCTCTGAGCTAGCAGGTCAGAGTTCTAGTAATGTGCATGTGTAAATAAAGGGTAACTCAGTGATGGGACACTGGCCCTCTGTAGAGTTACCTCATTACCATGCCAACTTCACTCTCTTGCAATAGAAGGATTCACTCTGCACTCTAAGATATGAGGCACAGTTTCTCTGCCAATTGTCTAATACCATGAGGTTGTTGACTTGCTCGCTGAGCTGGCTTGTTCTCATTCAGATGTTTCGTCATCATTCTTAGTGACATCATCAGTGGAGCCTCCGATGAAATGATGTTATTCTACTCCACTTGGAATTTATACTGTCTGGTCCGTTATGGTGACTAATGTCATCTCCAGTTTTGATCTGTTTGGGTTTGTATATAGGGTCCAATTCTATACATTTGTTGATTGCATTATGGGTTGAGAATCATGCTTCTAGGAATTCCCGTGCATGTCTATGTTTGGCTTGGGCCACTATGGTTACCCTGTCCCGGTTAAACTAATGGCCTTCGTTGTCTGAATGTACAAATATTAAGGAAATCTGTCATGCCATTTTGCTGCTAGTTGATGTTCATGTATTCTGATGGTTAGTTTCCTTCCTGCCTGTACAATGTAATGTTTGTGGCAGTCGTTGCATGGTATTTTGTAAACTACGTTGGTTCTGCATGTTGTGGGAATGGAGTCTTTAATCCTTGTGTTTGTCACAGAGCGGTGAATGAAGGCCATCAGTTTAACTGGGATAAGGTAACCATAGTAGCCCAAGCCAAACATATTGTGGTTGGTTGGCTCGCCGAGCTGGTTTATTGTTCCACAGATGTTTCATTACCCTGCTGGGTAACATCATCAGTGCAGCCTCCGATGAAGCGCCGTTGTGTTTTCCTGCCTGTCATTTAAACTCTGGAGTCCGTTGAGCTCGATTACCTCACTTCCGGTTTTCCTTCGCAATGGAGTGGATGTGGGGTCTAGCTCTCTGTGTTTAATAATGGCTTTCTTAGTGGAGAACCAGGCCTCTAGGAATTCCCGTGCTTGTCTCTGCTTTGCCTGTCCCAGGATCCTGGTGTCGTCCCAATCGAATTGGTGGTTTTCCTTATCCATGTGGATGGAGATGAGTGAGCATTGGTCGTGTCTTTTTGTTGCCAGTTGATGTTCGTGTATTCTTGTACTCTTTCCTTCCTGTTTGTCCAATATAGTATTTGTTGCAGTCTTTGCAGGGAATCTTGTATATGATGTTAGTCCTGTCCATAGTTGGTAATGGGTCTTTGGTGCGGGTTGGTGCAGTTGGTGTAGAGTTGATGTGGGTTTATGTGCTTCTCTGATGCCCAGTGGTCGTAGGAGTCTTGTGGTCAGTTCAGAGATAACAAGGTGTAGAGCTGGATGAACACAGCAGGCCAGGCAGCATCAGAGGAGCAGGAAAGCTGACATTTCGGGGGTCTAGACCCGAAACGTCAGCTTTCCTGCTCCTCTGATGCTGCTTGGCCTGCTGTGTTCATCCAGCTGTTCACCTTGTCATTTCAGATTCTCCAGCGTCTGCAGTTCCTACTATCTCTGTGGTCAGTTCAGGTGTGTTCCTGATGTAAGGTAGTGTGATGAGTGTATCGGGGCGTATAGTATCTTCCTGGTGTCGTTTGTGTGATAGGCATCTTCTGACCCAGTTTTTCGGATATCCGTTGTCTTTGAATACTAGGAAGAGGTATTCTTCTTCTTTTTGGTGTAGTTCTGTGCTGCTGCAGTGTGTTGTTGCCCATTTAAATAATGTTTTCACACAAAAAAAAACACAACAACGCTTCATCAGAGGCTGCACTGATGATGTTACCCAGCAGGGTAATGAAATGTCTGCGGAACAACGAACCAGCTCGGCAAGACAACCAACCACAACATCCACAACCCGAGCTACAAATCTACTCTAAAACCTTACAAGCCAAACATAGACACGCACGGGAATTCCTAGAGGCATGATTCTCCAGCAGTAATGCAATCAACAAACATATAGAATTGGATCCCATATACAAACCCATACAGATCAAAACCGGAAATGACACTACTCACCATAACGGACCAAACAGTATAAATTCCAAGTGGAATAGGATAACATCGCTTCATCGGAGGCCTCACTAATGATGTCACCTAGCATGGTGATGAAACGTCTGAACGAGAACAAGCCAGCTCGGTGAGCAAGTCAACAACCTCACCCACAACCCGAGCTACAGATCTTTGCCAAAACTTTAATTTCCAATACCATAGCAGGACCGTGTTGCATTTTCTTAGGAGCAAGTTCCAGCTCTTCAGATCATAACAGCACTGTTGGAAGTCTGGGAGGTTAACTGCGTTCTGGCTTCCTTCCTCAAGCAGAACCACCACAAATTAGCTTGGAGTAGGATTGCTGACTTGTTTTAACGCACACAATATCAGTCTGCACTTTGCAAAGTATTTCGCCATATGTGAACCATTTTGAAGCACTCCTGGAAAATCAGTTTAAGTTTTTGCCTTCTTTTGGCTTGGAATCTAGGATTTTTTTTAAGGGCACTGTAGGTTAAGAAGAGATTATTAGAAGTGCTCAAAACTCCCAGGGATTTTGATATGGTCACAAGGGATAAATGTTCTCCACTGGCAGTCGGATTGACAAGTAGAGTGCACATGTCAAAGAATGTTGCGAAATGCAACATGTAAGCCAAACTGGTGTATAAAATATTCCATTTTACAGCCCCAAAGTGGATGGCATGGTGGCTCAGTGGATAGCACTGCTGCCTCACAGTGCCAGGGATCCATTGTTCGATCTCACCCTCAGGTGACTGTCTGTGTGGAGTTTGCACATTCTCCCCGTGTCTGTGTGGGTTTCCTCCAAGTGCTCCGGTTTCCTCCCACAGTCTAAAGATGTGCAGGCTAGGTGGATTGGCCGTGCTAATTTACCCATAGTGTTCGGGGATGTGTAAATTAGGTGGGTCATAGGGGCTGGGTCTGGGTAGGATGCTCCAAGGGTCGGTGTGGACTTGTTGGGCCAAAGGTCCTGTTTCCACACTGTAGGGATTCTATGAGTTTCCATATGCTAGGTGTAGGGTTCAGAATAGATTTGCCAGGAATTGAGGGCTACAATTATAAAGAAAGGCTAGACAGGCCGGGACTTTTTTTCACTGGAATGTAGGAGGTTGACGGATGATCTTTTAGATGTTTATAAAATCATGAGGGGTATAGATAAGGTGAATGGCAGGTGTGTTTTCTCTAGAGTGGGGGTTTTTAATTCCGGGGGCATGTTTTTAAGGTGAGAGGAGAAAGATTTAAAAAACACATGAGGGCAATTTTTTTTACACAGACAGTGGTTCGTGCATGGAATGAACTTCCAGAGGAACTGACGGATATGGGTACAGTTATAACATTTAAAAGACATTTGGTAAGTATGTAAATAAGAAATGCTTGACGTGATATGAGCGAGACGCAGGCAGGTAGGACTAGTTTAGTTTGGCATTATGGTTGGCATGGATTGGTTGGACCAAAGGGTCAATTTCTTGCTGTATGACACTATGACTCTGTGACTCCTCCTTTACAGCCAGGAAATGCCATATTCATATTGGTATTCAGTCTTAATTTTTCACCCTGCAAATAGGGGAGGCGATGGCCTAGTGGTATTATCACTGGATTGTTAATCCAAAGACTCAGATAATGTTCTAGGGACTTGAGTTCAAATCCCACTGTGGTGGAATTTCAATTCAATAAATATCTGGGAATAAAGTGTCTAATGATGACCATGAATCCATTGCCAATTGTCAGGAAAAACCAATCTGGTTCACTAATGTCCTTTTGGGAGGTGACTGCCATCCTTACCTGGTCTGGCCTACATGTGCCTCCAGACCTCCAGCAATCTGGTTGACTCTTAACTGCAGAATGGGAAATAAATACTGCTTGGCCAATGATGCCCTCATCCAATGAATGAATAAGGGAAAAAAAATAGGTGGTTGACCTATCAGTGCCTTATAACTGGGTTAGGACGGATCAAGTAGTTAATGCCATGGAAGGTTAAGACATGTCTGCTCCTTGCATTGGATGTCAATGATATTTTGAAATGGTAACCATCAACACCCAAGCCCGCAGTCCCCAAATATACTTGGCACCCATTGTTTTTGGAAGGATGCTTCAAGGCTAGTTGTTGAAAGAACCAGAGGAAGATGTGGACAATTGTTTTTGAATGCACCAAGGATGATGGAAGCAGATTCAATTGTAACTTGCAAAAGGAATTTGAATAAAGTCTTGGGAAAGAAAATTTCACGGGGTTCTGGGGAGAGGACAAGGTGTGGGAAGTCAGACTAATTCCAAAGAGCTGGCAGAGTCATGAGGTGACAAATGGCCTCTGTTTTGCTGTTGATGGGTGAGTTGGAAATAAAGAGCACTCGTGCTGGGAAGTGGAAAGTTTTGCTAGTTTTCATTGCTGATGTATGAAGAGAGATTGGATCAGTTCAGATTATATTCACTGGAGTTTAGAAGCATGACAGGTTTTTCATAGAAACCTGTAAAATTGTAACAGGACTAGACAGGATAAATATAGGAAGGATATTATCATTGACCATAGAGTCTAGAACTAGGGGTAACAATCTAAGGATGCGGGGCAGGCCATTTAGGATTGAGATGGGAAGAAATTTCTTCACCCAGAGTGCAGTGAGCCTATGGAAATCTGCCACAGAAAGTGGTACACTACACTGTTGAACCAAGAAGCACTAATCTCTGCAGAACATTGCTTTAGTCTGACTCTCAACTTCCCCTTGTCCTGACAAGCTCACTCTGGGAAGTTGACCAATTAGCTCTAATTGATGCTGGATTGTTGGAGCCTTCCTTGTGCATGCTGACATCCATTAAGATCTGTCTGAACCTGTTCCACCTGGGGCACTCAATAGCTGTCAGGAAAATGACAGAACTGGCCTATAAGCCAAACAAGATAACAGGCAGCACAATGACTTACTATGTCACCTCTTGTCTTGTCTCCCTACCCAAAATGTTGTGAAATCAGCTGCCAAAAAAACATAAGGGTGGTGCAACTCAATTGAAAATGAACTTGAAAACAATAAAATTCAAATCTTAAGAGTGAGGGGAACATTTTTCCAAAAAAGCTGATCCAGTGCACTGAGTATTATTGGGAAGAATGACAAGTAATATTCACTTTAATTTTTTGTGCAAAATGGGACACAGTTAAACAGATCTTCCAACTCAAAAGTGGGCACTCATTAAATGCTGTCGGCTATCAGCAGCAGAATTGTATTTAATCACAATCGGTAAGCTCATGGCCCAGCATATTTACCCCCTCCCCATCAGCCTTTCATTGCCACCAACCCAGGGAGACAACTCTGATTTCAAAAAAGGTACAGGAGCAGCAATAGGCATCCCTAAAAATGAAGTGTCAACCATGATACCTCAATGGGTCCTGACAATATTCCAGTGATAGCATTGAAGGCTTGTGCTCCTTGCTTGTCCCCACCAAGCTGTTCCCGTATAGTTACAATACTCATGCAAATCCAACCCAGCCAATTACGTCCTATCAATCTATTCTTCACCACAGGCAAAGTGATGGAAAGAGTCATTGACAGTGCTGTCAAGCAGAACTTGCAAAGGAATAACATGCTCACTAATGCTCAGTTTGGCTTCCTCTCATAATAAAGTGTAGCATTCCATTAGCCTTCTTAATTATTTGCTGTACCTATATGCTAACTTTTTGTGACAAGTGCCCTAGAGCACCCAGACTGCCTAGCTCCTGGGATTCTGCAGTTGTTATTCATTTGGGTAATACCTTTTATTCTTCCTGCCATGTCACATGTTTCCCACATCATACTCCATCTGCTAAGTTTTTTTAACCCACTCACTTAACTTCTCGGTATCAATCTGCAACCTCTTCACAACATACTGTCCTAACTATCTTTATGTAATCACTCCTCTCCCCTCATCTAAGTCATTGAAATAAGTTGTAAGCTTTTGGAACCCAAGCACAGACCTGTGCAGGACTCCACCTGTCCCATCCTGCCGAAGAGAAAAAGACCCATTTATGGATATTTTGTGACAGCCATCCAGTCTTCATCCAGTATGTTTTATGTTACCCAACTGTGCAACTGTGGAATTCCAGGATTTTGACCCAGCGACACTGAAAGAACAGTGATATATTTCCGTAAGGACGGTGAGAGGCTTGGAGGGGAACTTACAGGGTGTTCCCATGTATGTGCTGCCCTTGTCCTTCTAGATGGAAGTGGTTGAGTTTAGAAGGTGCTGTCTGAGGAGCCTTGGTGAATTTCTGCAGTGTAACCTGTAGACGGTGCAGGAGGTGAGTTACTCATTGCAGGATTCCTAGCCTCTGACCTGTTCTTGTAGCTATAGGATTCAGGTGGCTAGTCCAGGTCAGTTTCTGGTCTGGTTTAATACCTTTTGAACCACCAGAGCGTTAACCAGTGATAAACATATTACCCCTTCAGCTCAATAACAGACTTGTTAACAGCTCAGCAGAACTGTAATTGTCTGTTTTTAACACAATAGACATGCAACGATACTCTCTCATATTTTAGACATACCCTTTTCACACTGTAAAACTGAAGCTTGTACGAAAGCAAATCAGCCAGTGTCTCATAGGAAGAAGGGAGTGGTTCCCTTGTTTCAGAGAGTTGTACTGTTTGAGGTGATATATTTCAAATGAAACATTGAACTGAGACTGTTAGCCTGCAGTAATGGATATGAAAGATCCGTGGTATTGTCTGATAAAGTTCCCCACCTCCTAGCTGATATCACTTTCATAAAATGATTCTTCGTTTATCACATCGATACTTATGGGACCTAATAGTGCACACATTGGATGCCATGTTTCCTACATTACACCAATGACTGCATCTTAGTGACGTCTTCCATTTAGATAGCAGTGTAATGCTGTAAAATATCGCAAGATGCTTCACAGGAATATAATCAGGCAAGATAAAATTACATTGAATCAAAGGACAAGATATTAGAATATGTAACCAAAGAAGTAGATTTAAAGCAGTGTGTTAAGGGAGGGGAAACATTGATTAAAAAAACAATGACTGGAATGTTAGGGATCAGATGGTAAAACAGAAGGTCACCAGTGTTTTATACAAAGGGAGCGATGGATCCACAAAAGGTAACTTGGAGGTAAACAGAATTCCTAGATGGTTGTGGTGCTAACTTCATTGACTGTGAAGCCATGCTGAGGTTGTGGAAGTGGCTATACAAATACACAGTCTTTCATAATGGCACCACAATTGAATGAGATGGGTGCGTGTATGTGCAGCTGTGGCAGTACAAGAGGGTAGAAGGTCCGAGCGCTGTCCCATTGTGTGCCAAAGGCACGTGTCAGACAGCTTCACTGCGCCAAACAGAAAATGAAATTCTGCTGTCAACCAATGGCAAAAGCCACTATTTATGCCACTACAATCAGCAACACTGCGGAGAAGTATTCTCTCCCTGGATTGAGATGAACAGCAGTCACCAGTGTCAGCCTAGCACACTGAGGCAAATTTTATCTTCATATTGGAACACAATTGAAGTGGTCAGATAAAACATGACCTTAGCTCATCCTAGAGAGTTTCATTTTCTATTCTCAGTGAAGTGGGCATTTTATACCAGGTATTTACTGGGGAATGTTTTGAATTGGAGAATTTAAAACGAAAGATGAGTTAAACACCAGACAGGGAACATTGTTTCCTTTTATTTCGAATCTATTTCCCAAAACATTCTGTCAGGCTTGTGTCAGTTAAGTTGTACTATTAAATGTACTATTAAAACGCTTTGGAAGGTTTAATGCTCCGAGCCTGTGCAGTTCAGTTGCTTTAAGTATAAAATCTGCATTAAATACTTATTTGTTTCCCAGATTGTAATGCTCTATTGCCTTTTGCGAAAGCACTTTCTTTTGAGATGAGTGTCCTGGTGCTGGATAGCAAACAACAAATTTCAATTATGTGAAAAGCCAGAAATTATATTGTTTCAATTTTTATCAGTCTTTGTCTGATTGTGTGTGTCCCCTGTCAAGAGTACTGCAAATCACTACTCTGCAAAGACAAATAAAAATGCTTTTAGGTTGACAGCTGATCTAATCTCCATGAAATAATGGAAAGCAAGAGAGAGGGAGAGACTCAGGCAATATTCCAGCTCAGGGACTGTAGCACTTCCAAGCAAATAAACATGAATCATTTCAGAATACTAAATAAGCACCAGCTTAGCACTGTTCAAATGATTGCCGTGTGGTGCAGTCAATGCGAGCAGTGTGTTGTAATAACGGACAGTGCTGGAGAAACTCAGCAGGTCTGGCAGTATCTGTGGAGAGAAAAATGGAATTAATGTTTCAGGTCTGGTATAACTTTGCTTCTGCATTCTTTCAGTTCTGAAGAAGGGTCATATCATACTTGAAGCATTAACTCCGTTTCTGGGATTGGTGTAGATAGGTTGGCACAGACTGGATGGGATGAAGTGTATCTTCTGTGCTGTTTGAATCTCTGACATTATGTGGTTCTCCAACACTCTCTGCTTTTCTCTTTTTAAGATCTCCAGCTTCAGCAGTATTTTGCTTTTATTAGAGCAGTGTGTTGAATGTGCGTTTTGTTTGAGCGAACCAGTCTGTCCTTTTCCAGCATGTTTACATTGTCACCACATGCTGCGAGTGGTGGGGCCCCGCATTTGCAAAGCATTTAAATAGAATCATGTGTATTTTCAGCGCAGAAATAGGCCATTCGGCCCAATTGAACTATTCTGGATTTTGTACTCCACACCATTCTCCCAACGTCCATATTGGATGAGGGATTGATCAAGTTTCTTATAAACCTTACCTTCTTTGACACAGACAGGAGTGCTGTCATCTGATCATGCTGTTGGGATTAGAGAGTATTAGCAGTTTTGCCTCTGAGTCAGAGGCTGAGGGTTCAAATCTCACTCCAGAACTTAAAGCAGCACACTGGACAGACCCTCTTAGATGGAGCGATGCACTCTGAGGTGCTGCCTTTCAGAGGAAACACTGAGCCAAAGTCTGTCTTCCCTCAGAACATAACTGATTGCACAGCATTAATTGAGGAGGCAAGGGGAGTTGAACCCAGTACAGAGAAAAACAAATGTGAGGTACTGCAGATGCTGGAAATGTAAAGTATGAACTGAAAGTACTGGAGAAGTGCAGCACATCTGTGGAAGAATAAGCACAGTAAAAGTTTCAGGATAAATACTAAAGAATCACAGAATTGTTATGATACAGAAAGAGGCCATTACATCCATTCGTTAAATGAGCATCATTCAGAAGTGCTACACTTCTGAACTCTGAGAGGAACTTTAGAGTAGGTGTTATATACACAGGAGCTGGGGAAGTTTTAAGCAGTCAGCAACAGGGGAAAACCTGTCAAATAGGTGGACTTAACTGGTTAGGATCCACAACATCGCTTTTGTTTCTTTTATCCATTCACAAGATGAGGGCAGCACCGGCTAGGCCAGCATTTAATACCCATCCCTAATTGCCCAGAGGGCAGTTAGAAGTCAACCACATTGCTGTGGGCCTGGAGTCACATGTAGGCCAGACCAGATAAGGATGGCAGTTTCCTTCCCTAAAGGACATTAGTGAACCAGATGGGATTTTCAGACAATCAGCGATGGTTTCATGGTCATCATTAGACTCTTAATTCTGGATTTTTGTTGAATTCAAATCCCACCATCTGCTGCCCAGAACATTACCTGGGTCTCTGGATTAACAGTCCAGTGATAATACCACTAGGCCATTGCCTCTTGACCACATGGCAGATTCCGATTTAGTGATTGACCCAAGGGTACGTTTGTGGTCAAGTAGGCTGCCCATCATCCCATGATGAATGCCAGCTTGTGGTGCATTATCATCCATGCCCACTCATTTAATTAAAACGTTTTGTGTTTGTGTCCTATCTTCAAACTTTATTCAACAATGCATAAGAATCTCGATATACCTGCTTTAAGGGGTGTGGGATAGTGAGCGTTGTGTGCCTGTATTTTTCCTTGTTGAACTCTGCTGGACTCTGTGACACTGAGGAAGGGAGCAGGAGAGCGGTAGCTTTAAAAGAGCTCCCACCCATTCTGTGGGATGAGGCGAGGGGGCTGGGTTGGAAACACGGAGGAGGAGGGGAAGATGAATCCATAGGCAGACAAATAGTAGCTTCAAGGACACGGAGGAGTGGAACGAAGATGGAAATTGCTGGAGATACTCAGCAGCTCTGGCAGCACCTGTGGGAAGAAAGCAAAGTTAACGTCTCGAGTGCAGAACTGTTAGTATCTAGGAAAAAACTGGTATTTATGCTGATGTTGAAGTTGGGGAGAGGGATGAGCAGATAGGTGGAGACAGAGCCCAGAGACAGAGAGAGGGAGAGAGATATGAAAGGGGTAAACAAGGAGACTAGTAAGGAGATCAAGGGTTATGGGGAGAAGGCAGGAGAATGGAGTTGAGAAACATATCAACCATGATCGAATGGCAGAGCGCAGTTGATGGGCTGAATGGTCTAATTCTGCTCCCATATCTTGTGATTTTAAGGCCTCATAATGGATAGCAGGCCAGGACAGAATCAACATTGAATAAGAGATAATAAGCACTAACAGTAGGTGAAAATGGGTTAGCTGTGTTGAATGCAACCCACATAATGTGGTAATGGGCCTGGGAGTACTGGAAATGGGTGACCGTGCTAAAAACAACCCTTGTCATAACAGGGCTGGGTGTGGGATGGGTAAAAAAACATGGTCGGATGGAATGAAGCTCGAAAATTATAGAGCTCAATATTGAGTTCAAGAGGCTGCAGGGTTGCCAATTGGAAAATGAGATGTTGTTCTTTGAGCACACACTGAGGCTTGCTGGAACACTGCAGCAGGCCTGAAGCAGAGCTGTTGGCACGGGAATACGGTGTTGAAGTGGCAGGAAACTGGACGCTCAGGGCCATTTTTGCGGACAGAACATAGATGTTCTGCAAAGCAGTCACCCAGCCTGCGTTTCATCTCCCCAATGTACTGGAGACCATACTGTGAGCAGAAAATACATGAGATGAGATTGAGTGAAGTGCAGGTAAAGCGCTGCTTCACCTGGAAGTTGTGTTTGGGGCCTTGGATACTGAGGAGGGAGGAAATAAATAGGCAGGTGTTACTCCTTCTACAATTGCATGGGAAGGCTCTGTGGAAGTGTGGGGAGATTTTGGGTTTAGAGGAGGGGAGGATCAGAGTACCCTGGAGGGAATGCTGACAAGGGAGAGGAGGGGAATATGTGTCCGATTGTGGCATCCTGCTGGAGGTGACGGAAATGGTGGCTTACAAACATTTGGATGAGGAGGCTGGTGGCATGGTATCTTATTGCTTGGGTGGGAGGGCAGGGAAGGGGTGAGGGCAGGGTGCAGGGGATTGGTCGGACATGACTAAGGGCCCTGTCAGCCATGATGGTGGAGAATCCAGGGAAGGGGCTGGCACCCTGCCTGTGATGAGGCTGGTATGGATGGTAAGTGAATGTAACAAAATCAGGCATCTAAAGGGCAGTGTCATGTTGTCCATTTAGTACATGTGGATCAGTCTTAAGGTGTTGACTGGCAAAATCCTCACAAGGCTTTGAGTTCACCTCCAACATTTCAGTTATCGCCACTGAGAATGACTTCAGACACTGAAGGGAGGGCCAGCAAAATGTACAAGTTTGACCTTGTCTCACGCAGTTAAGTACAGCACTGGACATTAACACGGACAGCCTGAAGAGTGGTTGAGTCAGAAACTCTTGTAACATTTAGGCACTATTCAGATATTCACTGGATGATGAATTAAAAGTGCTGCATCCTGAAGTACTTGAAGTGAAAACGAAATTACGAAAAAATACTTGTGGTACCATTGTGCTGTCAATACATTTTATGTTCATGATGGGGAGGTGCCGGTGTTGGACTGGGGTGGACAAAATCAGAAGTCACATGACACCACGTTACAGCCCAAAAAGTTTATGTGAAATCACAAGCTTTCGAAGCGCTGCTCTTCTAAGTGACTATACCTGACGAAGAAGCAGTGCCACGAAAGCTTGTGATTTCAAATAAACCTGTTGGCCTATAACCTGGTGTCATGTGACTTCTGCCTTGTGTCAATGGCCGTGGAGTTGACAGGGAATTTGTGTCTGTGAGGTGGAGCCTCCCTATTTGAACAGGAAGCTCTTCCAAAGGCTACCCATGCCTACAGCATTGTCAACTGATGGTGGGTATTGTCAAAGAGATGTTACCCTGCCATGTGTCTCCCATGCACGCTGCTAGCACAGGTTTGAGTTGCACCGGGACTGGCAAAAGGTGGGCTTGATGTTTACTTGCAGTTCCACCATTTAATATGCCATTGTTAAAGCCCACCCCCCCGCAACCACTCCATCCTGAAGCAGTGTGCTATGACTGTCAAGAGAAACAAAACCTGTGTTGGTGCTTTACACACAAGCTCCACCAGGCTAGGTACTATAGGCCTCACCATCTGGATTGGATTTAGTCCAAAACAATTTAGCAATTTGCTTAATTAGAAACAAAGCATCAGCTAAATGAGGTTATCACTTCTTCACAAACAGTGGAAACCCTGGGAGGAGAACAAGGATCTTAAGCCGACGCTTTTGAAAGTGGCTCTAAGTCGTATTTGTGCAGTGGCTCAAGAGTTCTCTTTCCTTCTGTCTGCCTGCACTCCTCTATCAGCCCTGATCTTCTGCCTAATCCTAAAACCGCTGTAACCATGACAGGGAAATGATTGAATCTTGGTTAAGTCAATCTCCGGTTTCCTCCCACAGTCCAAAGATGTGCGGGCTAGGTGGATTGGCCATGTTAAATTGCCCGTAGGGTTCAGGGATGTGGAGTTTAGGTGGGTTACAGGGGGGAATGGGTCAGTGTGGACTTGTTAGGCCGAATGGCCTGTTTCCACACTGTAGAGATTCTATGATTCTATGATTCATTACCAACAGAATGTCATTGTTAATTCCATTCTGATTGTATTCTGTTTTCATTATTACTGGTTAAAATCAGTAACAGTGATGTTTGGAGTCAGTTAACTGCTGTGGCTACATCTGCAAAAGTTGCAAGATTTCACAAACCATTCTGGTTAGAGAGGGAAGTTGGAGGCCAGAACCCACTGCTCCACTTCAGAAAGTGCCATGGGATCCTTACGGTCCTGGGATGGGAGGACAGGTGTAAGAAGAGAGACTGGACTGGTCAGCACCATATTCACTTGAGTCGAGAAGAATGAGGAGAGAGAGGGTGGAGGGTGAGACATGGTAAACCCAGAAAGGATGTTTCCAGTGAACAGGGAGTCCAGAACAAGTGGTCACAGTGTAAGGATATTAGGGAGGCCATTTAGGACTGAGATGAGAAGAAATGTCTTCACTCAGAGAGTGGTGAGCCAGTGGAATTCTCTACCACAGACAGTGATCAAGGCCAGAACATTGAATATTTTGAAGAAGGCGTTACATATAGTTCATAGAGCTAAAGGGATTCACAGGGTATGGGGAGAAAGTGGGAACTAGACACTGAGTTGGATGATCAACCATGATCATGTTAAATGGCAGAACAGGTTCAAAGGGCCGAATGGCCTATTCCTGTTTCTATTTTCAATGTTTCTGTCCAGCCCATTCCAACAGGTTCCCCTCTAACGTGTGTCTTATCCAAACCAAAAGAAGTCCAGTGCTCTCTCAGTACGACACTGTCCCACCATGGTCCAGATTACTCACTTCAATCCTGCAGTGACCCTTGAACCTGCAACCTCCTAGTCTACGAGCAGCTGACCTCAATGGAGAAGAAAAATGTCTTTAAAAAGACTGTAAATATTTGACGGCATCAAGCACTCGGCAGGGTCGGCCGCGGCTCAGGGACAGCATTTCAGCTCGACGTGAGCAGGTTGGCAGTGTAAAAAGAACTGTCTTAGCTTTTCTCATCTCTCGACTTAACTGAGTTAGTGATGCCCTTCAGAGGCTTTGACTGCCCTTCGTGTTAAGCTCTAATAGGTCTTGCAACCTATCCAGCTGACTCCATTTCTCACCATTCTAACAGATACTCCACACGACAGATTATTGTCAATAATAGACTGGGTTTCCCTTTTCTATTAATGCCTTACATGGCAAAAAGCAAACGTTAAAAACCGACCTGTATTCATTAGGTGAAGCATTTTCAGGTGTTTCAACATGATAAGATTCCATACAACAACTGTGAGAGACTTCTAAAATTAAACTATTATCAGATAATCCTCTTTGCTGACATTCACCGCTTTCGAGTTTCAGGAATGCGCAGTGGATTGGCTGGGAACTGGTAAATCTCTGGAAAAGTCTTGAAGACAGACAGTCAGAGACAAGACTGGGGAGGGAGAGGCGTCGTGTTAATGTCACCAGCTTAGTGATCCACAGCCCCAGGCTAATGTTCTTGAGGACATGGGTTTGAATATCGCTATTGGAACTTGATTAGCCTAATGGTGACCCTGCAGCCATTGATGATGGTTGCTAAAACATCTCCATCTCAACAATGTCCTTTAGAGAAAGAAATTGGACATCCATGACTGGACAATTGAAACTCCAGCCCCGTGGTGATGTGATTTACTCATTACTGCCCTTTGAAACAACCTACAGAGTCACTCAGTTCAATGACAGTGGATGTTGACCTTGCCAGCGATGCCCACTTCCCATACAAGAATTGGTGGGACAGTTGCTCAGGGGTTAGCACTGCTGCCTCACAGGGCCAGGGATGTGGGTTTGATTCTAACCTCGGGCAACCGTCAGTGTGCATTCTCCCTGTGTCTGCTTGGGTTTCCTCCGGGTGCTCCAGTTTCCTCCCATAGTCCACAGATGTGCAGGTTAGGTGGATCAGCCATGCTAAATTGCCCATAGTGTCCAGGGATGTGCAGGCTAAGTGGTTTAACCATGGGAAATGCGGCATTACAAGGTTGGGGTAGGGGTGGGTCTCAGTGGGATGCTCTTCGGAGGGTTGGTGTGGACTCAGTAGGTCAAATAATCTGCTGCCACATTGTAGAGATTCTATGAATTTTAAAAGGTTGTGTTCCAGATGGCCTGATAAACTATACTTTAATCAGGAACACTGCTTGGTTGTTAGAATATGCTTTAGATGTTTTATTGTCTGGTTCCAAAATGTGGTAGAACTCAGAAATAAGGATGGTGTAATCACAATGGTGGGGTTATACTATAGGCCTCCCAACAGCCATCGGGAGATAGAGGAACGGGTTGACTCTTAACTGCCCTCTAGGCAATTAGAGATGGGCAATAAATGCTGCCTAGCCAGCAAAGACCTCATCCCGTGAATGAATAAAGAAAAAAAATTTAGGCATATCACAAAAAGGTGTAAAACAATAGGTTATTGTAATGGGCGATTTTAACTTCCCCAAATCAGCTGGGAATTCCTTTGTGCCTGGGGTTTAAATGGGGCAGAATTTGTTCATTGCATCCAGGAGGCTTTTTGTTGAAACAATATGTAGATTGTCCAACTACAGAAGAGGCCGTACTAGACCTTATACTGGGGAATGAGACTGGTCAGGGTGATCGAAGTTTCAGTGGGGGAGCATTTTGGGAAGAGTGATCATAGTTCCATAAGTTTTAAGATAGTTACGGATGAGGATAAAACAGGTCCTCATGTGAAAGTTCTCGATTGGGGTAAGACTAATTATAACAGTATTAGGTAGAAACTGAATAAATTAGAATGAAGGTGGCTGTTTGAGGGTAAATCCACTTCTGACATGTGGGAGTCTTTTAAGGGCCAGTCAATCATAATTCAGGATGAAAGATAAAGATAGCATTATTTGGGAACCCCAGATGGCAAGAGATACTGAAAGTTCAGTCAAAAAGATAAAGGAAACATACATAAGGTTTACAAAATTGAAATCAGACAAGGCCCTTGAGGAAAATAAATGAAGCATGAAAGAAGCTAGGAATTAGGAGGGGCCATGAAATATCCTTGTAAGTAGAATTAAGGAAAATGCCAGGGCATTTTATCCATATATTGTGAGGAAGAGGCCAGCTAGGGAAAGGGTAAATCCACTCAAGGACAAAGAAGGGAATTTATTCGTGGAGTCAGAGGAAGTGAGTAAGGTTTTTAATGAGTACTTTACATTGTAATTCACCAAGGAGAAGGACATGGATTATGGTAAATTTCTGGAGGGGTATGTTGATGTTCAAAGGCATGTTGATGTTTAGAAAAACAAGGTGTTGGGTGTCTTATAAAGTATTAAGGTAGATAAGTCCCCAGGGGCCTGATGGGATCTATCCCAGCGTAATGAGGAAAGGAAGGGATGAGATGGCTGGGGCCTCAACAGAGATCTTTGGATCCTTTTTAGCCACAGGCAAGGTCTCAGAAGGCAGGAGAATAGCTAATGTTGTTCCTTTGTTCAAGGAGGGTAATAGGGATAATCCAGGAAATCATAGGCCAGTGAGCTTTACATCAGTGGTATGGAAATTCTTGGAGAAGATGCTGAAGCAAATAATTTCCTTTAATTTGGAAAAGAATGGACTTATTAGGGAGAATCAGCATGGTTTTGTGTGGTGGAGGTCTTGCCTCAATTTTGATTAAAGTTTTTGAGGAAGTGATGAAAATGATCGATGAGGGTAGGGAAGTGTTTATTGTCCACATGAACTTTACTAAAGCATTTGACAAGGCCCCTCATGGTAGCTTGGTCCAGAAGATTAAGTCAAATGATATCAAATATGAGTTGGTAAGTTGGATAGCAAAAATGCTCAGTCATAAAAGACGGAGGGTAGTTATGAAGGGGTGTTTTTCTGACTGGAAGTCTGTGACCACTGATGTTCTGCAAGGATCAGTGCTGGGATCTCTGTTGTGTGCAACATATATAGATGATTTGGATGAAAGTGCAGGTGGTCTGATTAATAAGTTTGCAAATAACATACATATTGGTGGAGTTGTGCATAATGAGGAAGGTCATCAAAGGATATGGCATGATATAGATTATTTGGAAAGTTCAACAGAAAAGTGGCAGATGGAATTTAATCCAAAAGAGTGTGAGATGATGCGTTTTGGAAGGTCCAATGCAAGAGGACACTACACAATAAATGGCAGGACCCTTAGGAGCACTGATATACAGAGGCATCTTGGGGTACAAGTCCACAGCTCCCTGTAAGTGCCAACAAAAGTGGATAAGGTGACAATGAAGGCATGTAGCATGCTTGCCTTCATCAGTCGAGGCATTGAGTATAAAAGATGCCAAGTCATGCAGCAGCTGTGTAAACTTTAGAAAGGCCTCATTTGGAGTTCTGGTCACCACACTATAGAAAGGATGTGGAGGCTTTAGAGAGGGAGCAAAAGAGGTTTACCAGATGTTTCCTGGATTGGAGTGTATTAGCTATTCGAAGAGGGTGGGCACATTTGGATATTTTTCGCTAGACCATTGGAGGCTGAGCAGTGACCTGATAGAAGTATATAAAATTATGAGAGGTACGGATAGGCTGGATAGTCGCAGTCTTTTTCCAAGGTTGGAAATGTCAAATACTAGGGGACAAAGGTTTAAGATGAGAGGGGGAAGGTTAAAGGAGATGTGTGAGGAAAGTTATTTACATAGAGGGTGGGGGATCGATGCCTGGAATATGCTGCTGGGGTAGGTGGTAGAATCAGATACAACAGCAATGTTTAAGAGGCATTTAGACAGAGAAATGAATAGGCAGATAATAGAGGGACTGAGATGCGGAAAACAAATATGCAGGTACAGAAGGTAATGAATAAATGAATATCATTTATTGTAAAAAGAATGGATTATAAAAGTAGGGAAATGTTGTTCCAACTGTACAAGGCACTGGTGAGACTGTGTCTGGAGTATTGGGTACAGTTTTGATACCTTGACATGAGGAAGGATGTTGTTGTATTGGAGACAGTTCAGAGAAGGCTCACTAGATTAATTCCAGGGATGATAAACTTGTCTCATGAGGAGACATTAAGCAGTTTAGGCCTACACTCACTAGAGTTTAGAAAAAAGAGAGGAGGTTTAATTGAGGTACATTAGATGTTAAGGGGGATTGAGGAAGTAGAGGTAGAGCAGATGTTTCCTCTTGCGGGCAACCTAGAGCAAGTGATTAAGAGGCAGCAGGTTTAAAACAAAGATGAGGAAGAATTATTTCTCTCAAAATATCTTGAAGCTGTGGAATTCACCATCCTAGAGCGCAGTGGATGCTGGGACATTCAGTAAATTTAAAAAGGAGGTAGATTTTTAATTAGTAATGGGTTGAAAGGTTATGGGGAGCGGGCAGGAAAGCGGAGTTGAGGCTGAGATGTGATCAGACATGATCTTATTGAATAGTGGAGCAGGCTCAAGGGGCTGAACTGCCTCCTCCTGCTCCTATTTCCTATGTTCAGATCCACTTGAATTAATATTGGGTGTGTCGTGTATGATGAGATGAAACCCCATTTGAGTCTCTGCCCAATACCAACAGCAACTGGATGATGGATAGAGTATAAAAGTAGGGAAATAGGTGCTCAGGGAAGTGAAACTGCCCCTGGAGTCTGGAACATTTTAGGAATAATGCATTTTCCATTTAAGATGCAGACGAGGACAAGTTTGTCAGAGGGTCATTAGTGTTTGAATTCTCTTCCCCAGTGAGCAGTGGAGGCCGTCTCATTAAATATATTTGATCAAGACAACAGTATTTAGGGGGCCAGACAGGAAAGTGGAGTTAAGGCCACAATTAGATCAGCAATGGTCTTATTGAATGGCACAGCAGTCTCGATCAGCCAAATAGTCTAGGGCTGCCCCTGTTTCTCATGATCTTACGCTGTTTCTTAGCTTTTTTTCATTAATAATAACGTGAAGGCCTTGGCTATTCTTATCTGAATAGTAATCTTGCCAATGTTCAAGCAGTTGATTTTTTGTATAAAGGTTCATTGAATACAGATTTGAATATTTCTGGGCCAGTTGTTTTGCTTTTTAATGGGGAATAAAAAATTGATGGTACAATTATGCCACCAACTATTTTTACAATCATATATTTGATAATTCAAGACATCGGAAAAGTGCAGAGCAGCTAATGAGGAACAATTGAAGTATACTCACTGCTGCAAATTAGAACTAATAAGGGCTATTAGGACAAGACTATGATTTTTGTAAAACAGAACCTTATAGTAAGGATATAAAGGCTTTGGAGAGGGTGCAGATGAGGGTTACTGGATTGGATTGTATTATCTATAAGGAGAAGTTGGACAAACTTAGATTGTTTTCGGAGATAGTAGGAACTGCCAATGCTGGAGTCTGAGATAACAAAGGTGTGGAGCTGGATGAACACAGCAGGCCAGGCAGCATCAGAGGAACAGGAAAGCTGACGTTTCAGGTCTGGACCCTTTATTCTTCTGAAGAAGAGTCCAGACCTGAAACGTCAGCTTTCCTGCTCTTCTGATGCTGCCTGGCCTTCTGTGTTCATCCAGCTCCATACCTTAGATTGTTTTTGCTAGGTCAGAGCCTGAGGAGCAACCTTATAGAAGTTTATAAAATTATGTGAGGCACCAATAGTGTGGATGGTTGGAGTGTCTTTCCCAGGGTGAAAATGTCAAATTCGACGGGGCGTAGGTTCAAGGTGAGAGGGGAAAATTTAAAGGAGATGTGCAAGGCAAGTTTCTTTTACACAGAGGATGGTAGATACCTGGAATGCGCTGTCAGGGGAAGTGGTAGAAGCAGAAACAATAGCAACATTTAAGAGGCATTTAGACTGATACATGAAGAGCCAGAGACTAGAGGGATATCTATCATGTGCAGGCGGGTGGGATTAGTTTAGAATAGTATCATGGTCGGCACTGACGTCATGAGCCAACCTGATCCTGTGCTGTAAATTTCTATGTTCTAGATGATTTTAAAGTTAGATCCAAGATAACTTCAGCTTGAAGTCAGGTATCAGGTGTCATGTTTAGTGGTAAACCACTGTCCCTTACATCTGCATATTAGCTGTTCAAGTCCCACTCCAGTGATTTGAGCGCGTTCTCCAGGCAAGCAATTGTGTGTCATACTGAGGGAAACACACTCTCTTATTAAGATGTTAAAGCAAGGCTCCATCTACCCTTTCAAATACACATAAGAGATACTTGAGGTTGTTGACTTGCAACATCGAGGGCCGAAGGGCCTGTACTGCGCTGTAATGTTCCATGTTCTACGTTCTATGCTCACCGAGGAGGCTTGTTTTCGTTCAGACATTTCATCACCATGCTAGGTGACATCATCAGTGGGGCCTCCGATGCAGCGATGTTGTTCTATTCCACTTGGAATTTATACTGTCCGGTCCGTTATGGTGAGTAGTGTCATTTCCAGTTTTGATCTGTGTGGGTTTGTGTATGGGGTCCAATTCTATATGTTTGTTGATTGCATTATGGGTGGAGAACCATGCCTCTAGTAATTCCAGTGTGTATCTATGTTTCCACAGCAACCATCCCAACGTCCACAAACAAAGCTGCATTAGGACACAATTCAAATCACAATTCAAATTCAAATATGCAGGAAAGGAGAAGAGCACCTATACAAAAATCCTCACTATAAACAGAAATCCCCGCAACTTCATCCACAGATGCCTACTAAACAGACAACAACAGGAGGACACAGTACACCCTGACACACTGGCCACACTGCCCTACATCAGGAACATATCAGAACTGACAACAAGACTCCTAAGATCACTAGGAATCACGGTAGCCCACAAGCCCACAGCCACTCAACGACAAACACTTACAAGGATTAAAGGCCGCATTCTCAAACATGCAGAACCAACGTAGTTTACAAAATACCATGCAACAACTGCCACAAACATTACACCAGACAGACAGGAAGGAAACTAGCCATCAGAATACATGAACATCAACTGGCAGCAAAACGGAACAACAAACACTCCTTAATATTAGTACGTTCAGACAATGAAGGCCATCAGTTTAACTGGGACAAAGTAACCATAGCAGCCCAAGCCAAACATAGACACGCACGGGAACTCGTAGAGGCATGTTTCTCCACCCATAACGCAATCAATAAATATATAGAATTGGACCCCATATACAAACCCATACAGATCAAAACCGGAAATGACATTACTCACCATAATGGACCAGACAGTATAAATTCCAAGTGGAGTAGAATAACATCGCTTCATCAGAGGCTCCACTAATGATGTCACCTAGCATGGTGACGAAACGCCTGACCGAGAACAAGCCAGCTCGGTGAGCAAGTCAACAACCTCCCCCACAACCCGTATTGGTGTTTGATAGATCAATTGATTTACTGTTGTCACATGTACCGAGATATAGTGAAAGTGTTGTATTGTGTGCTATACAGGGAGATCGTACCATGGAAAGTGCATCAGGATAGCAGAATAGAGTGCAGAGCACAGTGTTACAACTGCAGGGATGGTGCAGAAAGAGAGAGATCAGAATTAACATTTGAGAGGTCTGTTCAAAATCTGATAACAGCAGAGAAGAAGCTGTTCTTGAATCTGTTCGTATGTATATTCAAATTTTTATATTTTCTGACCAACAGAAGTGGGTGGAAGAGAGTATAACTGGGGTGGGAGGGGTCTTTGATTATGTTGGTTGCTTTCCCGAGGCAGTGGGAAGTATAGATGGAGTTAGTGGAAGTGGTTTGCGTAATGAGCTGGGCTGTGTTCACAACTCTGTGTCGTTTCTTGCGGTGTCGGGAAGAGCAGTTGCCAAACCCTGCTGTGATGCATCTGGATAAGATGTTTTCAATGGTGCATCTATAAAAATTGGTAAGACTCCTTGTGGACATGCTGAATTTCCTTGGCCTCCTGAGGACATAGATATATTGCTGTGCTTTCTTGGCCATTGCGTTGACGTGGGAGGACCAGGACAGATTGTTGCTGATCGTCACTCACAGGAACTTGATGCTCTCGACCACCTCCACCTCAGCACCATTGATGCAGACAGGGGCGAGCCCTCCACTCCACTTCCTGAAGCCAATGACCAGCTCCTTTGTTTTGCTGATGTTGATGGAGAGACTGTTGACTTTACACCAACCGCTAAAAACACAATCTTTCTGCTGTACTCCGTCTCGTCGTTGTTTGGAATCTGACCTACAACAGTGATGTTGTCAGCAGACTTTGAAATGAAGCTGGGGTGGAATTTGGCTACACAGTCGTGAGTGTGTTAGGAGCATAGTAAGGGGCTGAGTATGTAGCCTTGCGGGGCACCGGTGTTGAGGAGTTAAAGTTTGAGGGAGCTTGCTGGTTGCCATACCTTTACTACGACGACACCACTCCATTGGCTGTAAAGTGCTTTGGGACAGCCTGAGAGGATGAATGTTGGGATCCAAATTTAATTAGACCATAAGAAATAGGAACAGGAGTTGGCCATTCGGCCCTTCGAGCCTTCTCCACCATTCAATAGGATCATAGAGTCATAGAGTTATATAGCACAGAAACAGACCTTTGATCCAAACTCGTCCATGTCAACCAGATATTCTAAACTGATCGGGTCCTATTTGCCAGCATTTGGCCCATGTCCCTCTGAACCCTTGCCAATGTGCCCATCCAGATGCCTTTTAAATGTTGTAATTGTATCCGCCTCCACCACTTCCTCTGGCAGCTCATACTATACCCGCACTACCCTCTGCATAAAAAAGTTCTCTGTCATGTCATTTTAAACCTTTCCCCTCTCACCTTAAACCTAGCTCTCTAGTGTTGGACTCCCCTACCCTAGGAAAAATACCTTGGCTATTCACCCTATCCTTGCCCCTAATGAATTTATAAACCTCAATAAGGTCACCCCTCAGCCTCCGACCCTCCAGAGAAAATAGTCCCGGCCTATTCAACCTTGCCTTATAGCTCAAACCCTCCTGTACCCACAACACCCTCATAAATCTTTTCTGAACCCTTTCAAGTTTAACAGCGTTCTTTCTAATAAGCAGGGAGACCAGAACTGAACACAACATTCTAAAAGTGGCTGCAACATGATTTCCCAACTCCTGTACCCAATTCACTGACCAATAAAGACAATTATGCCAAACACCTTCTTCATGACCCTGTCTACATGCGACTTCACTTTCAAGGAAATATACACCTGCACTCCTCGGCCTCTTTGTTCAATAGCACTCCCCAGGGCCCTACCATTAACTGTATAAGTGCTGGCCAAGCCCAGATACATCAGACAGGAAAGAAAGCAAACTGTATATCGGCTTTCATAGCGAGAGGTTTAGAGTACAGGAGCAGGGACATCCTGCTGCAATTGTACAGTGCATTGACGAGGTCACACATGGAAGACTGAGAACAGTCTTGGTTTCCTTATCTGAGGAAGGAAGTCCTGGCTGTAGAGGCAGTGCATCAAATGTTTCCCAGACTGAGTACTGGAATGACAGGACTGACAGGTGAGAAGAGGTCAAGTCAGTTCAGATTATACTCACTGGAGTTTAGACTGAACACTCCCCACGTCCACTTTCCTGCCTTTTCCCCTATAAGCTGTTTCATGTCATCTTGCACAATCTCTCCATAGTTATTGAGTTCCTACGTCACTGCCTCTCCAAATGATGATTACAATCAGGAGTGTTGGATCAAGACCCTCTCTCTCCCCACATACAGAAATTCCTGGAGATTTTCATCAAGACACCAGAAGGCGCAACCACCAAGGGTTGGTCAATCTCACTTACAGTAGACCACTAGCTTTGATGGGAAGGTGAAAGGCCTGTTGTTAGCTTCGAATGTGACACTAACATCCATTTCTCAATGATATCAGCAGGAGAGCCTGCAGGGAACCTTAATCACTGGCATCGTGAGTGAAGTATCATTCATTACACTGATGGATGCTATCATTTAAATTTTATGGTTACTATGACTTCAACGCTAAAAGAAATCAGTAATACGGTTTACAGCGCTAATGATTCATTTGGAACAATTCCAGTCATTTGCGGGAGAATTCAGAGTTACAAAATCAAAATGTAAATTTTTGAAATGTCAGTGCCTGATGTATGGAAGTAATTAATGATAGTCTCTTTCACTCTTGCAATGACTGTGACTGGCAGGTTCATGCAAGTGTTCGCACAGGCGCTAAGTACTTGCAAATTACCCAGAATACTGTTACCAGCCAATGAAATTCTCGGGAATGATATCCGATACACATTGTTAGTGATGAAGGACAGTTTGTGACAACTTAATTACAGGCATATGACAATTCGTAGCATTAGATGGTTTATGGATATCATCATACGCAGACCCATATATCAGACAAGCTGGATGCAGTTAAAATGGCTCGTTACTGTAAAACAGAACAAGACTGCTCGTTATATTAATTGAGTCTAGTTTACCAATTTAACCTTCAGGGCTACAAAAGATAGCCAGAGCTTTCGGTAAAACGTGGAACTTACATTTATGTAGCACCCTTTCATCCCTTCAGGCTATCTCAAAGCCCTTTACAGCCACTGCTGAAGAGTTGTCTCTGTTGGAATGTCAGAAGCACAGCCAACTTACAGCTAACTCCCATAATAACCATTGTGATAATGACGAGAGAATCTATTTCATTAATGTTAGTGGGGAAATCACAATTGTCTGGGGCTCCAGGAATAACTGACCTGCTCCTTTTTGGAACAGCTTCACTATTTTAATTTGGAGCTGGTTTACAGGCATGGATTCTATTTCTCCATTTCGTTTGGACACCTCAAATAGAACCAAAGGTTTTAATTTCTATACCACTCTAAATTTAGTTAAATATCTCAATCATTCACAATGTGTATAATCAGATGAAAAAAAATCAAAAACCAACACAACACAGATATCCAGTAGAGGACATCGGGACAGGTGACTTAAGGAGGAGGGAGAACTGGAGAATTTTAGGGAGAAAATTCCAGGAGATTTTCATCAAGATACCAGAAGGCACAACCGCCAAGGGTTGGTCAATGCAAGTGGGAGATGGGTAAGGAACTACAAATGGAGGAATACAAAATTCTAGGAGGGTTACAATACTGGACATAGCTAAAACAGGGAAGGGATGAGACCATGGAGGATTTTGAATGAAGGAATTTAGTTTTGAGGTGTTGGTGGATTGGGAACTCTGTTATCAGCGAGCATTGCGATGAGAAGTGAACTGAACTTGGTGTGAATCAGGGTGTGAGCGGCAGAGGTTAGAGTGATCTTGAATTCAACAGAAACAGAAACCTCTCAAAATAAAGGGACCCCAATTTAGGATTGAGAGGAGAGACTGCTTCTCTCAGAGGGTTGTGAGTCTTTGGAATTCCTTGCCACAGAGAGCTACAGGGGCAGAGTCCTTGTGTATATTTAAGGCTGAGACAGGTAGATTCTTGATCAATAGGAGAATCAAGGGTTATGAGGAAAAGGGGGGAAAGTGGACCTGAGGAATGTTGGATCAGGATGTTGCTATTGAACATCCTGTTGCTATTTCTTATAGTATTATGGTCATTTTCCTGGTCACCAAACCAATAGAGAAGTGTGCTAGCATGGTTCCAGGAAGCAAACCTAACAGTATCATTCACTTTTGCAATGACTTAACACAACTCACTAAAGGCAGTGGTAAGAGAGGTTTCTCCTCTGTCCATTGTAAAGTTATCCAAGAGCAAAGTATTCATAAAGCCTGATACATATAATGGCTTTTGGCAAATTCCAATGGATAAAAACTGAAGGCTCCTAGCAGCTCTCATAACTCCATTGGGAAGATTTTGCATCAACCACTCACATTTCATTTGGCATCAGCACCAAAACTTTTCCAAAGAAAACTATGAATACGTGTCAAGGGCTGAGCGGAGTCATCTACCACAGGAAGAACATTTTAATCCAAGAGGAGTCACAGAAAAGTATGATCTGAGAGCAAGGGCAGTTTTGAATCATTTACAGAGAAATATTTTGACAGTTATTAAGAAGTGAGAACTTAGACATGGATATGTTGTCTCCAAAGTCAAGTCACATTTGATTATCATCAACTGCTTTCAAGATGGATTCACATTTAAAAGTTGTATACTGCGATAATGGGAAAAGTTGTCAAAAGTGTTTCAAAAAATTTTGCAACTCATTCCACATAAAGGTGTTTCTGACAATGAACCACAATTTGCAACTGAACACTTCAAGTACTTTGCAGAAGATGGTAGGTTCAGACAGGTTAAACGTTCACCAAGATAATCCCAGTCAAATGGTGAAGCCATTTTTGCAAAAGAGCCAAGATTTTGAAACAGCACTGTGAATGACAGATCCACTTCATTACAATGTGGACTAGCACCTTCCAAATTACTGATGGGAAGTTAGCTCAACTTCCTACTCTGTCTGTGGAGTTATTTCCAAAGTTACAACTCAGAGATTATCAAAGAGTTCACGGTAAAGAAAAGTCTTAGAGAAAGCAAGAAGCAAACAATTATAGTACAATATCTCATATTAGGAATTTATAGAAGTTTTGGGAAAGCCACCAGGTTATGGGATCAAAACCAGGAAGGTGCGAGCATTAAGAGCAACAAACCCAATAAAGATCTTACATAATGTACAGCTGAAGGCACTGTAGGATGATATAGAAGGAATTTTATTCTGATTAATCAAAGACATCTAGCACTTATATATTGGGATGATCCAGTTGTTGAACCTCAAATCTGCAAAAAACAGGAAATCTTGGCCGTCCAGGAAGGCCATCCAAGTCAAAGGGTAGCATATGAAAAGATGAATGTGTTTAATAATTGTGTAATAATAATTGGGATAAAGACTTGGAGGGTATATGTATACGAGTCTGAAAGGGTTATTATTGGAATAATGTGATTAGCATGACCCACTGTGATGGTGTCACACAGAGCCAGTCTAATTTTCATCTGTTATTAGTATTTTCTATTGTGAAGACTGGTGCTAAGGATTTATTCAGCTCCTCTGCTATTTCCTAGTTCCACGTTATTATTTCCTCAGCTTCACTCCCTAAATGGGCTTATGTTCACTTTTATATATTTTGAGAAGTTCCTGCTGTCCATCTTGATATAATTTACAAGTTGACCCTCAAAGTTTATTTTGTTCCTCTTTAGTATCTTTTTTTGGTTGAAACCAACAAAAGACAATGTGTGAAATTCTTGGCATCATTCTTAGAACAGTCCACCTAAAAGTCCCAACGATCAACAGGTCATTTCGAACAGCACTTCCCATTCCAATATTTTGTGGCAGACTGAATACTGACCATATATGCAAAACCCAGAATGTAATGGTTAGTGTTGTGCATGGATCGGCAATTAGATAGCACCTGCTAGACAATCCCAAATTTGATAAGAATTACGCTAACAGCCAATTCAGTCTCACAACTTGGTTCACTTTTCCTTCTAGAAGATGCACACATTTGTAAGCAGGGTCCTGTCCACTGGAGATAAGAGGACCATGTTCAATGTTGTACCTAGCTCCGCCTAAGACTGCAAGAAATTATGGAGAGTTGTGAACGTAGCCCAATGCATTATGAAAACCAGCCTTCCTTCCATTGACTCTGTTTACATTTCCTACAGCCTCAGGAAAGCAACCAACCACCCCAGTTATACTGTCTTTCACCCTCTTTCATTGGGCAGAAGATACAAAAATTTGAAGCACTAATCAACAGATTCAAGAACAGCTTCTTCCCCGCTGTTATCAAACTTATGAATAGACCTTTCATACACTAGAGTTGATCTTCCTCTGCACCTTCTCTGTAGCTGTAACACAATATTCTGCATTCTGTTCTATTACCTGAACGTGTGTATGTAAGGTCTGATTTGTCTGGATAGCACACAAAGCAATATTTTTCACTGTATCTCGGTACATGTGACAATAATAAATCAAATCAAAGTACAGGCAACAATAGTTGCCTAATGCATTTCCCCATGGCAATACCGCGACCTATCAAGAATGATTTGCCAACCCATCAGCCCCCTTTTCTCATACAGTAGAAATTATAACTCACATTAAAATTTGGCATTCTTGCTTCTGTCCTGATGAATGTCAAATGAACAGCTTCAAAACTCTTATGTCTCTTTATTTTCTGCATTACTCAAAATAAGATGCATTCAGATTAGTAGGCATCTTTCAACGTTGCTAAGGGAGGGCCAAGGAGTGGACTGATTTATCCCATTAGATTGTAGCATTTGGGCATTGGAGTGGACATGGCACTTTGGAGTCACAGCTGAAAGAATGAATGGTTTTCCATTGAGGAGAATTGAGGTGTGACATAGTTTGGTACGGAGATAGCTGTGAGTGTTCTCAGGACTGAGAAGTCTTGCATTTATGTAGCAAATTTTAATGATACATGGGATGCCATAGATCACTGAAAGTTGTAGGTCTCTTGGAGGTGTAGACAGCATGTGGGAAGGTGGCAGGCAGTTTTCCCATGGCAATGATTATAATTATGGAATCCTTACAGTGTGGAAGCAGGCCATTCAGGCAATCAAGTCCACACAAACCCGCCAAAAGGCATCCCACCCTATCCATGTAGCCCTGCGCTCCCCATGACCAATCCACCTAATCTGCAAATCTTTGGCTGTGGTAAGAAACTCATGCAGACACAGGGAGAATGTGCAAACTCCACACAGTCAGTCACCCAATGGTGGAATTGAACCCAGATCTCTGGCATTGTAAGCATCAGCATTAACCACTGAGCCACTATGCTGCTCTCTGACCAGTTTATTTCAAGGGGTGTTAACTGAGGGATATTGACCCTTAGATGGGTCTTTGGCATAGATCCTTGGCTGACCCTTAGAAGACAAAGAGTGGTAGTGGACGGAAAATATTCAACATGGTGCTCAGTTACAAGTGGTGTACCACAAGGATCTGTTCTGAGTCCTCTTCTATTTGTCATTTTTGTAAATGATTTGAATGAAGGAGTGGAAGAGTGGATTAGCAAGTTCGCAGATGATACGAAGGTGGGTCACGTTATGGACAGTGCAGAGGGCTGTTCTAGGTTACAAAGGGACATTGATAGAATGCAGAGCTGGGCTGAGAAGTGGCAGATGGAGTTTAACCCTGGAAAGTGTGAGGTGATTCATTTTGGAAGGACAAACTTGAAAGCAGAATACAGGGTTAACGGAAAGATTCTTGGCAGTGTGGAGGAGCAGAGGGATCTTGGGGTTCATGTCCATAGTTTCCTGAAAGCTGCCACCCAGGTGGATAGGGCAGTTAAGAAAGTGTATGGTGTGTTAGCTTTCATTAATAGAGGGATTGAGTTCAAGAGCCATGAAGTTATGCTCCAGCTATACAAAAGCCTGGTTCAGCCATATCTGGAGTATTGTGTCCAGTTCTGGTCACCTCATTACAGGAAAGATGTGGAAGCATTAGAAAAGGTGCAGAGGAGATTTACCAGGATATTGTCTGGAATGGAGGGAACGTCTTATGAGGAAAGGTTGAGAGAGCTAGGGCTTTTCTCTTTAGAACGATGAAGGATGAGAGGTGACTTGATAGAGGTGTACAAAATGATTAGAGGTATAGATAGAGTAGACAGCCAGAGACTTTTTCCTAGGGTGGAGGTAGCTTTTACGAGGGGACATAGTTTTAAAGTGAAAGGAGGTAGATATCGGGGAGACATCAGAGGTAGGTTCTTTACTCAGAGAGTGGTAGAGGCGTGGAATGCATTGCCGGAGAGGGTAGTGGAGTCGGCCTCATTAGGGGTATTTAAGCGGCTATTGGATAGGCATATGGATGATATATAAGGTAGCGGTGCAGGTTAGATAGACCTTAGGTTTAGGGTAAAAGTTCGGCACAACATCATGGGCCGAAGGGCCTGTGCTGTGCTGTACTGTTCTATGTTCTATGTTCTATGACAAAGGCTCTGGGGAGAACCTGGCTCTTTAAATTTGTGTCGAAGGTTAAATTTCTCCATTATCATGAAAACAATTTTACAGATTTTAGAATATCTTTTCTAAAATCTGTTTCTGATATTTCCATCTTGTATGTTACTCCCCATGTATTTATAACAATCTTCATTTCACCCTCAGTTAGATGATTTAAAAGTAAAGATTAATAAGTGCTTTTTTAACTCCCTGGTTTACTTTCTATGCAAAATCTTCCATTTGATGATAGCATTGTTGGTATCAGAGATCCATTAAAATGGAATTGATGTCAAGATGGAGGAAAATCCATGTCATCCATCCATTGCTGGATCTTAATAGGAAATCTTTTTCAAGTCCGTAGTCATCACTTCACTGCAGACTGCAAAGTTTTGTCCAAAGCTTCCTGTTGTCAACTACATACCATGTAAGGACATTGGAATTCCAAGAATAAAAAGGTTACCTTTACAGAGATAGTAGGAACTGCAGATGCTGGAGAATCTGAGATAACAAGGTGTAGAGCAGGAAAGCTGACGTTTCGGGCCTGGACCCTTCTTCAGAAAGGGTCTTCACTTTCTGAAGAAGGGTCTAGGCCCGAAATGTCAGCCTTCCTGCTCCTCTGATGCTGCTTGGCCTGCTGTGTTCATCCAGCTTGTTATCTCAGGTTACCTTTACATGGCTTTTTATGATTCATTGCTATGTACAATGAATTACTGTTGAAGGTCAACTGCTTTTGTTATTCAAGCTAACACAGCAGGACACCATAAATAACAACAAGATGAATGACCAGTTCATCTGTATCATGGCTGAGCAAGCAATGATGACCTGACTCTGAATAGCATAATGAGATATTTAACACCCATCTGAACAATGAGGTCATAAGTGATGTTAACTCCTCATCTGAAGTACACTTCACCTAACGCTGCAGTAAACTGTTTTGAGGTTATGAACTCCTGGCCTGTGCCGTGTGACTGAAACCTAACCTTCTGCCTCAGAGGTAACACTATTACTGCCTCAGCCACACTGACTGGGAATAAGCTTGTGCCCATTGAGCTCCTTGATGTTATATTAAAGAAATTATTTTTCATTCACGGGTTAAAGCTGGCTAGGCCAGCATTTATTGCCTGTTGGAAAAACCCATCAGGTTCACTAATGTCCTTTAGGGAAGGAAACTGTCATCCTTGCCTGGTCTGGCCTACATGTGGCTCCAGACCCACAGCAATGTGGGTGACTCTTAACTGCCCTCTGGGTAATTAGGGATGGGCAATAAATGCTGGCCTAGCCAGCCATGTTGTCATCCCATGAATGATTTAAAAAAAAACCCACAACAGCAAAGTTATCAACTAACTACCTTCTGGGCATTTTCTTGTTTATTCATTCACAGCCTGAGGGTGTCACTGGCTAGGCCAGCATTTATTGCCCATTCCTTAAGTATCAACCACATTGCTGTGGGTCTGGAGTCACGTGTAGGCCAGACCAGGTAAGGATGGAAGTTTCCTTCCCTAAAGGACATTAGTGAACCAGATGGGTTTTTCCAACAATCTGCAATGGATTCATGGCCATCATTAGACTCTTTTTTTTAAATTGAATTCAAATTCCACCATCTGGCAGCATTCAAACCAGGGTCACAGAACATTATCTGGTTCTCTCATTAACAGTCCAGTGATAATACCACTGGGCCATTGGACTACCACTAGACACTAATGCTGGTTTAGCCAGTGATGGCTCATCAGCTGAATGGATAATACAAAATGTGAATATTACTGGGTAGACCTGTACTTGTCTCCAGTCACTAATTGCTGTTGAGTAGGTGGTCGTGAGTTGACTTTTTGGACCACTGCATCAGTGGGGTACACATTCGCCCACAGGGTCATCATATTTTCTATGTTACAAGGTGTCTGTTTGGTTATCCTGAAATAATGAATGGTGCTGTATAAGTGCAAAATCTTTGTTCCTTACGTGACATACCTCTGTGGCAGGTGGAATTTCAGTCTACTGTTCCACAGCCTGTGACATTACCACTGTGCCACCAAGAGTCTGTTAATGCATTCTGACACGACATGATGCAACATATATCTGGACTTTTGACCCAGATTTATAGATACCGCCACTCATTGTTGCAACTTTGCATTTGCACAGTCGTTTGATTAATCAAATAATTCCAGTGGACAACATTAACACTCAAACCTTAAGGTACCCACTCCACCAAAGGAGACAAAGCCTTCACGGAAGGAAATTTCAGATACTGAATGCAGAGCTTGTGCCCAAAGTGCTCATGCCAGAAGTATCTCTTGCCCTAGAAACACTGCAGTCAGGTAGGATTACCTGCCCATCCATCATCAGCTCCGGCTCTCTGAGCAAAAGCATTCGATTACAGGAGGGGAAAAATATGAGAACGTGCTCGCCCAATGCAGTCTCCTTCTTCAGCCCACTACTTGAGAAGATTCTGAGGGATAAGAGATACATGCATTTGGAAAGACAAGGTTTGATTAGGAGTACTCAGCATGGCTTTGTGCGTGGGAGATCATGCCTCAAAAATTTGTTAGAGTTCTTTGAAGTGACCAGGAAGGTTGATGAGGGCAGGGTAGTAGGCATAGTCTATAGGGATTTCAGTAAAGCCTTTGATCAGGTTCCACATGGAAGGCTGCTCTGGAAGGTTAAATCGCATGGAATCCAGGGACAGTTGGTAAATTGGATACACGATTGGCTTGATGGTAGGAAGCAGAGGGTAATAGTGAAAGGATGCTTGTTGGACTGGAGGCCTGTGACTAGTGGTGTGCTTCAGGGGTCAGTGCTGGGCCCATTGCTGTTTATTATCTATATCAATGATTTGGATGAGAATGTGCAAAGCATGATCAGTAAGTTTGCAGATGACACTAAAATAGGGGTATCATGGACAGTGAGGAAGGTTATCAGAAATTGCAGCAGGATCTTGATCAGCTGAAGAAGTGGATCGAGAAATGGCAAATGGAGTTTAATACAGGTAAGTGTGAGGTGTTGCATTTTGGAAAGTCAAATCAAGTTGAAGTTTTATGGTGAATGGTAGGGCCTTAAGGAGTGCAGTGGAGCAGAGGGACCTTGGAGGTCAGGTAAACAGTTCTCTGAAAGTGGAGTTACAGGTAGACAGGGCAGTGAAGAAGGCTTTTGGCACACTGGCCTTCATCAGTCAGGGTACTCAGTATAGAAGTTGGGAAGTTATGATGCAGTTGTACATGATGTTGGTGAGGCCGCACTTGGAGTATTGTGTTCAGTTTTGTCACCTTGCTAAAGAAAGGATGTTGTTAAACTGGAAAGAGTGCAGAAGAAATTTACAAAGATGTTGCCAGGACTCAAGGGACTGAGTTATAGGGAAAGGTTGGACAACTAGGACTTTTTTCTTTAGAGCATAGGAGATTGAGGGGGAATCTTATAGAAGTGTATAAGATCATACAGGCATGGATAGGGTGAATGCACTCGGTCTTTTTCCCAGGGTTGGGGAATCAAGGACTAGAGAGCATCAGTTTAAGGTAAGAGGGGAAAGAATACATGGGAACCTGAGGGGCAACATTTTTTACACAGAGTATGGTACGCATATGGAACGAGCTGCCAGCGGATGTGTTTGAGGTGGGTGCATTAACAACATTTAAAAGGCATTTGGATAAATACATGGATGGGAAAGGTTTAGAAGGATATGGGCCAAGTGCAGGGAAATGGGGTTAGCATGAATGGACGTTTTGGTCGGGATAGACCAGTTTGGGTCGAAGGGCCTGTCTCCATGCTGCGGGACTCTATGACTTAGCAAATCGGGACTCTGTTTTGAAGACTGAAGCAACAAAATTGCTGTAAGCATCAATCTCCTCCTACCTGTTGGCTCACGCGAACGTATTGCCTGGGATATGCTACAAAACCTTACGAGAAGGGAGAGCCCAATCTGGGAACATAATCATCTCAGAGCATTGGCTGGTAGCTGTGCACTATAATTTAGCTGCAGCACTCTAGATCAGGAAGAGGCTTATTAAACTGCCTCGTCTGATGCATCACAAGAGCCTAGATTGAAACAACCAGTTATTAAACTAAATAAAAGGAAGATGTTCGTTTCTCTGCTGCTTAAGCAGCTGTTTGAATAATTAGCATGAATTGGCCCAAATAATCTGCAGTGGAGCGTAACGCCATACAGTTTTCAAAAAAAAAGAAGCAAGTGTTGATACTTTTCTGTAAATGACAACAGTTGTACATGTTGGCAATTATTCCATGGCTATGTTTTATGTAATACAATTATAATACTGACCATCGGTTTGAGAATAATTAAAAATCAGGGCCTTCCTACAATCACTGAGCCTATTTATTGACTCTGTACAGTGGGGACTGAACCGTGGGCATTTTTGCACTATCTTTTCTATCCAGTTTATAGGTCAGAATTCTCTCAGTCTTTCTGCCATGCCTTTAGAAACAAACTGTTCTGCCATTCAGTGGCTCATTTGTGGCCTAACTCCATCATCCATGCCTTTGGGTGACGTCCCTTAATGCCCTTGCTTAATAAAAAAATGTTTATCTCAGAGTTAAAACGAACAACAGATCTAGCATAAATTGCTAAAAAATCTTATCAATTTTTATAGACACACCATAGAAATCATCCTATCCAGAGGCATCACAGATTGGTACGGTAACTGCTCTACCCCAGAGCACAAGAAATTACAGAGAGTTGTGAACACAGCCCAATCCATCACACAAAGCCAACATAATCAAAGACCCTTCCCAATCCAGTTATACTCTCTTCCACTCTCTTCCATAGGGCCGAAGATACAAGGGTTTGAAAACATGTAACAACAGACTCAAAAATAGCTTCTTCCCTACTGTTATCAGATTTATGAACGGACCGCTCATATATTAGGGCTGATCTTTCTCTGCTCCTTCTCTGTAGCTATAACAGTATATTCTGCACTCTGTTCTATTACCCTGATGTACATGTGCAAGGAATGATTTGTCTAGATAGCACGCAAAACAATGCTTTTTGCTGTATCCCGGTACAGGTGACAATAATAAATCAAATCAAGAGAGTTCCAAACCTCAACTACTTACTGTATGTAACACCTGTCCATCTCCGTGCCCTTTGCAGACTCCCAGCAGCAACAGCTTCTCAGCGGTAATGTTTACCCAAATAAGAAACATAAAAGGGCAATTAACCAAAAACATCAAATGAAAATGGAGCTGGAAATCTGAAATAAAAACAGAGAGTGTTGGAAATACTCAGCAGGTCTGGCAGCAAGTGTTGAAACAGAAACAACATTAACCTTGCAATTTGAATGTTAGTGTCCATCTGAATGTTAACTGTTTCCCTTTCCACAGAGGCTGCCAGACCTGCTGAGTATTTCCAGCATTTTTTGTTTTTAATTAGGCAATAATTGGACGGAGTTGAAACTCTGTGAGTGGTGCATTGACCTCAGCCCACATCTGTTTCCAAAACTGGGAGGAGAGAGCTCAGAGTCATCTCACAAGAACACAGAGGGGGTGCACCAAATGTTCACCAGGGTGTTTCCTGAACTGAAGAGCAATGAAGAGAAACTAAATAGGTCAGAGTTACTTTCCTTAGAGCAGAGAAGGTTGAGGAAGGACCTGATTGAGGCATACAAAATCAGGAGGGGCACAGACAGGGAGGATAGGAAAAAACTTTTCCACAGTGTAGAGGGGTCAATAACTATAGGGGACAGTTTTCAGGCAAATGGTAGGAGGTTTTGAGTGGAATTTGAGGATTTTTTTTAACCCAGAAAGTGGTGCACATCTGGAAATTATTGTTGTCCATGCTTTGATTTGAATTGATTTGCATTACAAAGAAAAGTATTGTTTTGTGTGCTAACCAGACAAATCATACCTTACATAAGTATATCAGGGTAATAGAACAGAATGAAGAATATAGTGTTACAACTACAGAGAAGGAGCAGAGAAAGATCAACTCTAATATATGAGAGGTCCATTCACAAGTTTGATAACAGTGGGGAAGAAGCTGTTCTTGAATCTGTTGTTACGTATTTTCAAACTTTTGTATCTTCTAGCCCAATGGAAGAGGGTGAAGGTGAGTATAACCTGGGTGGGATGGGTCTTTGATTATGTTGGCTGCTTTCCCAAGCTGTCTTCACTCAGGCTTAGCTTGTTCACTTGTCAGTCAAGTACCCAAAGAATGATTACTGGGATTGTAGGTCATCCAAGTCAGGAAGAGGAAAGTTGGTGAGGGAAAGTGCTAAGGAAGAGAAAGGAACGTATATTAGATGACGCACAGTATATCATCTCTAAATTATCCAGGGAAGAAAAAAGAAAACAAAAGAAAGACTTGCACTTGTCAGCTCTTGACGTGACTACAGGATATTACAAAGCATTTCACAGCTCATGATGTACTCCTGATGTGTAATTATTGTTGTAATGCAGGAAACATGACAGTCAATTTGCATACAACAAACAGCAATGTGAAATGATGAGATAATCTGTGATATTGATAACTGTTGACCAGGATGCCATAATATTGTTGCTCCTCCTCAGAATAGTGCCGTGGAATCTTTTATAGCCACTGGAGCAGGCAGAAGGACACTCAATTTCACATCTCATTCAAAAGAAGGCTTTGGGCTATGTGCTGGAAAATGGGATTAGAGTAGTTAGGTGATTGTTATTGACCAGCATAGACATAATGGGCCAAAGGGCCTTTTCTGTGCTTTAGATTTTTATATCTCTAAGACTGCATCTCTCTTCAATAAAAACCAAAAGAACTACGGATGCTGTAAATCAGGAACAAAAACAGAAGTTGCTGGAAAAGCTCAGCAGCTCTGGCAGCATCTGTGAACAGAAATCAGAGTTAATGTTTCAGGTCCGGTGGCGTTAACTCTGATTTTTCTTCACAGATGCTGCCAGGCCTGCTGAATTTTTCCAGCAACTTCTGTTCTTACGTCTCTTCAACATTTCATTAGAGCATCAGTTTTGATTTTATTTTTGCTCTCAAGCCCCAAGAAGGACATGGAATTGGTATCTTGTGACTTAAAAAGCAAGATTTTATTTTGTTTATTCAGAAGATGTAGATGTTGCTGGCTAGACCAGTATTTATTGTCCAGACCGCAGTTAAGAGTCAACCACATTTCTATGGGTGTGGAGTGGAGAGACCATGTAACAGCAACAGTTTCCTTCCCTAAAGGACATTCATGAACCAACAATAGTTTCACCATCACCATGAGACCCTTAATTCCACATTTTAATTGAATTCACAATCTGCCATGGCAGGATTTGAACCCAGGTCCCCAAAACATTAGATGGGTCTCTCTCAACTAACAGTTCAAAGATAACACCACTAGGCCATTACTGTCCTGCATTTGCTACTAGCTGTGGCATGTTTGACACACATGAGTGACATGCAATAATCAAATGTGACAACAAAAATAATCTATAATAAGTGTCTATATAGCATCTTTCACATATGAAAATGTCCCAAGGTAAGGGTGGCATCAGAGAAATTTTGACACTGAACCATATCAGGGCTCACTGGGACAGTAGGTGTAGGTATAAAGGAGAATCTTGAGAAAAGACGGCAAGGTAATGAGAGCCTGGAGAAGGAAATTCCAGAGCTCAGCGCTTCAGTAGCTGAAGGAACGGCCGGGAAAGGGAATGTGCAGGTGACTAGAATCGGAGGAACACAAAATCCTCAGACGATTGTAGGGATGAATAAGGTTACAGAGGTAGGAAAAGACAAATCCACAGGAGCGTTTAAACACAAGGATTAAAAGAAAACACCAGTGTTCACATTCTGACATGCGTTAGCCAGCTCTCTGTTTCCTTTGCAATGTGCTTCACCTCTGAGCTTGCCAGTTCGGAGAGTAGGTTGGCCACGTTGAGTGAAACGAAAGAGGTCCCTGGAGTGTGCTTTGCACTATCTGGTTTGTTCACGTACCAAATGCTGTCGTGGAAAATATTTCCAGTGGAGCTGAATTTCAGTCTTGGGACAGACTCAGTTCAATCCTACAGTCCTTTGTTGCAGACAGTATGCACTGCAAAAAGAAGACGTGAGAGAGATCAGGAAAGGAAAGTTAGAAGTTTTGTTTTGTGTGGGGAGTTGGATGTTGTCAGTGTGCTACAGTTTAGAGCTTTCTTTCTTCTGAGCCACAGGTCTTTAGATTCAAGTTTCATGGAATTATATGCAAAGGCGAGACTGGGGTGACACTCTAATGCAATTCTGAGGGCGATGCTGCAGAGCAGTGCTTAAAACTAGAAAGAGAAATAATCGATACTTTTTAAAAGTGGAAACTTCACACGTTTGCAGCATTTGTAGTGCTATCAAGAGTGTGCTAACAAAACCCTAGCAGGATTACTATTTAGGGCAAAGGCTATTTGCTTCAATGAGAAAATGTATTGATTTGTGGTGTCTGAAAATGTGATAGTTCTAACATATCTAGAGAGAGAAGTACTTTCCAGTCTTTTATCAGTTTTGACCTTGACCAAGCCAGTCAGACCAGCCAGTGGTCTATTGAGGGATGATCTTACCTCCAGAAGTTTTTGATCATGGACCTGGGATTTTGGGGTGCCAGAAGGATTCTCTGAGACTCAACTGAGGGAATGAACCCACATGATAAATATAACAACATTTAATTCATCAAACCTCGTGCAAAATTGCAATTCCAGTCATGAACTGGTATAGCTGATGCTAACATTGCATATTGTGGAGGAGGGAGGATATGCTTCTGAGTGCTTTGAAGGCACATTGGAGGAGTACAGTCCCCATCACTTACACCTTTCCAGTTTATACCAGATAGGTGCTTGTATTGGTCAGACGCACCCTCAGACATATGCAAACACTTGACATTTCTAAACAGAAAGAAAGTGCTGGAAATTCTTAATGGATCTCTCAGCATCATAGAATTGTACAGCATGGAAACAGATCCTTCAATCCAACTCATCCATGCCATCTCAATAGCCTAAATTTATCTAGTCTGATTTGCCAGCATTTGGCCCATATCCCTCTCAACCTTTCCTATTCTTATACCCATCCAGATGTCTTTTAAATGTTGTAATTGTACCAGCCTCCACCACTTCCTCTGGCAGCTTATTCCATACACATACCACACCCTGCATGAAAAGGTTGCCCCTCAGGTTCCATTTAAATCTTTCCCCTCTCGCCTTAAACCTGTAGTTTTGGACTCCCCTACTCTGGGAAAAATGCCTTGGCTATTCACCCTATCTATGCCCCTTCTTGATTTTATAACCCTCTATAAGGTCACCCCTCAGACTCCGATACTCCAGGGAACAACACCCCAGCCTATTCAGCCTCTTCCTACAGCTCAAACCCCCTAATCCCAGTAAAATCTTTGTAAATCTTTTCTGCACCCTTTCAAGTTTAACAGCATCCTTCCTGTGGCAGGGAGACAGGAATTGAATGCAAATTCTAAATCTGACAGCATGTGTGGAGAGAGAAACAAACCTAACATTTCAGGTCGAAATTTCAACGGTCCGTTATCCACAAATCAAGTGCTCATTCGTTCATGAGTGCTCTGTGCAAAGGAGCACAAACAAGAACAAAAACAGGCCATTCAGCCCAGCAATTCTGCTCCATCATTCACTTAGACCATCTCCCTCAATGCCATCTCCTGCATTATCTTGATATACCTTGATGTCATTAGTTTCCAGAAATCTGTTGGTTTCTGTCGTGTGTGTATTCAATGATTGAGCTTCCACAGTGCTGTGGGGTAGATAATTCTAATGATCCAGCACCCTCTATGTAAAGAAATTCCCCCTTCATTTCCTTCTTAAATAGCACACCCTTTAGCCTGAAATGATGTAATCCTACTTGTAAACTCACCAGTCAGGGGAAACATCTTACTTATATCCACCCTGTCACACACTGAAAGAACTTGGTAAGTTTCAGTGAGGTCCCCTCTCATTCTTCAATGCTCGTGAGAATATAGACGCAGTCTCCTCAGTCCCACATCATAAAACAAGCCTGTCATTCCCAGGGAATCATCTGGGGAGTTGTTGTTGTAGTCTCTCTGTGGCCATAAGTCATTCCTAAGAGAACAAAACTGAACACAACACTGCAGGTGAGATCTCACCAAGCTGTGATACAGCGACAGCAAGATATCTTTAATCCTGTATTCAAATCCCCTCGTGATGAAGGCCAATGTACCACCTTACCTTCCTAATTGCTTGCTGCTAGCTTTTAGAGACTTTCCAAACTTTTGCATTTAAAAAATATTCTGCCTTTCTGTTTTTATTTGACCAAAGTGAATAACTTCACATTTATTCACACTAATTTCCATCTGCCTTGTTCGAGCCCAATTCATATGAGCAATAAACAAGAGTAGTGGAATATTTCTACATCCCAGGATGTTGCCAGGTATGGAAGGTTTGAGTTATAAAGAACGACTGAGTAGGCTGGGACTTTTTTCATTGGAGGGTAGGAGGTGGAGAGACGACCTTACAGAGGTTAATAATATCATGAGGAGTATAGATAGGGTGAATGTTAGTTGTCTTTTCCCTACAATGGAGAATTTCAAGACCAGGGGGATTATTTTTAAGGTGAGAGATGAGAGCTTTAAAAAAGACATGGGGGCAAATTTTTTACACAGAGGGTGGTTCGCATGTGGAATGAACTTCCTGGGGAAGTGTTGGATGTGGGTACAATTACAATGTTTGAAAAGACATATGGATAAGTACATGAATAGGAAAGTTTTGGAGGGATAGGGACCAGGAGCAGGCAGGTGGGACTAGTTTAGTTTGGAGTTATGTTTGACATGGACTGGTTGGACCGAAGGTCTGTTTGTGTACTGTATGACTCTATGACTCTACCTGTGTTTTAAATGGGTGACCTCTTACTTTACACAGTCACTGTCCAAGTCCTCACAAGGACAGGGCCTAGGCTCTTGGCTGCAAATACTTCATCCCGAGCTGTTTCCATCACTAGTGGTTTGCCGCTGCCTTCCACACTCAGATACAGGGCGAAAAGGATTGGTCCCACATGTACCTCAGCGAGATTGGAAATTAAACCCACTCTGCTGCCATTAATCTGAAACATGTTAGCCATCTAAGCTAATTATGCCCCAGCGCATGTGTAAAACTCTGCAATGTCAAGCCTCTGTAATTATGTGCCGTTATCACAATTATCAATTAGGTGGCACTTAAACAACATTAACTGCACTGCCTATTTTGGGCAGTTAAAAGTAGTTCATGCAAACTCTTTTTTTTAATCACACTCATAGACTCCAGGCTTGATTTTACAATTGGGTTTGAGCCTTGGATGAGTTTCTGACCTCATACTGGTGCCATCACGAAGACCACTGATTTTTACCATGATAACATTGTCCAACCTCACCCAACCTCAGCTCACCTGCTACTCAAATGCCGTCCATGTCCTCAAAGCCTCTGGCCTTGACAATTCCAATTGACAGATGGCTGGTCTCCCAGATTCTACCCTCAATAAACTGGAAGTAATCCAGAGCTCCGCTGTCTGTTTCTTAACTCACAGCCAGTTCCGATTCCCGATCACCCTGGAAAAGATTGTCGAAAGCTATAGCACGGAGGGACTGGGACTACTTGTGCATTAATCACGAGTTCAGCCAGCAATACGGAAGGCAAATAGACTGTCGGTCTTTATTTCAAAGGAAATGGAGTATAAGAACAGGGAAGCCTTGCTAAAATTATACAAGACTCTCAACAGACCACAGCTTGAATCCTGTGAACAGTTTTGAGCCCCTTATATAAGGAAAGATTTACTGGCGTTGAAGAGTGTCCAGGGAAGGTTCACTGGATTGATCTCAAGTAAGGATGAACTGCCTTATGAGGACAGGTGGAGTAGGTTGAGTGTGTACTCCTTGGAGTTAAGAAGAATGAGAGGTGACCTTATTGAAACATTTTAGATTCTTAGAGGATTTGACCCGGTAGATGCAGAATGGCTGTTTCCCCTGTAGGACCAAAGGAAATAATCTCAGAGTAAAGCATCATCTATTTAAAATAGAGAAGAGGAGCAGTTTGCTCTCTCAGAGGGTAATGAATCTGTGGAATTCTGCCAAGGCTGCCTCATTACCAATATTCAAGGCTTAGACAGATTTTTAATTAGTAAGGGAATAAAAGGTTATAGGGAAATGGCAGAAAAGTGGAGTTGAGGATTACCACATCAGCTATGATCTTGAGATAGTAGGGACTGGAGAATCTGAGATCACAAGGTGTAGAGCTGGATGAACACAACAGGCCAAGCAGCATCGGAGGAGCAGGAAAGCTGACATTTCGGGCCTAGACCTATCATTTCTGAAGAAGGGTCTAGGCCCGAAACGTCTGCTTCCCTGCTCCTCTGATGCTGTTTGGCCTGCTGTGTTCATCCAGCTCCGCACCTTGTTATCTCAGCTATGATCTTATTGGGCAGCAGAGCAGACTCAATGGGCTGAATGGCCTACTTCTGCATCTACATTTTATGGTCTTGTGATTGTTAATGTCTGTGCTCACTGGTACATACAGACTCACCATTAACTAACGCCTCTATTCTAAAATTGTCCTCTTTGTTTCCAAATCCTTTCATGTCTTTGCCAATCCCTGTTTATGTAAATTGCATTCATTCTCTGACATATCTAATAGTGTGTGCAGCTCTGATTTTAATTACTGTGTCAGTGATGGCCATACATTCAGTTCCCACTAGAGCATAGAACAGTACAGTACAGTATAGGCCCTTCGGCCCACCATGTTGTGCCAACCTATTATCCTACTCCAAGATGAAACTACCCTGCATAACCTACATTTTACTATCCTCCATGTGCCTATCCAAGAGTTGCTGAATGTCCCTAATATATCTGACTCCACTACTACCCTCGGCAGTGCATTCCACATGCCCACCACTCTCTGTGTGAAGAACCTACCTCTGACATCTCCCCTATACCTTCCTCCAATCACCTTAAATTTATGACCCCTCGTGATAGTCATTTCCGCCCTGGGAAAAAGTCTCTGGCTATCCACTCTATCTATGCATCTCATCATCTTGTACACCTCTATCAAGTCACCTTTCATCCTTCTTCGCTCCAATGAGAAAAGTCCTAGTTCCCTCAACCATTCCTCATAAGACCTACCCTCCAGGCCAGGCAGCATCCTGGTAAATCTCCTCTGCACCCTCTCTAAAGCTTCCACATCCTTCCTAAATGAGGTGACCAGAAGTGAACACAATATTCCAAGTGTGGTCTAACCAGGGTTTTATAGAGCTGCAACATAACCTCACGGCTCTTAAACTCAATTCCCCTGCCAATGAAAGCCAACACACCATACGCCTTCTCAACAAACCTATCAACTTGGGTCGCAACTTTGAGGGATCTAAGGATATGGACCCCAAGATCCCTCTGTTACTCAACACTGCCAAGATTCCTGCCATTAACCCTGAATTCTGCATTCAAATTCAACCTTCCAAAATTAATCACTTCACACTTTTCTGAGTTGAATTTCATCTGCCACTTTTTTGCCCAGCTCTGCATCCTGTCAATGTTCCGTTGCAACCTACAACAGCCCTCCATGCTATCCACAACTCCACCAACCTTCATGTCACTGGCAAACTTACTAACACCACCCTTCCACTTCCTCATCCAAGTGATTCATAAAAATCAAAAAGAGCCGAGGTCCCAGAACAGATCCCTGCAGAATACCACTGGTCACCGAGCTCCAGGCTGAATACTTTCCATCTGCTACCACCCTCTGTCTTCTATTGGATAGCCAATTCTGTATCCAGACAGCAAATTTCCCTGAATCCCATGCCTCCTGACTTTCTGAATGAACCTACCATGGGGAATCTTATTAAATGCCTTACTAAAATTCATATACACCACATCTACTGCTCTGCCTTCATCAATGTGTTTTGTCACATCCTCAAAGAATTCAGTAAGGCTTGTGAGATATGAGATATGACCTGCCCCTCACAAAGCCATGCTGACTATCTCTAATCAAACTGTGTTTTTCCAAATAATCATAAATACTGTCTCTCAGAATTCTCTCCAATAATTTGCCCACCACAGAAGTAAAACTGACTAGTCTGTAATTTCCAGGATTATCCTTATTCCCTTTCTTGAACAAGGGAATAATATTTGCCACCATCCAATCATCTGATACTACTCCAGTGGACAGTGAGGACGCAAAGATCATCACCAAACGGGCAGCAATCTCTTCCCTCGCTTCCCGTAGAAACCTTGGGTATATCCCATCTGGCCCAGGGGACTTACCTATTCTCATGTTCTTCAAAATTTCTAGCACATCTTCCTTCCTAACATCGACCTGTTCGAGCATATCTGCCTGTTTCATGCTGTCCTCACAAACGTCACTGTCCCTCTCACTAGTGAATACTGAAGCAAAGTATTCATTAAGGACCTCCCCTACTTCCTCTGACTCTGCACACAAGTTCCCTCCAGTATCTCTGATTGGCCCTACCCTCATTCTGGCCATCCTCTTGTTCCTCAGATAAGCATAGAATGCCTTTGGGTTTTCCTTAATCCTACCTGCCAAGGCTTTTTCATACCCCCTTCTAGTTCTCCTAAGTCCATTCTTCAGTTCCTTCCTGGCTACCTTATAGCCCTCTACAGCCCTGTCCAATCCTTGCTTCCTCAAGCTTAAGTAAGCTTCCATTTTCCTCTTGACTAGATGTTCCATATCTCTTGTCATCCAAGGTTCCTTCACCTTACCATCCCTTCCTTGCCTCAGTGGGACAGACCTATCCAGTACTCATAGCAACTGCTCCCTAAACAACCTCCACATTTCTGTCGTGCATTTCCCTGAGAACATCTGATCCCAATTTATGTTTCACGGTACCTGCCTAATAGCATTGTAATTCCCCCTCCCCCAATTAAATACTTTCCCATACCGTCTGCTCCTATCTCTCTCCATGACTATAAAGGTCAGGGAGTTGTGATCACTATCACCGAAATGCTGTCCCACCAAGAGATCTGACACTTGTCCTAGTTCATTGCCAAGCATCAAATCTAATATGGCCTCCCCTCTCATCGGCCTATCTGCATATTGAGTCAGAAATCCTTCCTGGACACACCTGACAAAGTCTGCTCCATCCAAACTATCTACACTTAGGAGGTTCCAGTCTATATTAGGGAAGTTGAAGTCACCCATGACAGCAACCCTATTACTTCTGCATCTTTCCAAAATCTGTCTCCCAAATCCACTAGGCCCCAGTCTCTGGAATTGCCTCCCTATATCTCTCTACCTCAGAACCTCACTGTCCTCCTGAAAGTCACTTCTGAACAACTTATCACATTAACCAATCTCTAAACACCTCACCTTATGTCTCCTTCATGTTTCAGTATCATAATTTATGCCTGGTGTTTCTGTGCACCACATTTTATTCCATTAAAGATACAATGTGAATACAAATGGTTAAAACTGAGGTTTCAGGTTTAACTCGCCAGTACCTGACTGCCCTGCACTAACGTCTTATTATGCCAACCATGACTGTCCTTTGGCTCCAGGATATTGGCAGTCAGATATTCGAGGACCATTCCCAGCACTGGGAGGGACATGTCTTTCATTCAACAGGAGCAAGAGGGAAGCCAAAGGCTAAATTATCTGAATAAACTGTGAATGGTGCGTGGCACCATTGTAGCTGGCTGTTAAAGACATGGCACAATGGAATGAAAATGTGCAGAGAGTTTAACATATTTTATTACAACTACAAATTGAATGAAACAATTTTAAAGAGGAAGCAGAAACAGAGAGGTTTCATAGGTGGTTGACTTGCTTGTCAAGCTGGCTGGTTGTAGGTCAAACATTTCGTCACCATGCCAGGTGACATCATCATCTGTGTGGCCTCCAATGAAGCAATGTAGTTTTACTTCACAAGAGCCTTAAAGAGGTTTCACGTTCACAAATCTTTGAAGTAGATACAAAAGGATGCCAAAACAGTTTTGAAAAACATGTACGGAACATAAATGGAGAACAAAAGGGAGGTCATTGTGTAGAGAAAACACAGTGTGGCAGGTGGAGGAACACAGCAGGCCAGGCAGCATCAGAGGAGCAGGAAAGTTAATGTTTCGGGTCGGAACCCTTCTTCATTTCTGAATGCTGTGTTACCTCTGACTCCAGCATCTGCAGTTTTTACTATCACTGAGGAGGTCATTGTGCTCTGCCTTTAGAAAACACTGATTAGGCCTCAGTAGGAAAATTGTGTTTATCCCTTGGTGTTGTACCCTAGGGCAGCCCTCGAGTGGTTCAGAAGATATTTACTGGAATAACACCATGCCTCATGGTGGGGAAAGCAGAGAGAAACTGGAATTGTTTTCCTTTAAGCATGGCAGGGCTGAAAGGTGATTTGACAAAGTTGTGAGGAACTTTGGTGGAATAGCTGGGGAGAAACTGTTTGCACTGGAGGTGGGTTGGTAACTTGAGGACATGTATTTAAGAAAATAAGAACCAGAGAGAAGAGCTGGAGAGTTTTGTTTTGTGTAATATGTGGTGTAGCATGCAGAGTAGCATGATGGCTCAGTGGTTAGCACTGTAGCCTCGCAGTGCCAAGGTCCCGGGTTTGATTCCAACCTCGGGTGACTGTCTGTGTGGAGTTTGCACATTCTCCCCGTGTCTGTCATTCCTCCAGGTGCTCTGGTTTCTTCCCACAGTCCGAAGATGTGCAGTTAGGTGGATTGGCTGTGCTAGAGTGTCCAGGGATGTGCAGGCTGGGTGCATTAGCCATGGGAAATACAGGGTTACAGGGATAGGTTGGGGGTTGTGGATCTGGGTAGGATGCTCTTTGAAGGATCAGTGTGGATTCAATGGGCTGAATGGCCTGCTTCCACAATATAGAGATTTTATAAGAGGTGAAAACAAGCTGATTAGTAACTTTACAAAGGAGATTGGATTCATATTTCTAAAGGAAAGCTTTGCAAAGTTATGGGGAAAATACAGTGACACAGGGCTAATTGGATTGTTTTTATTTTAAAGGAACTGGCACTTTCCCCTTGGGCTGAATGGCCTCCTGCTGTGCTGGAAGATTATGAGAATCCCATACTGGCAACATGGCAGTTTGTTCCAATTGATTTTCAATGTCTAAATCCATCTGATATTTTTAGGTTATTATGAAGATTTCAGTGAACATCACCCAGCAAGCTTCCAACTTCCAGTTCTGAGATGCAAATGGTTTCTAAAAGAAATACACATTGCTCACTTGGAAAATTCTAACTGAAGTCCCATGGAAATTGAAAATATGTTAAAGTACAAATTGAAATAAGGAAAAGCTCAGGTTCAATTGAAGAATTTGAAGAATTATCCAAGGATTATCGTGCATATGTTATTGACAATATTTGCAGCAAGCACTAAATTTGCAAGGTGACAAACTCTCAGCGGCAATTTAGAGAAAATTTAGGTAACGGACCATAAAGCCTCTACATACATAATGGAAGCTTGCTGATTAGTGAAAGTAACAAAGTGAAAGAGATTTGAACCACTCACAGTCAATCTCCAATCTCTTTGAAAATTTGTTAATAAGGTGTATGAATATTGGGATTTCGAAGAATACCGAGGGAGCTCTTTCCTAGGTCATACAAAAAAAAAGTCATTTGGTTTATTAGAACTTTGTATTACTAAAAAGTGAGATGTGCTCTCAGAACATTTTATTGTGCCCCCCTCAGGACAGAATCGCAAGAATACCAAACCTGAAAGGGAACAACAATTTACACTGCTTGAGAAGGCAATGTTAATTGGTTGATGAGTGAACTCTTAACACTGGATGATTTATCATGCAACATAAATTGTTGTTCCCTTTGAAATTTGGTATCCTTGCTACGCTGCCCGGATGAGTACTACTTAAAAAGTTTCAACAGTGGTTAAGGATGAGAATTAACTGTAAGTTGGTGTTTTATTTTAATCTTTCTGATGTGGCATAAATACTGCGGATTCTGGTTATATATTGAAAGACCTAGGTCACTGCTGTGCAAGGCGTTTTAAAGAAAAGATGCACCTCTGGCAATGGGAAAGCCAACTTCATACCATTCTGGTCAGACAATTGAAGCTGTGTTCGTATAAGTGTACCTGTTTTCTTTCTCACTCCCTTAAATAGTGGGTGACATTTGCCACCTTTCAGTCTGCAGGAATCATTCTGGAATCTAAAGAACTTTGGAAGATAATCACTAATGCAATGCGTTGTTCTCGAGCCACCTCCCTCAGCACTGGTATATAAACCACCAGGTCGTGGGTTTATCAACTTGTCCCCTCTATTAATTTCTCCAGAATAATCTTCATACTAATGCTAATTTCTTCCAACTCCCCATTCTCCCCAGATACTCAAATCTCTAGTTTTGGGAGATTTCTCGTATCTGCCTCAGTGAAATCAGAAACAAAGTATTCATTGAGCTCTCTGCCATTTCTCTATTCTCCATTATGAATTCTCCTGACTCTATCTTTAATAGACTCACATTCATTTTAGCCAAATGTATCCTTTTTACATAGGTATAGAAGTTTTCACTGTCCTCTTTTTATGTTTTTCTGCTAGTTTGTATTCATATTCTATTCTCCCTTTGCTTATTTATTATTTGATTCTCCATGGTTGTATCTATAAACCTCCTGATCTTCATATTTACTGCTATTTCAGTCATCCTTATTGGCCTTTTCTTTCATACAATCCTGAATTTCCTTTGTTAATCACAGTTAATTGACCTTTTTTGAGCTTTTGCACTTTCGATGAATGTACAGTTGTTGTAAGTCATATAATAGTTATTTAAAGACTATCCATTGCCTATGTATAGTCATGCATTTAAATGTGCTTTCCCAATCCAACTCAGCCAATTTGTGCCTCGTGTCTTAATAATTTTCTTTATTCAAATTTCACACTTTTCAGAATGAAGTAACTCACTTTCAAATTCCGTTATATTATGGTCACCCACCTCTAAAGATTCTTTTGCGATAAGACTGTTAATTACCTCTGTTTCACTCCACAATGCTAGATCTAAAATAGCATGGCTATTGTTGGCTCCGCAACATACTGTGCTAGAAGACCATCACAACACATGCCAGAAATTCGCCGTCCACAGCTTTAGTGCTCAATTGGTTTACCCAGTCTACATGCAGATTGAAGTCACCCATGATAAACTGTTTTACCCATGCTACAAGCTTCTCTCATCTCCTGATTAATGCCACACCACTACTACCATAGTAACTCCAACAAAACGTGGCGCGGTGGCTCAGTGGTTAGCACTGCTCCCTCACAGCGCCAGGGACTCAGGTTTGATTCTGCCCTCGGGCAACAATCCATTTGGAGTTTGCACATCGTCGGCGTGGGTTTCCTCTGGGTGCTCTGGTGTCCTCCCACAGTCCAAAGATGTGCAGGTTAGGTGGATTGGCCAGGCTAGAGCATCTGGGGATGTGCAGGCTAGGTGGATTAGCCGTGGGAAATGCAGGTTTACAGGGATAGGGTAGAAGTTAGCTCTGGGGGGGATGCTATTCAGAAGGGTCAGTGTGGACTTGATGAATCGAATGGCTTGCTTCCAGACTGTAGGTTTCTCTAATTTTATTCTACGATTCAATATCTGCTGCCCCTTGCTGTTTCCTATTTGCAGAAAAACTGTAGAAAGCTGCAACACAAAGGGACTTGGGGGATTTTGTGCACGAAACACAGAAAACTAGCACAAGAGGCATCAGGTAAATAGGAAGGCTAATGAAACATTGGCCTTTATTTCAAGGGGGTTGGAGTCTAAGAGTGAGGAAGTCTTACTGTAACTTTACAAGGTGCTGATGAGACCACATCTGGAGTACTGTGTGCAGTTTTGGTCCCCTTATTAAGGAAGGGTATTATTTCAGTGGATACAATACAGAGAAAGCTCACCAGAATATTCCCTGGTTTGGAGGGATTGTCTTATGAGCAAAGATTAAAGAGTTGGGATTCATTGGCTTTCAGAAGAATGAAAAGTGATCTTATTAAAATATATAGGATTCTTAAGGGGTTTGATAGGGTAAATGCTGAGAGAATGTTTCCCCTCATGGGAGAGTCTAGGACCAGAGGGCACAGTTTCAGAATAAAGGGGGACCAGTTTAACATTGACATGTATCTTTGCATCCTCTTTGGCCACAGGTGAGGTCCGAAAGAACTGGAGAATGGCCAAAGTTGTACTGTTGTTTAGGAAGGATAACAGGGATAATCCTGGAAATTACAGTGATCCTTACACCAGTGGTAAGGAAATTATTGGAAAAGATTCTCAGGGACAAGATCTATAAGCATTTGGAAGCAAATGAACTGATTAGCGATAAACACCATAGTTTTGTGCTCGGAAGGTCATGCCTCACTAACTTAATCGAGTTTTTTGAGGAGGTGATGAAGATGAGGGAAAAGTGGTTGATGTTGTCTACATGGACTTCAGTAAAGCCTTTGACAAGGTTGCTGATGGCAGACTGGTACAAAAGGTGAAGATGAATACAGAACTGGCTTAGTCATAGGAGACAGACGGTAGCGGTGGAAGGATGCTTCTCGGAATGGAAGGTTGTGACTCGTGGTGTTCCACAGGGATCAGCACTGGGATCTCTGCTGTTTGTGGTCTACATAAATGATTTGAAGGAAAATGTAGCTGGTCTAATTAATAAGTTTGCAAACAATACAAAGATTGGTGGAGTTATGGGTAGTGAGGAGGATTGTCAGAGGATACAGCAGGATAGAGCATGGGCAGAAAAATGGCAGATGGAGTTTAATCCAGACAAATGTGAGGTGATGATTTTAGAAGGTCAAGTACAGTTGGAAATTATACACTGAATGGCAAAACCCTTAGGAGTATTGATATGCAGAGGGATCTGGGTGTGCAGATCACTGAAGGAGACAGTGCAGATGGATAAGGTAGTAAAAAAGGCCTATGGCATGCTTGCCTTCATTGGAAGGGGCATTGAGAATAAGGATAGACAAGTTACGCTGCAGCTTTATAGAACTTTTGTTCGGTCACACTGGGAATATTGCATACGGCTCTGGTCACTACACTACCAGAAGGATGTGGATGCTTTGGAGAGGATACAGAAAAGGTTTACCAGGATGTTGCCTGATAAAGGGGATTTTAGCTATGAGGAAAGGTTGGATAGACTGGGTTTATTTTCACTGGAACGTATGAGGTTGAGGGGCAACCTGGTAGAAGTTTATAAGATTGTAAATAGCATGGATAGAGTGGAAAGTATGAGGCATTTTCCTAGGATGGAGGGGTCAATTAGTAGGAGGCACAGGTTCAAGGTATGGGGTTTTAGTATGGAAGGGCAAAATGTGACAGTGCAGGCTTTGAGGGCCTTTTCCTATGCTGTATTGTTCTTTGAATTTCTTCTGTCAGAGGGTTATGAGTCTTTGGAACTCCTTTCCACAGAGAGCTTGGGGGAACAGAGTCCTTGTGTATGTTTAAAGCTGATATAGAGAGATTCTTGATCAGTAGGAAACAATGGTTATGGGGAAAAGGCAGGAAAGTGGATGTGAGGAGTATCTGACCATCCATGATCCTATTGAAAGGTGAGGCAGGCTCAAGGGGCTGAACAGCCTACTCCTGTTCCTATTTCTGATGGTCTTCTGGTTATTCAGGTTCCACACATTTTTCTTCTAATCTGAGATTCTGCTTTAACTAATATAACAATCCCATGTCATTCTATCAGAACTACTCCACCTCCTTTTCCTTCTTGCCTGTCTTTCCTTAACATTGAAAATCTGTCAATATCTATTTCCCAGTCCTGGTCATCATGCAGCCAGGTTTCTCTCGTGGCAATTAGATCATATCCATCTGTATCTTTATATTATCTACCTTGTTGTAAATGGAACGTGTCTTTTTGACATCTTTCCAGTTTGATGCATACTTGATGCTTGGCTTTACTTCTCCTCTTCTAGGTCTCCCTCGCATTGCTTTGAGTTGCTGTTGCCAACCTCACTTCTTCCAATTTGGGTTACCAGTCAGTTTTCCACTGCCCTGGCAATGTGGTTTAAACCCAACCTAAGAACACCAGCAAATCTCCCTGTGAAGATAACGTTCTCAGTGTAACCTGTTCACCAGTACATGCCCCAAAACTGTGCTCAGAAATCTGATGCCCTCCTTCCCACACCAGTTCACCAACTACATGTTTAATTGGTCAGTCCTCCTGTTCTTTTGCTCACTAGCACATGGCACTGAGAATAATCCGGAGATGACTGCTCTGGAGGTGTGCCTGTTAAATTTCCTTCCTCACTTCCCAAAATCTACCTTCAGGGCCTCTTGCCTCCTCCTACCAATATCATTGGTACCAGTGTGGACTATGAGGGGAGGCAATGGTCTCGTGATATGGCCTCAGTTAATCCAGAGACCCAGGTAACATTCTGGGGACCCGGGTTTGAATCCCGCCATGGCAGATGGTGGAATTTGAATTCAACAAAATATCTGGAATTAAGAGTCTAATGATGACCATGAATCTATTATTGATTGTCTGAAAAAGCCCATCTGTCTCACTAATGTCCTTTAGGGAAGGAAACTGCCATCCTTACCTGGTCTGGCCTACATTGACCCACAGCAATGTGGTTGACTCTTAACTGCACTCTGGGCAATTAGGAATGGGCATTAAATGCTGGCCCATCTAACAACACCCTCATCCTGTCAATGAAGAACAAAATAAAATGTATTCTAGCTGACTCCTTCTCCCTGCTGGACCCTGGCCCTAGGGAGGCAGCACACCAAATAAAAACTGAAAGAACTGCGGATACTGTAAATCAGGAACAAAAACATAAGTTGCTGGAAAAGCTCAGCAGATCTGGCAGCATTTGTGAAGGAAAAAAACAGAATTAACGTTTTAGGTCCGGTGACTCTTCCTCAGAACAGTTCTGAGAAAGGGTCACCAGACCTGAAACGTTAACTCTGACTTTTTCTTCACAGATGCTGCCAGACCTGCTGAGCTTTTCCAGCAACTTTGTTTTTGAGGCAGCACACCATCCTGGAGTCATGTTTATTTCCCCAGAAACATGTGACAAATCCCCTGATAATTATGTCTCTTTCTCCTTCTCATGCTCCTCTCTCTGCCCCTGTAGGGCTGAGTTTCCCTTGGTGCCATGGGCTTAGCTCTGGGTCCAATCTCCTGTAGAACCAGCAGTCTCACCAGTTTCCAAAATGGGATGCCGATGAGAAAATATGATAAACTCAGGGGGCACGGGCCCTACGTTCCTGGTTTTCTTAGATAACCTGGTAATCACCCATTGTCCCGCTGCCTGTACATTTCTATCCTGGCATGTGACCAGCTCCCTCTATATGCTGCACATAGTCCTCTGCCTTACAGATGTACAACAGTGACTGCAGCCTCTGCACAATTTCTGAAACCGGGAGCTCAAGCTGATGCGGCTGATGATATTTCCTGTCAATGTGTTTACCTGGGACCCATTGTGAAAGCTGTAGTTACCCTGGATGACACACAAACTCGGAGGAGGCTGTCACAGCTTGGTGGCGTGCTCCCCTCTTCCGGCCCTGAAGGAAGTGCACCGTCCTGCCCACTAGGACTTCCAGGTCCCAGTTGGTAAAACAAGCTGCCAATGTCCCTTCAGTCCATCATGTACAGGGCATTTCTCAAGACAAAGGAATTGTGTAGGGCAGATCTAAACTGACAGTGAGTACAAACTGGTGTACAACTGCAGTTTAAAGATAATGCCAACACCGGAAATCCCACAGATCCTGGAGATGGTGAGTAAATCCACCTCTGATGAGATGCAGGATACAACAGGCAGTGCTCCATAGAGGCGTGATGCATAGCTATTGAGGTGTGTTTCAGAGACAAAAACAGAAAGGGCAGGAGAAATTCAACACATTTGGCAGCATCTGTGGAGAGAAAGCAGAGTTAATGTTTCAGGTACAGTGACCCTTATTCAGAATGGGAGGACTTCAGCTCTGAAAAAGGATCACTGGACTCGAAACGTTAACTCTGTTTCTCTCTCTACAGATGCTGCCAGATCTGCTGATTTTCTCCAGCACTTTCAGTTTTTGTTTCAGATTTCTAGAATCCTCAGCGCTTTGTTTCATTTTTGAGGTTCAGAAACAGTGCGAGAAATCTCACTGGGGCTCACGGAGAGAAATACTCCGTGAAAGTTGCCAAAATTGACACTTTGTTGATTTCCAGTGAACTTCGGTCCTTTGTTTATCTTTATAACGTTTTCCACCCACAGCAGTCTTCAAATTTATTGGTCAGATTGAATGCTATGGATGGAATTTACTTACAAAATGGATTTGTTATCCATAAAATATCAATCAGTTGATCATGCCTTCATTCTGGGACACTTAATATCATTAGCTAACATTAATCAATCAATCTCCGTTCAGAAACTTTGTATTGGGGCCTAATCATCAGCAGGTTTTTGAAGGAGCATTCCATTATCCTTAGGATGAAGACGTACTTCATGGTATCACCCCTGAATCATTGAGGTCTAACATTGACAAATGTCCCATTGTTCTGGACACTAACACCTGAGTTACTAAAGACAAATTTTTTAAACTTCTCAAACAACACGATTAAACTATATTTTATTCATTCACGGGATGTGGGCGTCACTGGCCAAGCCAGCATTTATTGCCCATCCCTAATTGCCCAGAGGGCATTTCAGAGTCAACCACATTGTTGTGAGTCTGGAGTCTCGGCCAAACCAGATAAGGGTGGCAGTTTCCTTCCCTAAAGAACATTAGTGAACCAGATGGGTTTTTCCAACAATTGACAATGGATTTATGGTCATCATTAGACTCTTAATTCCAGATTTTTATTGAATTCAAGTTCCACCATCTGCCATGGTGGGATTCGAACCTGGGTCCCCAGAATATTATCTGGGTTAATAGTCCAGCAATAATAGCACCGGGCCATCGTCTCCCCATGATAATCCCTCAATATTCTAATCCAGGAAGGATACAAGCCATTTATAACCTATGGCTAATGGAACAGATCCAACGCAGGAATTCTGCTGTAAGTAACTCACTTCTAGTCTCCCTAAAGCACTTTCACCATCTAAAAGGAACTAGCCAAGTGTATGATGGAATACTGACCACTTACCTGGATGGGTGCAGCTTCAGCGATATTCCATAAACTTGACATCATCCATGAAAAAGTAGTCCACTTGATTGGCATCCCTCATCTCACTTCAACAGCCTATCCCTCCAACGTTGTCATTAAGTTGCAGCAGAGTGCACCATCTACTTCAACAACTTGTCAAGGTTCATTTCAAAAGTACCTACATAACCCTAGAGGAACAACTACCATCTGGAAGGACAAGGGCAGCAGTTCCAGGTAAATACCATCCAAGCTACACACTATCCTGACTATATCCCTGCTATTTCACCGTCAGTGGATCAAAATCCTGGCATTCCTTCCCCCAGGGCATTGTGGGTATACCTCAAGCACATGCACTGCAGTGGGTCAAGAAGGCAAATCATCACTATCTTCTCAAGAACGAGCAATAAATGGGGCCAACCCTTCCTCCATTTATGTATAAAAAAAGTCTTTTCAATCTGTTGCATCATTGACTTCTTATGTTATTCTGGGTCAATTTATCCTTCTTAAGGTGCAGTATTTAGCACTGATCACAATGCTTCAGATGTGGCCTAGTTTGCTGAGGCAGAACGTCTGGTTAACTGTCTCCTGATTACTTAGACTGAGGAAACAGTGAACTGCACCCAAGGAACAATCCATACCAGGATGTTCTTGATTATTATGCATTAAGATTTTCTCAAAAATTTGTAGCAATATTTAAAGGAGAGCGCAAACGAATCATGTATTTTGGTCAATGCTACAGAGAGCAATTTGGTTTGTGAACTTCAAAGCTGCTTCAAGTTCAATTGAGCTTCATCTACAAGGCAATTATCTCGTCCCTTTCTTTGATTCCATATCACGTCCAATTAGCCAAACAGTAGGGAGGTACCATTACACATCATTAGTACTGGTTTCTTGTTACTAGGAGTGGTTGCTTCATTTCTGTTGTCACATTTAGATTGAATTATACTGAATCCTCTCACAGTCCTTTATATCACCAGTTACATTGGAAGATGCTGTGACTGCTCTCATGCGGCAAACCAGGCAGTAGTTTCACATGACGAATGTTTCAGGAACAGCAGAAGAAAGAAAGGCTTGGATTTATAGGTAGGGAGATAAGCAGTAAAAAGGAGAGAAGGAGGTGCAAATAGATATTGAGGGCAAGTTTCCAACCATTGTAAGTGACTGTGTGATTCTCCAACATGAAATGGGAGGTCTAGCTGGCCAAGTAATCAATGCAGGCCAGAAATAATTACCCTCGCTTCCCTGCATTTTGGGCCCTGCGCTCTGCCCATAGAAAATATGCATGGCCTATACTGAACTCAGCAGGAGGCAAATTCCCCTAAAACTTGGGATCTTTCTTTGTTTTGGCCCCTTGACAATGCCCCATTTACTACCACTGGAATTTAAGGAACCAAAGCAAATGGGACATAAGCTCACTGTAACCGGGGATCATCCTTCATCCTTGACTTTTTCCTGACCTCATCAGTCCCAGAGCATTCGGGATGACTATCTCCACTCCCTCAGAGGGAAGGCCCTTGACCTTTGGTCAGAGTTGATCAGTTTGTGAGTGAGTGCTCTGAGGTTCAGACGTTTGGGTCAGTTACCTTCTTGGTATCTCCTGTAGCTACTGGTGTTGCTGTGCCAGTGCTGGAGAGAGGTCATCTGCAGAAAATCTGACTCTGTGCGAAACTTTGTACCTGGCAATCGCTAATTAAGGGCGACACAACTGATAATGGGACATTGATCCCTATCAGGAGCACTGTCTGGTAGAATTCCTTTCTCATCAATCAGTATCTTTGTTTCAGCATGCCACATCTCCTGTCAGTGAATCCATCCCCATGGCTTGAGATCAGAGCTGTTTAACTGTGAAAGCTCACTGAAGAGTTTAATCCAGTCAGTGCTGTGTGTATCAGCATTATCTCAGCTGATAGCTTCCTAGTTAGCAGGATACGAGTGTAATCTCACATCAGTACAAAATCCATGCTCAGTTGCCAGTGCAATACTGAGTGAGCGCTGCACTGTCAGATGTACTGTCTTTCAAGTTATTCTTTTTTATTCACTCATGGGAAGTGGGTATTTCCGGCCTGGCCAACATTTTTTCCCATCTCTCGTTGCCCTTGGGAACGTGGGGTTGTGAGCTACCTTCTGGAACCGTTGCAGTCCACCTGCTGACCCACGATGCCATTGGGGAGGGAATTCCAGGATTTTAACCCAGCGACAGAAAAAGAACGGTGATATATTTCCAAGTTAGGATGGTGAGTGGCTTCGAAGAGGTGACACTGCTGTTACTGAGCGTCGGTGGTGGAGGGAATGGATACTTGTTGATGTAGTGTCAATCAAGCTTTGTCCTGGATGGTGTCAAGCTTCTTGAGTGCTGTTGGAGCTACATCCATCCAGGCATGTGAGGAGTATTCCATCACACTCCTGACTTGTGCCTTGTAGATGATTGACAGGCTTTGGGGAGTCAGGAGGTGAGTTACTTGCTACAGTATTCCCATCTCTGACCTTTTGTAGCCACTGTGTTTACATGATGAGTCCAGTGAGTTTTTGGTCAATGGTAACCCCCAGGATGTTGATAGTGGGGTTTCAGTGAAGATAACATTATTGAATGTCAAGGAGTAGTGATTAAATTGTCTCTTATTATAAGTGGTCATTGCTTGACATTTGTGTGGTGTGAATGTTACTTGCCACTTGTCAGCCCATCCCTAGATATCGCTCAGATTTTGTTGCATATCTTTTCTATAACATTGGGCTAAAACTGTAAACAACAGAAAGAAAATTCCTATTTCTAAATGCTGCCTTTTGTATCGTCTGGAAATCTGAATGAAATGATCATTTCCTAAAAGCCATTTGACGACGATAGTAGTGCAACCATTCTTCACTTCGTCTCACATTTATTTACATCATTAAGGCTTCATAAGCATATATTTCCTAAATCAACTCCATCACTTTCATCTCTTTATGTGCTCAAATTAAACACAGTTAATGCCCACTGCCTGCGTACAATTAAACACAAATAAGAAAGAATTAATCTGAGATGTTAAACCAAAACACCATCTGTGTTTTCAGGTGGAGTTAAATATTCTGTGATACCATTTCAATGAAGAGGAGGGAGTTTCTCCCTGACACATTGATTAATATTTAGGTGACACTGGATATGTAGACTATGCATCCCAATGATTGATAGATTGCATCGATTAGCACGTCTATTCAACATTCATATAGTCAATGAGCCCATGCTTGCAAAACTCAGAACATTATAGCTGACGTTAGGTATGATTCCACAACTGGGCTTCACTTGTTGAACAATGCTGAGTGTGCTAAGAATTATGCTATCAAACAATTTAAGAATGTCAGTTGGGATTGTGAGCTAGCTCAATTATGCTTGCAAAAAGCTACACATCTTGAAATGCGACTTAGATGAAGATGATGATAAACATATATTGAAGTGTTTTTTGCAGGCAAAAAGGAACCTGTGCCCTTTTTTCATTCATTGGATGAGGGAGTCACTGGCTGGACCAGCATTTATTACCCATCCCTAATTGCCCAGAGGGCAGTTAAGAGTCAACCACATTGCTGTGGGTCTGGAGTCACATGTAGACCAGACCAAGTAAGGATGACAGATTTCCTTCTCTCAAGGACATTAGTGAACCAGATGGGTTTTTCCTGACAAAAAGCAACGGTGTCATGGTCATCATTAGACTCTTAATTTCAGATTATTATTGAATTCAAATGCCAAGATTTGCCACAACAGGATTCAAACCCAGATCCCCAGAGCATTACCAGGGTCTCCGGATTAATAGTCTCGTGATAATACCACTCACCCATCACCTGCCTTTTATTAAATTAAACAAAAACATGAGGAATATTAGCTCCCTGCTGCATTCTCCATGACTGCTCCTCAACCAATCAAAGCATATTTAGGAACCAATCAGCACCCTTTCCTGATACAGTACAAGTTGCTGTTCCTTTTGAAATTTGACATTCTTGTGACTGTCCTGATGAGTGCAAAGTGGAAAGTTTCCACAACCTGACTCTCAGCAATACACTACTTCTATACAACTATGAAACTGTTATTATTTATCTCTAAACCAAGGTCACTGAAATGGATAATCAAATCAGATTCTCGTTAACGTCTGTGGGAGTTTGCTATCTGATAATTGATTCCTGCCTATCGCACATTGCAATATTGATTACATTTCAAAGAACTTTACTGGTGGCGAAGCATTTTGAGATGTGTTGAGAATTATGAATGGCACTATGTAAATAAATGCAATTTTTCTTCCTATCGTTGGTTGTTAACAGAATGTACCAACCTTATTATGAACTTTATCAAGCCTGCTTCAAGACCATAATAATGTTTACATGCCCCAGGTAAATGTACTTCCTGATCTCCCCTCCTTAATACTCCTGTAAAGTGAAGTTCATTATCTTCAACAAGTACATTTCCTCAAGCAGAATTAGGACCTGATAGAATGAGCAACTGCAGCCTCTGAACTAATTTGAAACTCTGTCCTCCTATTAACGACAACAGTCAACTGGGCTCAGTTGCCAGTAAGATTGTCCCTAGGTGACCAATATCAACCAATCACTGAGAAAGTGCTGCAGTTTCAGAGATTCCGTTGTTCCTGTAGGTGAGAAATTCACCTAATATCTGGCTACTCTTGCATTAGAACCAAAATAGCTTCAGAACGAGGTCAGGTCTATGTCTGGGGAGTGAGAGAGTTCAGGGCAGATACTGGGATCAGTGACAATGAGAGGGTAGCAGTAATAGGCAGCGGGAATGTAATGCAGGATAATGGGCAGTCATGGGAATATGATGTGGGGTCTATATGTGAGGTCTAATCCTTCTCCATTTGGTTCCAAGCTCAAGTAAATGAGTTGGTTTGATGTAGAGCTGGTATGATTTCCTCAGAACAAGAGAGTGCCTCAGGACTAGCATTGGCTCTCCCTCCATTTATTTACACATTATGTCATTGTCTGTATTAGACATGGGCAAAGAAGCTTATTTCAGTCCTAACCCAATGTGGTTGATGTTACTGTTCCTGATATGGGTGGAGGCTTCTGTGGAATCTTTGTAGTCTGACCGATGGCTGCAAAATGGACCAATTCACTGACCTTCAGCTATAGGTCATAGGCCCACGGCTCATTATTGGGCCACTACATGCATTTGCAAAACCAAAATCCATCAGATTGAGGCCACAATCAGATCAGCTGTGATCTAGTTGAATGGCAAAGTGGGCTTCAGGGACCATAAGGCCTACTGCTGGCTCCTAACTTCTTTAGTTCTATGTTTAGAAAGCCACAGCCTACCCACCTCACTGACTCCCAGTGGTTCACTCAAGAGGTCAGTTCCAGGTGAGGAAGGCATTGAGCTTCCCAGACAAGCTGTCTTTGCTGATACATCCCTTAGCTGGCTCATCCTCATCTGTTAGATGATCATCAGGTTTGGCACTGGTGGTTTTATCCTGCACTGTTCCCATAGGTTGTACCACCTCCTCGATTAAGTACTGTATCTCAGTCTCCGCCTTACCTAAACGTGAATATTGCCTGACTCTTGGGAATTCCAGAAAACTCTTTTATTTACACTTTATTGTGTTGGACTGGGGTGGAACACATTATTAGATATAACTTAGAGATCTCAGTAATACAGCTCTTGAGTAAAGTTTACCCATGCTTTTTTCTCAGTGTCTCAGTAACATGTGACGGCTGATGATCATTTTATCCACCATCATGTCACTAATCTCCATGTTCTCATTCTACCACATCTTCTGACACTCACTTATTTAAGGCTGGTGCACAAATCCAAAGAGAGGCTGGGAAGAGAAGCTAAAAGCTAAGTCCCTAATGATCCATAGAACAAGGCAGAAGCTGCATCTATAAAGGGCTACCCACACAGGGAAGAGCAAAAGAATTATTGGGACTGGCACCAAGGTTTTATTGGTTTGAATTTCGCATTCACAACCACAGCTAACTTTACCCTGCCAGACTGTATAATAATTGTGAAGGATTAGGGAAGGAGATAATTTGTCCCTCTTGGGTTCTATCCGAAGGTAATGCCCTTTACAAACTGTGTGTCAGGCTATGGATCTATTATCAGTACTGACTGACAGTGAAAATCAGCCTCATCTCTGATTCTCACTCAGTGATTTGCTGATGACTCCATGCCTGAGCATTGTCTGCTCATCTATGAAGGCACAGGAGGATTTCTTCCTGCTCTCACTTTAAGCTGTGCACGGATTATTGATGTGGACACGCAGAAACCATTGAAGCCGGCAACGTAAGACCATTGAGATTTCTCGTTGGGGCCACAGGAGGTCAGAAAGGAATCAGGTTAATCAGTACCCTAATTGCCACATAAGTTTTCATCCCTGTGTAACAGCAAGTGTTTTAAAATTGAGAATCCATAGTTTAAGGTGTAGAAAAGGAAAAGACTGGCATTTACGTAGCACCATCCTCAACCTCAGAGCAACCTAAAATGCTTTACAGCCAATGCAACTCTCTCTGAAGCGTACTCCCTGTTATGATATAGGAAGCATGATAGACAGTGTTGCACACATCAAGCAGCACAAGGGTCCTGACCCAAAACGTCAGCTTTCCTGCTCCTCTGATGCTGCCCGGCCTGCTGTGTTCATCCAGCTCTACACTGAGCTTTCTCCGACTCCAGTATCTGCAGTTCTTACTGTCTCTGAGTGAGCTGATGACCAGCCAATGCTGATGGAGACATCATTTTTGCCAGGACGGCAGAGAAAACCACACTGTTCTTTCAAAAAAAGAGTGCTGTAGGAACTTTAATCCTTTGGAGTTTGCATGTTCTCCCCTTGTCTATATGGCTTTCCTCCGGGTCCTCCGGTCTCCTCCCACAGTCCAAAGTTGTGCAAGTTAGGTGGATGGCCTTGCTAAATTGTCCTGCAGTGTCCAGGGATGTGTAGGCTATGTGGATTAGTCATGGTAAATGCGGGATTATAGGGTAGAGTGGAGAGCTGGTTAGAACATAGAACATAGAACAGTACAGCACAGTACAGGCCCTTAGGCCCATGATGTTGTGCCGGCCTATTATCCGACTAAGATCAATCTACCCTACATTTTACTATCCTCCATGTGCCTATCCAAGAGTCGCTTAAAAGTCTCTAAAGTATCTGACTCCACTACCACTGCCGGCAGTGCATTCCACACACCCACCACTCTCTGTGTGAAGAACCTACCTCTGACATCTCCCTTATACCTTCCTCCAATCACCTTAAAATTATAGAACATAGAACATAGAACATTACAGCGCAGTACAGGCCCTTCGGCCCTCGATGTTGCGCCGACCTGTGAAACCAATCTGAAGCCCATCTAACCTAAACTATTCCATTATCATCCATATGTTTATCCAATGACCATTTAAATGCCCTTAAAGTGGGCGAGTCTACTATTTTTGCAGGCAGGGCATTCCACGCCCTTACTACTCTCTGAGTAAATTTCCTTTTTTTTTATTTTTTTCAGAATTGCTAACACCTCCTCCTTATGAACCTCAATCCCGTCTAGTCTAATATGCCCCCTTGTAATAGTCATTTCCGCCCTGGGAAAAAGTCTCTGACTATCCACTCTATCTACGCATCTCTTCATCTTGTAAACCCCTATGAAGTCACCTCTCATCTTTCTTCGCTCCAATGAAAAAAGCCCCAGCTCCCTCAACTTTTCCTCATAAGACCTGCCCTCCAGTCCAGGCAGCATCCTGGTAAATCTCCTCTGCACCCTCTCTAAAGCTTACACATCCTTCCTGTAATAAGGTAACCAGAACTGAACACAATATTCCAAGTGTGGTCTAACCAGAGTTTTATAGAGCTATAGCATAATGGTGGAATGCAGGGTCACTGCAGACTCAGTGGGCTGAATGGCCTCTATCTGCACTGTAGGGGTTCTATGATTCTGTGATATCTGAATAAAAATCCAATTGTGTCCATAGTTTACCGTTTTATCTGATTGATTCACATTGTTGGTAGGTGAGCGAGAAGTGTTGGCTATTTTTGTATTATCTAAGGCTAGTAATACAATTGTTGGGGGTGGTACTTGATGACCTTGTCCACTAGTGTGAAGTCATTAAACATATTGTGGCACTGCATCCTAGGTTCTAGAGATTTGTCTCCCAGCATTGATCGCCATGGCTAATTTCTTCACCATCTTTTCTGTCACAAGGTCTTGCTTTCCTTTCTCCTTTATTGGAGGTGGCCATTAACTGACAGCTGTATGGCATGATTATACATATCACATATCAACCCATCCTAAGTATTGACCTACTCTTGTTGCACACGGCCATGGCCTGCTTCAAAGACTGAGCAATTTTGAATAAACGCCATACAAGCAGCAACAAACATCCCTGATATTAAACTGGAGGAACATTATGAAACAGTTGAAGGTGGTTTAGCCTAATACAGTACCCTGAGGAGATCAGTGATTTCCTGGAGATGGGATGATTGGCCTCCAAGACCACAATCTTTCTTTGTGTGAGATTATGAATCCAACCAGCGGAGAGTTTACCCCCTCCCCTAATTGTCTTCAATTTCAATTTTAGGGCTCCTTCACATCACATTCAGTCAAATGCTGCCTACATATTATTCCATTTCCTTCTGAATTAAACTTTTTTTTTCCATATTTTGACCAAGGCTATCAAGGGGTCTAAATCAAATCAAGTGATAGAGTCCAAACTGAATATCAGTGAGCAGATTGTTGCTGAGTACTGACTGTTGTTTGCTGCTTGAAAGTGCTGTTGATAACACTCTGCATCAGATTGCTGATGACTGAGACTCTATTGGGTGATAATTGGTACAAATGGATTTGTCACGCTTTATGATTTTTTATGGTGTGAAGGTGCCGGTTCTAGACTGGGGTGGACAACGTCAGAAGTCAAATGACACCAGGTTATAGTCCAACAGGTTTATTTGAAATCACAAGCTTTCGGAGCGTAGCCCCTTCGTCAGGTGAAGTGGGAGAGAAGCAGACAGACACAGAATTTATCAGAAGAGAGATCGAAAGATCATTCAAGTGGTATGAGTGGAGTGTCGACAGGCCAATTCATAGGTCTCTGCAGGTGATCAAGAGCGTCAGACAGTGTGAGGAAACAGTGCAAACTCCACACAGACAGTCACCCGGGGCTGGAATTGAATCCAGTTCCCTGGGCTGTGAGGCAGCAGTGCTAACCACTGGGCCACGATCAACAATACGTTCATTGTCATCATTAGACTCTTAATTCCAGATTTTTATCAATTTCAAATTCCACCAACTTTTTTGTCAAAATTCATTAACGGGATGAGGGCATCGCTGGCTAGGCAACATTTATTGCCCATCCCTAATTACCCAACGGGTAGTTCAGAGTCAACCACATTGTTGTGGGTCTGGAGTCACATGTAGGTCAGACCAGGTAAGGATGGTAGTTTCCTTCCCTAAAGAACATTAGTGAACCAGGTGGGTTTTTCCGACAATCGACAATGGATTCACGGTCACCATTAGATTCTTAATTCCAGGTATTTATTGAATTCAAATTCCACTACCTGCCATGGCGGGATTCGAACCTGGGTCCCCAGAACGTCATCTGGTTCACTAGATTAACAGTCCAGTGATAGGTCATTGCCTCCCGTGGTGGGCAGGACATACCTAGACAAGTGTCTACCAGGTGAATGTCAGTATGGTAGCTGTGTTGGGACAGCCAAGTGGCTAGTTCTGGGCTACTAGTCTTCAGCACTGCAGCTGGGATGTTACCTGGCCCATTGCCCTTGCAATGTCCAGTGACTTTAGCCGTTTCTTGATATCACATGAAATGAGTTGAATCATTGAATGCTGACATCTGTGAAGCAGGGAACATCTGGAAGAGGCTAGGATGGATCATCCTCTGGTTTCTTCCAGCTGAAGATGTCTGTAGTCACCCCTCCCCTACTTACGCCTTACCATTATTGCCAGTAAAAACCAAATCCGTCATAGCTTCTAAAAGGGAAAAACTGTTTAAAGAAACATTTACAGAGGAATGAATCAAAGGAAGAGGAATGGAGTTCATTAGATAGGTCTTTCAGAAAGCTAGCATATAACAGGTATAGTCAGGCAAATGTGGGAAGGGGCAGTTGTTTAGGAAGTGAACGTGTAGCTCTTTCAGGGAACTGGGATGAAAGGCTGCATTCTGAAAACGTACAATTTGTACTTTCGAAGGAAAGGTGGCTCTTTATGTTTGTGTGATTTAATGTATTTCTCAGACACAGGTGGCAGTGCCTGTGGCACACTTGATCCTTCAGAGAGCAGCTGTGTTCTTTCCACACTTTATTTCGAGGTGACTTTCCCAGCTCGCTCTCCACTTTTTATTTTCCTGATTTATTGAGAGAGCGTTGGTGTGTTTGGAAGCAATCAGATGGCTCGGAGAATGCAGTACTCCCACAGTACCACATTAGAGTGTCAGTTTAGTGTATAGAGAGGAAAATGTAATGGGCCATTTCTGGATTATTACCCATTAGCTTACAACCAATCTATAACTCTCCATTTTCAATTCCCCTGGCTTTTCTCAGCAGAAATATAAATGTCCCAGTGAAACAATCAGTGATGTTATTGGGAAAGCAGGCAAACAAACTTGCCCTGATGGAATGGTTTATAAAGCTATCATTACAAGCTAGATATGATATCCTTATTAAGTTTCAGTCTGCTCCAGACTGTCACCTGAATTTTCCCAATTTATCTGATTGAGGCATGGAAAATGTTAAAAGGATTCAATAGGGTAGATATTGAGGAATTATTTACTCTGGCCTGGGAATGAAGAGGGAGGGAGAATAATTGCCACTTAGGAGGAAAATTAAGGATGCAGCTTGTTTTTACAGTTCTCTGGCTCACAGTTTGCATCCTGGTCCAACAACTCCTCACTTTTAAAATAATCATCTCTGTATTCTAATCCCTCTACTGCCTGACCCCTTGCTATCTCTGTCTTAATTACTACAGCCCTCTTGAAGTCTACGCACTGCCTCATTTCCTCCATCTAATAGAGTCATATAGCACAGAAACAGACCCTTTGGTCCAACAAGTCCACACTGATCATTTCCCCAAACGAAGGGTCTAGGCCCAAAACATCAGCTTTCCTGCTCCTCGGCCTGCTGTGTTCATCCAGCTCTACACCTTGTAATCTCTCTCTCATACATCTTGCTTGTTCTTGGCCTGTATTGCTCCAAACTTTTCCTATTTGTGAACTTATCCAAATGTCTTTTACAGATATAGAATCCCTACAGTGTGGAAACAGGCCCTTTGGCCCAACAAGTCCACACCAAACCACAAAGCATCCCACCCAGACCCACCCCACCTAAGCTACACATCCCTGAACACTATGGGCAATTTAGCATGGCCAATCCACCTAACCTACTCATCTTTGGACTGTGGGAGGAAACCGGAGCACCTGGAGGAAACCCACGCAGCCAGAGGGAGAATGTGCAAACTCCACACAGACAGTTGCCCGAGGGTGGAATCGAACCCGGGTCCCTGGAGCTGTGAGGCAGCAGTACTAACCACTGAGTCACCATGCTGCCCTAAAACATAACTGTACTCACATCCAAAACTTTCTCTGGCAGTTCATTCCACACACAAGCCACTCTCAATGTAAAAAAAATTTGCTGCACATGTCCTTTTTAAAGCTTTCTCCTCTCACCTTAAAAATATGCCCCCTAGTTTTGAGCTCCCCCACCCTAGAGAAAAGACCCTTGCTGTTCGCCTTATGATTTTATAGACCTCAACGAGGTCAGCCCTCAACATCCTAGCTCCAGTGAAAGAAATCCCAGTTGAATTTTGTATCTCAAACCCTCCATTCCCGTTCTATACCCCATAATTTCTTCAGTTCACTGTCAGTGGCCATGCATTCAGCTGCCAAATAAACCTTGGAATTCTCTCCCTAAACCTCTTTGCTCCTCTACCCCTCTGTCTCTTCTTTTTAAGATGTTCCTTCAAATCCACCAATTTGATAAAGCTTTTATCTTCAGTGTCCTGGCATCTCCTGACGCAGCTAAGAGGCAAGTAACACTCCAGAAAAGCAGTGGTGTACTCTTTATGATATGAAAGATGTTACTTCAGAGTAAATGGTTGTTTCTTCTGGTGGGTTTTAACAATCTCGTGGGCACAGTTCAAAAAGCAGTGAGGAGTTCTCTCAGGGATTTGGCCAACAGTTCCTCAAGCAATCCCATTGTGAAACAGCAAACTTTGCTCATTCCAGATAGTTCTAAACATTTATTTTTCATCTTTCTGAGATAATGAAGGAATTTGAGCAGGTAGGGAGAAACTTGGTGAGATTTTAACTCATTCAAAATCTACCCACTTACACAGTGTTGAAACACTTGATTTAATAATTAGAGAGTGTGACTTCAAATGCAGTCACAACAGTTTTAGCTTTTCTTTTAAATATTTAAAGAAGTCCTCAACACACTGACATTGGTCAAAATAACTGTGAAGTATTTGGATTACATTATGAACTTTCCAATGTCTTTACCCAGCCTGACTTGACCAGACCTCCAGTCACAATGTGTTGTAGCATAGAAATTGGGAGCAGGAGTAGGCTATTTGGCCCCTTCAAGCCTGCTCCATCATTCAATACAAGCATAAGACCATAAGACATAGCAGCAGAAATTAGGCCATTCAGCCCATCGAGTCTGCTCCGCCTTTCAATCATGGCTGATAAGTTCCTCAACCCCATTCTCCTGCTTTCTCCCCGTAACCTTTGATCCCCTTGGTCCCCTTGATAATCAAGAACCTATCTATCTCAGTCTTAAATGTACTCACTGACGGGCAGTGAATTCCATAGATTCACCACTCTCTGGCAGAAGCATGGCTGACCATTCAACTCAGTACTCTGTTCCAGCTTTCACCACAATGAAATTGGAACTGGCTGGAAGAATAATGGAAGTGGCAACAAACACAAAATTCAAAAGAGAATTAGATACTTTGGGAACATTTTGCAGGGCTATGGGGAAAGAGCAGGACTGTGTGCCTCATTGAGTAGCTTTTCCAAAGGGCTAACACAGGGATGAGGGATCGCTTTCAGAGCTGTGAGTCTTCGTTTCATGCACACATATTCTTTTTGATTTTAATTGTAAATGGCCTAGTTCTATCTTTATAATTCAACTCCCTTGTTCTAAAATCCCCCATAGTGAAAATTAGTCCCTTATCCTTCAATACTGTGTAAGTGGATAGATTTTGAATAGGTTAAAAGCCCATTCTTTGATCCCTTTAGCCCTAAGAACTATTTCTGACTCCTTGAAACATTCAATGTGTTAGCCTTGGATGAGGTAGAGTCTAATTGGACAAAGGTATAAAACATCAAGGGAAAGAAAACATTGCTAGGAGTGGTGTACAGACCCTCAAACAGTAGCCACTCTGTAGGAAAGTCAACATTAAGTAACAGCATTTAAAAAGGATAGAGCAATAACTATGGGGTGACTTTAATCTTTATGTTGACTGGTTAATCAAATTGGAAAAAGTAAGATGACAATGAATTCATAGTGGTGCATTAGGGGTAGTTTCCCAGAGCAATACACCATAGAGGCAACCAGAGACTAGACTATCCTGGCCCTTGTAATGGATAATGAGGCAAGTTTCACAGCTCCCCAAGCAAGCCATTCAATGACTCTAGGAAATATGGTTCGTAAATTTGAGGATGACACCAAGATTGGTGATATAGTGACAGTGAAGAAGCTTGTCTGGGAATGCAGCGAGATCTTGATCAACTGGGTTAGTGGGCTGAGGAATGCCAGATGGAGTTTAATTTAGATAAATGCATAGGCAGTCTAAAACTAGAGGGTAAAACTAGGTTTAAGATGAGAAGGGAGAGATACAAGAGGGTCCAGATGGATAATTTTGTCACACAGAGGTTGGTGAGTGTCTGGAATGGGCTGCCAGAGGTAGTGATGGGATTGAGTAAAACTTCATCATTGATGAAACATTCAGACAGGTAGGCTAGGTATATTCATAGCTCATAGAATCCCTACAGTGTGGAAACAGGGCCTTTGGCCCAATAAGTCCACACCAGCCTTCAGCGCATTCCACCCAGACCCATCCCCCATAACCTACACATCCCTGAGCACTATGGGCAATTTAGCACGGCCAATCCACCCTAACCTGCACATCTTCGGACTGTGGGAGGAAATCGGAGCAAACACACACAGACACGGGGAGAACATGTAAACTCCACACAGACAGTCACCCGAGGGTGGAATTGAACCTGGGTCCCTGGCACTGTGAAGCAGCAGTGCTAACCACTGAGTCACCGTGCTGCCCGTATGGAGGGATTATGAACGCAGGCAAATGGGACTAGTTTAAATTGTGAAAACTGGTCAGCGTGGGCAAGTTGGGCCTGAGGGCTTGTTTCCATGCTGTAGACCTCTATGACTCTATGACTGTCTCAGGGCACCAGCTGCCCACTGCCCACTTTGTGAGGGAACATGTTCAAAATGGCTGCAACATTTGCCAACCTTTCATGAACACGCAGGAAATAATTATATCTGAAGCATTGTGAGGTGTTTTAATCATTCTTCCACCGGATGTGGGATGTGGCTGGGCCAGCGTTTATTGCCCATCCCCAATTGCCCTTAGAATTTGGTAGCGAGCCACCTTCCTAAAATACTGCAATCCATGAGGTGCTTGTTAGGAAGGAAGAATATTATAAAGTTTTCCATTTCTCGTTTTCTTTATTTACATGGTGGGAATGTTCAAAATTGAGCCAGATTATTAATCGGTAAACAAGCCTCCCCCTCCATCCCCCGGAAGAAAATTGCCCTGGGTTGGATAGCATTGGATTCTAAATTTGGCCTGTCATCTATCACCGGCATGGACTGGAATTAAACTTTCCTGCAGCTACTAAAAGATGCATTGCTCACAGCATTTACTTCCATCAGGCTTTCCATTTAACATCAAAATATTGGAGCTCACACATGAGGGATTGTGGAAGAGCTGAGGGTAAAAGGAATGATAAATAGCATGTCAAACTGTGCCTGGGTCTAGTTTCCAAGTAGTCGAGGGAAAATAATTTCATACATTTGCTCAGTCTAGGGTTGATAAAAAAAGACTCGCCGTAATATACAATTTCCAAGATATAATTTACAAGGAGGTTAGCCTACACCCCAGGAAATTTGCAATTTCTTGCTGTCAAATTTCTGGCCAGCCAGAGAGAGCTCAGTTGAAATCTAAACTCTGACTAAGGACCCTGCATTATGCATCACCCATATCCTTCTCATGTGTTATCCAGTAATTGTTGTGCTTGTGTATTTGACCTTTGTCTTTCATCTTTCACAGATGATGAAGGAATTTGAGTAGACAGATAGGGAGAAACTGGATGGGCTTGGGATAAAATTCACAAAAGGAGAAGAGAACAACAACAGACTACCCTTCCTGGGCATAAACAACAGGGAACTCCAGACTAAGCGTATGTAGAAAGACCACACGTTCAGACCAGACATTCAATTATACTAGCAACCACCCCAACGCCCACAAACGGAGCTGCATCAGGACACTATTTAAACAAGACACAACACATTGCAGCAACCCGTAACTACGCAAAGCAGAACAGGAGCACTTATACAGAGTCTTCAAAAGGAATGGATACCCGAAAAGCACAATCCGCTATTCCCTCCGCAACAGGAAGACACAACGCGACCAGACTCACTAATCACCCTACCGTACATCAGGACATTTCAGAGATGATCACAAGACTACTCAGACCCGTAAATTTCAGAGTAGCCCACAAACCAACAATCACCCTACAACAGCTACTGACAAATGTAAAGGATCCTGTACCCCAAACCAGTGTAATATACAAAATACCATGCAAGGACTGTGAGAAACACTACATTGGCCAGACCAGAAGAAAACTGACGATACAGATACACGAACACCAACTAGCTACCAAGAGACATGGCCAATTCTCACTTGTCTCACCACACACGGACAATGAAGGACACGAATTTGACTGGGACAACACATCCATAATTGCACAAGCCAAACAGAGAGACATGCCAGGGAATTCCTGGAGGCCTGGTTTCTAACCGGAACTCCATCAACAAACACATTGAACTGGACCCATATACAAACCACTGAGAAACAGAACCGGAAGTGGTACCAACCAACCCAGCAAACTGAGGCATATAAATAACAAGCGGGACAGAGCACTGACGTTTCACCGGAGGCGCACTGACCATGTTACCAAGCAGGGTGATGAAACGTCCTCGTCTCAGTCTTAATTTGGCACGCCTTTCTTCTGAGACTATGCCCTCTGGTCTTACACTCTCCCATGAGGGGAAACATCCTCTTAGCATTTGCCCTGTCAAGCCCCTTAAGAACCCTGAAACAAAAACAGAAATTGCTGGAGAAACTCAGCAGGTCTGGCAGCATGGAGAGAAAGCAAAGTTAATATTTTGAATCCGCTGACTCTTCAGTTCTGATGAAATGTCACCAGACATGGAATGGTAACTCTGCTTTCTCCTTACTAATTGATTCCATTACTTTCCCAACAATAGATGTTACACTATTTGACCAATAGTCACCCACATTTTTCTTCCCTCTCTTTTTGAACATGGGTGTCACCTGAGCAATTTTCTAATCCTCTGGACTGTGAGCTACTCATAGCAAAATGCCAGTCTTTGATCCGTTTCTGTAGCTACTGTATTTATATAGTTGGTCCAGTTTGCTCTGATCAATTACAACCTCCAGGACGTTGAACATTGGGAAGATTTCAATGATAGCAACACTATTGAATGTCGAAGAGGCGATGATTAAATTCATTCTTCTTTGAGATGATCCTTGTCTGGCATTTGTGTGGAGTGAATGTTACCAGATTGGTTTTTACAGCAACCGACAGTGGTCAGCATCAGACAGGCCATTACAAAACACACTAATGAAGGCAGAGCAGTGGATGTGGTGTATATGGACTTTAGCAAGCCATTTGATAAGGTTCCACATGGTAGGCTCATTCAGAAAGTAAGGAGGCATGGGATTTAGGGAAATTTGGCTGTCTGGATACAAAATTGGCTGTCTAATAGAAGACAGAGGGCGATAGTAGATGGAAAGTAATCAGCCTGGAGCTCGGTGACCAGTGGTGCTCCACAGGGATCTGTTTTGGGAACTGTGCTCTTCGTAATCTTTATAAATGACTTGGATGAGGAAGTGGAAGGGTGGGCTAGTAAGTTTGCCGATGACACGCAAGTTGGTGGAGTTGTGGACAGCGTGGAGGGCTGTTGTAGGTTGCAACGGGACATTGACAGGAGGCAGAGCTGGGCAAAGAAGTGGCAGAGGGAATTCAACCCAGAAAAGTGTGAAGTGATTCATTTTGGAAGGTCGAATTTGAATGCAGAATACAGGGTTAATGGCAGGATTTTTGGCAGTGTGGAGGAACAGAGGGATCTTGGGGTCCATGTCCATAGATCCCTCAAAGTTGCTACCCAAGTTGATAGGGTTGTAAAGAAGGCGTATGGTGTGTTGGCTTTCATTGGCAGGAGAATTGAGTTTAAGAGCTGCGAGGTTATGCTGCAGCTCTATAAAACTCTGGTTAGACCACACTTGGAATATTGTGTTCAGTTCTGGTCACCTCGTTATAGGAAAGCTTTAGAGAGGGTGCAGAGGAGATTTACCAGGATGCTGCCTGGCCTGGAGGGCAGGTCTTATGAGGAAAGGTTGAGGGAGCTGGGGCTTTTCAAATTGGAGCGAAGAAGGATTAGAGGGGCCTTGATAGAAGTGTACAAGATGATGAGAGGCATAGATAGAGTGGATAATCATAGACTTTTTCCCAGGGCGGAAATGACTATTATGAGGGGGCATAATTTTAAGGTGACTGGGGGAAGGTAGAGGGGAGATGTCAGAGGTAGGTTCTTTATACAAGAGAGTGGTGGGCATGTGGAATGCGCTGACGACAGTGGTAGTAGAGTCAGTTGCATTAGGGAAATTTAAGCGACTCTCGGACAGGCACATGGGTGATAGTAAAATATAGGCTATACAGGGTAGTTTGATTTAGTGGGATAATAGGTTGGCACAACATCGTGGGCCGAAGGGCCTGTACTGTGCTGTACTATTCTATGTTCTATGTTCTAATTGGTTTTTTTTGTCTGAAATCAGATTTCAGCATCGAGCCTGGGTCCCTGGATTACCAACCCATTGTCATGTTCCACCAGCTTTCCCAATGTGGATGCCAGTGTTGGAACTGTACTGAAGCAGATTGGATAGGTGAACATTGAGTTCTGGAGCACCAGTCTTCAGTATTACAGCCAGGTCCATAGCCTTTGGTAGTGGATTGAAATCCCACTCTAAAGACTTGAGCACATGATCCAGGCTGCAGTACTCAGGGAGTCTTACCCTGTAGAAGATGTCACATTGTAGTTGAGGAGCTGTATGAAATGAAAAAGCGCAGTATTAGAAAGCAGATCAGGGAAGTTCTCTCCCATGTCATTCCAAATATTTATGTCTCGACCAAGAACTGAGATCAGACTTGTTACTTGTTGTTGTTTTGAGGGCTTGCTCAACATAAATTGATGTGTTTCCTACATTAGTGGTCACACTTCAAAATTACTTGTCTAAAATAAAGCAATGAGCTGCGGATGCTGAAAATGAAACAGGAATTGATGGGGAAACTCAAAGAAAGCAGAGTTCAGTGAATAGGGGTCATTGGAATCAAACTATTAACCCTGTTCTCTCTCCACAGATGCTGCCTGATCTGATGAGTTTTTCCAACAATTTCTGTTTTTGTTTCATGAGAACTTAATTGACTGTGAGGTGAACAGAGGTGTCCTGAGATCGTGAAAGGCGCTACAGAAATGTAACATTTTCTTTTAAAATCCCACAGCTGAGGTGAGCGTTCAGCCAACCATACCTGCAACAGTTCCTTCACAGGACTGTCCAATCATTCCCGCTCTCCATAGGTCCTTTGCTTTCTCATATCACTCATATATCCGTAGAGGTATGCAGTCCATTCAACAAGTTATCAACTCACAGCTCTTAGAATGTTGACGAGATACAATTTATTTGATGTTATGCTTCATAGCTTTCCTCAAAATGTTACAAAATGGTGTGTTATTAATAAAAGCCACGGACCATTTGTTGTTCTGTTAGGGGAGCTTGTGTAATGGAGCTTGTACTATCTCAGGCAGGGCTGGTTTCTCATGCAGACGGAGCTCAGTCTTGACTGGCAGTAACCGCTCTCACTTGTTTTGTCTGTGTCTCCACGTCATCTCTGTTCTTTTGAGATTTCAGAGTTAGAAGCAGAGACAAAGAAAAAAGGCTGTGTCTCTTTTTACTGGAACTGAAGCTTCAGTCGGCAGGAAGGCCTTTAGAATTTTACAGACTGGAAGGAGAGATTCAGCCCGCTCTCCCTGTTCTAGCTCTCCGGCATCTCATCCCATTCCCAAAACTCATTCCTCCTTTAACTTCCGCACACTCCATTCCTGACTGGTCTTTTTAAAATAGAGAGTAAATATTGCTGGACTATTTCCCAATTGTGAAGAAAAGATCAGAGTTAACGTTTCAGGTCCGGTGACCCTTCCTCAGAACAGTACACTTTTGAGGAAGGGTCACCGGACCCGAAATGTTAACTTTGATTTTCTTCTCTACAGATGCTGCCAGACCTGCTGAGCTTTTCCAGCAACTTATGTTTTTGTTCCTGATTTACAGCATCCGCAGTTCTTTCGGTTATTTTTATTTCCAAATTGTTCTGTGTCAAGGTGGAGGCACAGACTAAGGATCACTCTCAGAAGAATAAACGATAAGTTAAAAGAAATGGCTCAGGCAGAATGCTTCGCCACAAGGGCCTATTAAGTAAAGAGTGTAATGTTATTGCAAAGGAGAAAGGATTTCAGAAGAATTTTAATATATGTGGGATAGTGGGATAACAGTAGACTGTTGGTGTACCAGGAACGTTGACACAGATGCAATGATTCAATGGGTCCTTTCTGAGGAATTCTAGGTCACAGAGAGCTGTGGTCACTCAGTGACTAAGACTGAGATTGGTAGATATAGACACATAGAATTAAGGGAAATGGGAATTGGGTGATGGGCTTGCTGTAGGTGTTCAGTAAAGATTTTATTGAATGGAGGAATGGGCTTGAGGGACAGAGCAACCTATTCCTTCTTCTATTGATCTGCACTGTAATTATTATGATCCTGCAAAGGTTGAGGTTGGTTTAGCTCAGTTGGCTGGGTGGTTGGTTTGCGAAGCAGTGTGATGCCAACAGCATGGTTTCAATTTTCCATCACCAGCTGCGGTTGCCATGAAGGACTCTCCTCCTCAACTGTTCCCCTTGCCGGAGGTATGGTGGTCCTCAGGTTAAACCACTACCAGTCATCTCTCTTTCTCTAATGAGAGAGCAGCATTATGGTCTGGTAAGACTAAGGCAATTCACACTCCATATATCTTTGTCGGGGTGGCACAGTGGTTAGTGCTGCTGCCTCAAAGCAGGAGGGACCTGGGTTTGATTCCACCCTCAGGCGACCATCCATATGAAGTTTGCACGTTCTCCCCATGTCTGCGTGGGTTTCCTTTATGTGCTCTGGTTTTGTCCCACACTCCAGAGATGTGCAGGTTAGGTGGATTGGCTGTGCTAAATTGCCCATAGTGCTCAGGGATGCGTAGATTAGGTGGGTTACAGGGGGATGGGTCTGGGTGGGATGCTCTTGTTGGGCCAAAGGCCCTGTTTCCACACTGTAAGGATTCTATGATCTACGACAATCATAATTCATGAGGTATTTGTTACATCTTTGATACGTTTTCAGAGATAGCACTACATAAATCTAAGTCCTCCTTTTAATCTTATACTCACAGGGCAGGTCAGTTCGCTCAGTTGGCTGGATGGCTGGTTTGCAACACACAGTAACACAACAGTCACCTCCCTCCAATCAGGGAGAAGCTCTGCAGTCCAAGACTGTAGAAACTTTACCTTTTATAGGGAGCCTATGATTGAGGTCCTTGTGGTGCAGTGGTAATGTCCCTGCCTCTGAGCCAGGACTCCTGGGTTCAAATCCTACCTGCTCCAAAGCTGTGTAATAACATTTCTGAACTGGTTGATTAGGAAACTATCTAGGATGAGAAGCTGAGTAAGTTGGGTCTGTACCCTCTGGAGTTTAGAAGAATAGGAAGCAATCTTATTGAAACACTTAGGAGCATTGTCTCAGAAGAAAAGGTTGAACATTACAAACAAGATGAGGTGAAATTTCTTCACTCCAAGGTATACCAGAGGGTTACAGATTCTCCAATAGCCCATGACCAAGTTTGAAAAAATCAATATATTTAAGGCATGGATAGACAGATTCTTTGATCTATCAGAGAATTGAGAGATAAAGTGAATGAGCAAGAAGGTGGAGTTGAGGCAGAAGATTGTCCATGATCACATCAAACAGTACACCACATGCAATGGGATCTGTGGTCTACCTGTGTTCATATTTCTTATGGTCTGTCTGTATGACCACTGGATTTGCGTTATGATCTGGCTCAAGAATAGTAATGCTTTGAAACGTTGACCAAGTATGAGATACCAGGTACTTATTAAGAGACTAAGAGCTGCAAGTTTCCTGTATATAATAAAACCTATATTCTAACATCCAATTTGAAATAACACGAGGTATATATGGGTAACAGGAAACTGTAGTCAACCATTTCACAGAGCATATCAAACAACAAATATAGTCAAAACAGATCCCATGGATTTCTCAACAATCTCCACAGATGTTGGTGAGGTTCTTTCACGTCTGTCAGTAGCTATCAACATTTGCTTACCACACAGAGTCCAGTTTTCTATCAGTTAAGACAGGGACATGAACCTTGACCCTCTGCACTGGCCATGCCGGTGTTGGACTATCAGGTCATCTGGAGGTCATTGTTTAATCAGGCAAGTCAACATTGCATGTCAAGATCAGTGTGTTCAGCCCAGACCCTTTCTAATTATCCCCCAGCGCTGACTAACTGCTTTTCATCCCATTCTGTGGAGCTTTTAGCTTCGAATCATGAGCTGTGATGGTTTTGTCGCAGGAGTTTGACTGTTGTAAAGATGGACGAACACAGAGTTGGAAGGACAGAAATACTGCATCAATCTAAGTTAATGAGATTAATTCAGCTCCCTCCCACAAATTCTGCTTTGTGGTCAAACAATTTCGTCCTTATATCCAAAAGTCAGAAATCATAAAAAATGGCAGAGGCAAGATGAGACCATCCAGCCCTGGGGCCCAGTCAATCAGATTGTGGCTGATCTGTATCTGAATTCAACTTTGCTCACTTTGGTTCTGTAACCTACAATACCTTGCCCCAATTAAAATCCATGTATCTTGTTACAACAGAGTTTAAAGAAGTGCATTGTCATTCTCTAAACTCAATATTCCACTAGTCACAGTGTAAATTTCAATATTTTACTCAGTTACTAATCTAGCCAATTATGTATTTTGATCTATATTAGGTTTAAAGTAAAAAAGATTTATCAACCAGTTTTCTTTAATAAACAACAACAGGAAAAGAGGACTTATTTGGCAAAGATGCAAAGTATTTGGAAATATTAAAGTATATACATTGACCTTCCAAAACAACACCCAGACAAGACCATCTCAGGAACAGTAATGTTTTGAAAAGTTGACTAAGTGTGAGGTACCAGGCACTTACTGAGAGACTAAGGGCCACAAGTGTCCTATATATGTATATAACCCAAATTCTAACATCCAATTAGAAATAACGAGAGGGAAATATGGGTAACAGAAAACTGTAGTCAAACATTTCACAGAGCATATCAAATAGCAAATGTAGTCAAAACAGATCCCATGGATTTCTCAACAATCCCCACAAATGTTGATTTGATTTGTTGTTGTCACTAGGCACAGTGAAAAGTTTTGTTTTGCATGCAGTATATGCAGATAGTACCGTACAAAATGCATCAGTGTAATAGAACAGAGTGAGGAATACTATGTTATGGATGCAGAGAAGGTACACAAAGAGCAATACCAACATTAAATTTAAAATTTGCGATGTCCATTCAGAAGTGAGGAAGAAGCTGTTCTTGAACCTATTTGTATGTGTATACAAACTTTTATATCTACTGCCCAACGGAAGATAGGGTAAGAGGTTATAACCGGGGTGGGAGGGGTCTTTGATTATGTTGGTTGCTTTCCCAAGGCACTGGGGAGTGCAGATGGAGTCAATGGATGAAAGGTTGGTTTGCGTGATGGACTGGGCTGTGTTCACAGCTCTGTAATTTCTTGTGGTCTTGAGCAGAGCCGTTGCCATATCATGCTGCGATGTATCCAGATTGGATGCTTTCTGTGGTATGTCTATAAAAATTGGCAAGAGTCTTTGAGGACATGCCAAATTTCCTTAGCCTCCCGAGGAAGTAGAGACGATGTTGTGTTTTCTTGACTGTCGAATTGATGTGGGAGCACCGGGACAGATTGTCGGTGATTGTCACCCCCAGGAACTTGTTGCTCTCGCCCATCTCCACCTCAGCACCACTGATGCAGACAGGGGCGTGCCCTCCACTCCACTTCCTAAAGCCAATGACTGGTTCTTTCATTTTGTTGATGTTGATGGGAGATTGTTGTCCTTACACCATGCTGCTAAGCACTCAATCTCCTTCCTGTGCTCTGTCTCATTGTTGTTTGAGGTCCACCCTACTACAGTGGTGTCTTCAGCAAACTTGTAAATGGAGTTGGGACAGAATTTGGCCATACAGTTCTGAGTATAGCAGGGGGCTCAGTAACACAGCCTTGTGGGGCAACGGCGTTGAGGATTATGGTGGAGGAAATGTTGGTGAAGTTCTTTCATGTGTGTCGGAAGCTAGCAACACCTGCTTACCACTCAGAGTCTAGTTTGTTGTCAGTCATACAGGGATATGAATCTTGCCCCTCTGCACCCACATACATACAAGTATTCACATATATGCACCAGGTAATGTAATAAAAAGTAAAGACTTTCTGTGCAGAGACAATGACCTCCATCTGCACTGTAAGGATTCTATGAATCTAAGAAGTCACTTTCAGCTGCATTAATTGAACTGATCACTTTTAAATACTAAATAAAAACCGAAAGGACTGCAGATGCTGTAAATCAGAAACAAAACCAGAAAACCTGCTGGAAAAGCTCAGCAGGTCTGGCAGCATCTGTGAAGAGAGATCAGAGTTAACGTTTCGGATCTGGTGACCCTTCCTCAGTTGACCAGACGTGCTCCAATAACATAACGTTCTGAGGAAGGATGATGGGACCCGAAATGTTAACTCTGATTTCTCTTCACAGATGTAACGTTTCGGGTCCCATCATCCTTCCTCAGAATGTTATGTTATTGGAGCAGGTCTGATCAACTGAGGAAGGGTCACCAGACCCGAAACGTTAACTCTGATTTCTCTTCACAGATGCTGCCAGACCTGCTGAACTTTCCCAGCAACTTCTGTTGTTGTTTCAGATGATTTTTAAACACTGACTCTGAGCAGAATCTCAATACGCTGAGAAGAGAGACATTTGGCAAAATCTTTTGTCTAACATTTATTAGGATGAACTCAAATTTCAAAGTCAAAACCATCAATACCACTGAAAGAAAAGGTACTTCTTGGTTGCCGAGCTGAGGTATTGTTATAGAGAAAGCAGTGGCTCCCTCACACGCATGTAATCAATAAATGTCCCAAGACTTGAACTTATTCTTTTCATCTGCAGAGAATAGCTCCCTGCATATAAATGCATTTTGCTTCTAGTGACCAGACAAACTTGATGAAACACATTCGCAACCAAATTAACATAACCAGTTGAGCTCATAACGTGGTCACTCCTCACGTTCTTCAGATTTAGATGTTTCTCATATCTAATGATGCATGAGGCCGGCCAAGGACAGGCTTGTTTCCATAGATCAGGGTGGGGGTCGGTGGGGGAGAGGGGGTGGAGCTGATTGTGCGGTGTTGCGGGTTAGTTGGCTCAGTTCACTGGTCAGCTGGTGTTGATCAGACCCACTCCAATAACATAGGGCTCAATTTCCACCATAAGACATAAGAGCAGAATTAGGCCATTCAGCCCATCAAGTCTGCTCCGCATTCAATCATGGCTGATATATTCCTCAACCTCATTCTCCTATCTTCTCCTGTAATATGTGATCCCCTTACCAATCAAGAACCGATCTATCTCTGTCTTAAATATACACAATGACTTTGCCTCCACAGCCTTCTTTGGCAATGAGTACCACAGAGTCACCACCCTCCGGCTGAAGAAAATCCTCCTTATCTCAGTTCTATGTCCCTTCACCCTGAGGCTGTGCCCTCAGGTCCTAATCTCTCCTACGAGTGGAAACATCTTCTCTACGACCACTCTATCCATGTCACTCAGTTCTCCAATCCTGTTGGGGTGGAATTGGGAAAGGCCTCTTTTTCCTACCCAAGGTGAAGGACACGATGCATCAAATCGCAAAAACCATGAAGAATATAGCAAGAGAGGAAAAGAATAGGCCTTTAGCCCCTGAGTCTGCGCTGTTACTTTAAGTCATGGTTAATCATCCATATCAACGCCAAATTCTTGATGCTATCTCCACATCCCAAGAGAACATAACCATGACATTGTCATACCTTAATTTAAATACATGGTTGTTGGCAATGTTAATCTATTTATCTGTCTCCAGGCCAGTACTTATTCAGTTTGCGCTAACATGTCATTGTCATAGTTTAACAATAGGCATTTTTAATTGACACACTATCGCTTCCTAACAACAGAAATGTTTAAATCCCACAGCCAGAAGAAGCAAGTTGCAATGGAAAATGTATGTTGTAATTTGCAGCAAGAAATTTTCAGTATTAATCAATGGGTAATATTCACAAAGGAAAGATCTAATACATTATCCCAGAGAAAGTACATTACTTTCATTGATATTCATCAGGAGGTTTGAGAGGCCAGCCTTATTCTTCTTAGAATAGAAAAGGCTAAGGGCAGATTTAATGAGGTGTTCAAAACTTTGAAAGGTTTTGATAAATAGGAAGGAACTGTTTGTACTAGAAGGGGGGCTCAGTCACCAGAGGACACAGATAAAATAATTGACAAAAAAAAAACCAAAAGACAAAATGTGGTGATAATCCATCTGAATCAGAGGCAGAAGCAGATTCAGTAATAACTTTGAGAAGGGAATTAGATATATATATTTGAAAGAAAGAAAAATTGCAGATATAGGAGGAAATGCAGGGAAGTAAAACTCATCGAAATGTTCCTTCAAAGAGGAGAGCCGACATGAAGACTGAATTATGAATCTCCTCTTGAAGGCCCCTGCTGTAAAGATGAGGAAACCAAGTGCACAATGTAAGAACATAAAGCAATAGGAGCAGGAGTAGGCCATCCGGCCCCTCGAGCCTGCTCTGCCATTCAATAGGATCATGGCTGATCTTTTCGTGGACTCAGCTCCACTTAGCCACCCTCTCACCATAACCCTTAATTCCTTTACTGTTCAAAAATCTATCTATCTTTGCCTTAAAAACATTCAACGAGGTAGTCTCTACTGCTTCACTGGGCAGGGAATTCCACAGATTTACGACATTTTGGGTGAAGAAGTTCCTCCTGACCTCAGTCTACATCTGCTCCCCTTTATTTTGAGGCTATGCCCTCTAGTTCTAGTTACACCCGCCAGTGGAAACAACCTCCCTGCTTCTATCTTATCTAGAACAAAAACAAAGTTGCTGGAAAAGCTCAGCAGGTGTGGCAGCATCTGTGGAGGAGAAAACAGAGTTAATGTTTAGGGTCCGGTGACCCTTCCTCAGTTCTGAGGAAGGGTCACCGGACCCGAAACGTTAACTCTGTTTT
>NC_063341.1:70436889-70469460 GCF_021869965.1 Rhincodon typus
AAACGTTAACTCTGTTTTCTCCTCCACAGATGCTGCCAGACCTGCTGAGCTTTTCCAGCAACTTTGTTTTTGTTCCTGATTTACAGCATCCGCAGTTCTTTTGGTTTCTATCTTATCTACTCCATTCATAATTTTATATGTTTCTATAAGATCCCCCTCATTCTTCTAAATTCCAATGAGTATAGTCCCAGTCTACTCAATCTCTCCTTATAAACCAACCCTCTCAACTCTGAATTAACCTAATGAACCATCCAGTGCTAGTACATCCTTTCTCAAGTAAGGAGACCAAAACGGTACACAGTACGTCTAACCAGAACCCTATACAGCTGTAGCATAACCTCCCAGTTTTTAAACTCTATCCCTGTAGCAATGAAGGACAACATTCCATGTGCTTTCTTAATTACTTGCTGCAGCTGCAAACCAACTTTTTGTGATTCATGCACAAGGTCCCTTTGCACAGCAGCATGCTGCAATTTTTCACCGTTTAAACAATAGCCCATTTTTGCTGTTATTCCTATCAAAATGGATGATCTCACATTTACCTCACAAGTATCTCCCCGAAACTAACTTCCCTCTTTCTTTTCCGTATGGTTCTCTCATGTTGGATTACATGGTCCCCAGTGGGGTGAGGGAGGTGGAATGGAAGTGTGTGATCTACTCGCATTCCCGCACCCTCCCCAAGCGAATAAGACATCAGATGACCAATCAACAGCCACCAGTCTGGGAGGTGGCGAATTACCATTTGTCACCGGGGAGAGGACTCAGCACCCAATCCAATGGGGGAGGCAGTGGCATAATGGTAAATGCACAAGACTATTACTCCAGAACCACAGGCCATTGTTCTGGGCACATGGGTTCAAATCTCATCATGGCAGATGGTGAAGTTTGAACTCAAGAGAAAAAAAAGGTCTAAAATGTAAAGAAGCTAGTCTGTTGGTAGTTGTGAAACTTTGGAACTTTTTGTGAAAATCTGTCTGATGCACTAATTTCCTTTGTTTGTAATTTGTTGTCCTTATCTGGGCTGGCCTACATATGACTCCAGACCAACAGCAGTATAGCTGACACTCTGGGCAGTTAGGGAGGTGGAATAAGTAGTCAACGATGCCCACATCCCAAGAACAAATTTAGAGAAAATCAGGTCAGGATGAGGGGTCAGGCTATTAACCTGAGTTCTGTCACAGCCACCAATTTCTATATCACAGGCTGCCTCACCCCCCTCTATACCTGTTCTCCCATCCTGTAAAATACCTAAAGGAATCTACGACCAACCAGGGCTGTCACTTTTAGCGTACTACCACGCTCAGTCATGGTCCCATCAGCAATCCTTTCAATCTCCCCTAGTGGTGAACCCACCTACCTGGCAGGAATCTCACCTGATTAACTTCCCGAACAACTAAGGGGTCGCCCGTTAATGACAGAGATGAGGAGGAATTTATTCTTTCAGAGGGTAGTGAAATCTGTGAAATTCTTTACTGCAGAGTCTGGGTCATTCCGTGTATTCAAGGCTGAGTTAGATTTTTAATCAGTCAAGGAATCAAGGGTCAGGGGAAGTGGGGATGAGGATGATCAGATCAACCATGACTTCATTGAGTGGCATAGCAGATCCAACGGGCTGATTGGCCTCTACTGCTACATCTTATGGACTGCAGAAAAATCAATTAGAACAAAGAACAACCCAGGAGCAGGCCCTTCGGCCCTCCAAGCCTGCGCCGACTCATTGTGCGGTATAAATTTACTGACAATTGCACCTACAATAAAATCGATAGCTTGTTCATCGTTTTTTCTTAAATGGGGTACAGGCTTCTGATTTCAATGCCCCTTCACCTTCCACATTATCAAAGACTGACACAATGAATTGGGATTACTGGTCCGACAACGTCACACCCATAATTCCTGCTGAGGAACGAGGGGTGGGAACAGGTGTCATCTCACCCTCAGATGATCAGCTGCAAGATCCAGTCCAGTGTGTTATGGACCAGACAAAAGCCTCTCAAAATATACTATGACGATAGCCTAGATCCTAACTTTTTCTTGTTTTAAAGGCGAGTGCCAGGTGTTGCGTTCCAGATGCAATTTGATTGATCAGACTACCGATCTTGAAGCACTATAGTCAAAAGATAACAAAAGAAAGAATTGGACTGACTTAACTCTATTGGAAAACTTAACAGAATAATAGATCACAACTTTTCAAATATCGTAACATCCTATAAACATACCCTTGGCAAAGGCAAATTCAGTAAAATAAATTGTCTCACAGCCAATTCTGTAGTTCTCTTGACAAAAAGTCAATAGAAAACTCTGAATGAGAGAGAGTAGGAGGGAGAGATGTACTATAGCTTCCAAAACCCAGCTTCAAGGTCCCAGCAACAACTGCTACTGAAAAACTGAAAATCCTGATTCTGTGGGAGCTTGACCATTCAGGCTGCTTCTATTGTTCTGATTTTTTTTTAAAACCCCAAGGCCTCACAAGCTGTTTATTTTATTGAATTCAAATAGACAGCTCAGCGCGTCTATCTTAAAACCTCTCTTCAAAAAGAAACAAATAAATCCATAGTATTGTCACAAAGTGCCCTGTATCAGTGTGAACAAGGATTCCTGTGGAGCTTCCAACTGTTTGAGGTTAATGTCCAGGACATGGCTCCAAATGACCTGGGGAGGGAGAAAACAAATGTGTAATGAATCATCAATGCTCGGTTGTCTTTCTGTGGAAAGACAGTACATTGCAAAGATGGAGATGTTAATGATGGATGGTGGGTGTTGAGAAACATATAAAATAGGAGCAGGAATAGGACATTTGGCCCTTCAAGCTTGTTCACCATTAAATATGATTGTGACTGATCAGTCCCCTGTTCCCAATTTCTCCCATTGCCTTCGATCCCTTTAGGTCCAATAACTATGTCTAACTCCTTAGAACATAGAACATAGATCAGTGCAGCACAGTACAGGCCCTTCAGCTCATGATGTTGTGCCAAACTTTTACCCTAATCCTAAAGTCTATCTAACCTCCAACCCTACCTTATACTATCATCCATATGCCTATCTAATAGCCATTTAAATGCCCCTAATGAGGCTGACTCCACTACCCTCTCCGGCAATGCATTCCATGCCCCTACCACTCTCCGAGTAAAGAACCTACCTCTGACGTCTCCCCTATATCTACCTCCACTCACTTTAAAACTATGCCCCCTCGTAATAGCTACCTCCACCCTAAGAAAAAGTCTCTGGCTGTCCACTCTATCTATACCTCTGATCATTTTGTACAATTCTATCAAGTCACCTCTCATCCTTCGTCATTCTAAAGAGAAAAACCCTCGCTCTCTCAACCTTTCCTCGTGAGACCTTCCCTCCATTCCAGGCAACATCCTGGTAAATCTCCTCTGCACCTTTTCCAACGCTTCCACATCTTTCCTTAATCTTTCCTCCTTGAAAACATTCAATTTTTTGGCCTCTGTGGCAGAGAATTCCACAGCTCACCACTCTCTGGGTGAAGAAATCTCTCCTCAGGTTTGGAAGCAAGAGGTTATTTTATTTTATTATTTATACACAGCACGTCAGCATCACTGGTTAGGCCAGCAGTTATTAAACAGCTTTAATTGCCCACTTTAAGTCAACCACATTGCTGTGGGCCTGGAATCACATGTAGGCCAGACCAGGTAAAGGACATGAGTGAATCAGGTGAGTTTTATGACAATATCTTCATGGTTATCATGAGACATTTATTCCTGAGTTCACATCTGCCATTGCGGAATTTGAACCAGGTCTCCATAACATTACCTGAGCTTTTTGAAATAATAATCTGGCAATGATTCTGTTAGGCCATCATTCTCCACGTGTTAACTTTGTTTAAGTATATTCACAGGATGTGGGTGTCCCTGGCTAGACCAGCATTTATTACTCATCCCTAATTGCCCAGAAGGCAGTTAAGAGTCAACCCCATTCATAATTTCAGTTTTGTTTTTAATTCTTCAATTCAAATTACCGACAGGATTCAAACAGGTTAACAGCCAAGTGATAATGCCACTAGGCCATCACCTGCCCTTGATGTCTCACATGGAGTCAGGCAACACATGTGTTTGTTTTTTTTGGTGTGAGCGATGAGTGGAAATCTCTGACCTATTGGCAATCTCTGTGTCCCTCAGCCTCTCCGCCTGCACTGCGACCTGTGTAGCATCGTATCGAGCTCCGGCCAGATGCTGGGCCAGCGAGCGGGTTCCGTGATCGACCGTACGGCCTGTGTGTGGCGTATGAACAACGCACCCACAGCCGGATTCGAGGCAGATGTCGGCACCAGGACCAGCGTCAGGGTGGTATCTCACACCAGCGTGCCCCTCCTCAGGCAGAAGCAGCAGCATTACTTCGGAGAGGCCAACGAGACCATCTACGTGATCTGGGGGCCCTATCGGAACATGCGACGGGACGGGAAAGGGGCCACCTACAACGAGCTGCGGCAGATGGCAAGGAACTACCCCCATGCCAAGATCTATGTGACCACCGAGGAGCGGATGAACTACTGTGACAAGGTCTTCCAGCGGGAAACGGGAAAGGACAGGTCAGTTTCTCTTCTCCTGCTTTCCTTTGTGTGCCAGGTAGTTAGGGCAGCGCAGAGCTCTCCCATAAAACATTCAGTACTGTCAACACATTCCCAGCAGAGAAACAGACTCAACAGCTCCACCTCAACTGGGAAGGGAGATGATCACAGAACCAGCCTTGGCAAACAGCGGCATGTTGGTGTAGTCATAGGACTAGGATTCACACCCCAGGTTAATGCTGTGGGACAGAAACAAATTGCTGGAAAAGCTGAGCAGATCTGGCAGCATCTGTGGAGAGTTTCAGAGTTAATGTGTCAGGTCAAGTTACCCTCCCACAGAGCAGATGCTGTGTGGGTTTGGGGTCAAATATGTCCCTGACAGCTAACACCCTGAAATTCAATTCAATTAAAAGCTGGTCGAATGGTGACCACTGTTTGAAAACCCATCTGGTTCACTATATCTTTTCAGGAAGGAAATCTGCCATCTTTACCTGGTCTGGCCTACATGCCACTCTAGACCCACAGCTATATGGTTGACTCTTAACTGCCCTCTGAAATGGCAAACCACTTGAATCAAGGGGCAGTTGGAGATGGGAAATGAATGCTGGGCTATCAATGGATAAATAAAATGTTAAATTCACACCGTCAGAGTCTCACGGTGTTGGTGCCATTTTGACTTCAATTGTTCTTTTTCACTCTAAGAGTTTCTATATTTCTTCATGACATACAGATGCCACTGGCAAGACCAGTATTTGTTACCTAACCCAGATTGTCATTGAACAGAGATAGTAGGAACTGCAGCTGCTGGAGAATCTGAGATAACAAGGTGTAGAGCTGGATGAACACAGCAGGCCAAGCAGCATCAGAGAAGCAGGAAAGCTGACGTTTTGGGCCTAGACCCTTCTTCAGAAATGGGGGAGGGGAAGAGGGTTCTGAAATAAATAGGGAGAGAGGGGGAGGCGGATAGAAGATGGATAGAGGAGAAGATAGGTGGAGAGGAGACAGACCGGTCAAAGAGGCGCGGATGGAGCCAGTAAAGTTGAGTGTAGGTGGGGAGGTAGGGAGGAGATAGGTCAGTCCAGGGAGGACGGACATGTCAAGGGGGTGGGATGAGGTTAGTAGGTAGGAGATGGGGGTGGGGCTTGAGGTGGGAAAAGGGGATAGGTGGGAGGAAGGACAGGTTAGGGAGGCGGGGCGAGCTGGGCTAGGTTTGGGATGCAGTAGGGGGAGGGGAGATTTTGAAGCTTCAAAGTATCAATGTGGACTTCACAAGCTTCAAAATCTCCCCTGACCTGCCCGTCCTCCCTGGACTGACCTATCTCCTCCCTACCTCCCCACCTACACTCACCTTTACTGGCTCCATTCCCGCCTCTTTGACCAGTCTGCCTCCTCTCCACCTATCTTCTCCTCTATCCATCTTCTATCCGCCTCCCCCTCTCTCCCTATTTATTTCAGAACCTCCTTCCCCTCCCCCTTTTCTGAAGAAGGGTCTAGGCCCAAAATGTCAGCCTTCCTGCTCCTCTGATGCTGCTTGGCCTGCTGTGTTCATCTCTCTTGTCATTGAACAGAGCGGCTTTTAGATTGTCTCATTGAAAAGCTAATAGAAACCACATTGCTGTAGGCCTGGAGTCACAAATAGGCCAGACCAGGCAAGAATAGCAGATATCCTTCTCCTAAAAGGCATGGTGGAATTTGAATCTGTGTTTGCAGATGAGGGCACTGGGCTTCCCAAGTATTAGCCTGGTGGCATAGTGGAGGCAAAACGTAATGGTATTGTGACTGGACTGGTAAATGAGAGATGAGGAAACGTTCGGGGTAACCTGGGTTCAAATCCCACCAAGCTGGATGGTAAACTCAATAAATAGTAAATTATGGCCATGGAGTAATTGTGTTAAAAATCCAACTGGCTCACTAATGTCCTTTAAGGAAGGTCCTTATCAAGTCTGTCCTAACCATGAATATAGACCCATAGCTTTCCGAAATGGTGCAGCATGTTATTCAGTTGTATCAACTGCTAAAAATTCTTGAAAGGAATGAAACCAGACAGACATTGAGGTGGACAATTAAACAACTCACAGGAGGAGGCTCCATAAGTATCTCCATCCCCAGTAATGAAGCAGCCCAACACATCAGTGCAAAAGATAAGGCTGAAGCATTTGCAGTACGCTTCAGCTGGAAGTGCCGAGTGGATGAGCCATTATGGCCTGCAACAACACTCAGGAAACTTGCAAAAGCAGTTTTTTAAAAGTCATTCACTGGGTGAGGGTGTTGTTGGCTGGGCCAGCATGTATAATTCATCCCAGAACGCAGTTCAGAGTTAGGAATTAGAGATGAGCAATAAATGCCAGTGATGCCCACACCCCATGAATGAACAAAAAAAAATTGCCACTCTGTCACTGACTCATCATTGCATCATCTTAACTGCTCTCTCTTTCCAGTCTCGATAACTTTCTTTCATGCAAGTACCAAGGCCACACACGTCTCTGCTATAACTCCAACTTCTGTGAGACAACTTTTCATCTCCAATTGACCTCATACTGTCCTTATCTTTCTGTTTTGTTGCGAGGGTAATCAAATGCAAGAGTTATGTGGGGCACTGGTGAGACTGTGTCTGGAATACTGTGTACAGTACCGGTCAACGTACTTAGGGAAGGATGTTAATACATTGGAAGAAGTTCAGAGAAGGTTTACTAGGCTAATACCTGGAATGTGAGGATTACCTTGTGTGGAAATTCTGAGTGTACATCCTCACAAGGATTGATGCTGGGTCCACTGCTTTTTGTCATTTATATAAATGATTTGTATGTGAACATAGGAGGGGTGGTTAATAAGTTTGCAGATGTCACCAAAATTGGTGGTGCAGTGGACAGTGAGGAAGGTTATCGGATAGTACAATGAGACCTTGATCTGATGAGCCAATGGGCGGAGGAGTGGCAGGTGGAGTTTAATTTAGATAAATGTGAGGTGCTGCATTTTGGAAAGGCTTATACACTTATAGACTTAATGGTAAGGTCCTGGGAAGTGTTGCTGAATGAAGAAACCTTGGAATACAGATTCATAGTCCTTGAAAGTGGAGTCACAGGCAGGTAGGATAGTGAAGAAGGTGTTTGGTACACTTGCCTTTATTGCTCAGTGCACTGAGTATAGGAGTTGGGAGGTCATGTTGCAGCTGTACAGGACATTGGTTAGGCCATTTTTGGAATACTGCGTGCAATTCTGGTCTCTCTGCTATAGGAAGGATGTTGTGAAACTTGAAAGGGTTCAGAAAAGATATACAAGGATGTTGCCAGGTTTGGAGAATTTGAGCTGTAGGGAAAGGGTGAATAGGCTGGGGCTATTTTTCCTGGTGATTCGGAGGCTGAGGAATGACCTTATAGAGGTTTATAAAATCATGAGGGACATGGATAGGGTAAATAGACAAGGTCTTTTCTCCAGGGTAGCTGATTCCAAAACTATCCGGCATAGATTTAAGTTGAGAGGGGAAAGATTTAAAAGGAACCTAAAGGGGCAACTTTTTCACACAGAGATACATACATTCTTGATAATCAAGGGGAAAAAAAGGTCATCGGGGTATATGCAGGAATGTAGAGTTGAGGTTAAAATCAGATCAACTATGATCTTATTGGATGGTGGAACAGGCTGGAAGGGTGGGGTGGCCTTCTCCTGTTCCCTGTGCATATGAGCTTATAAAATCAATGAACATTTAGGGCCATCTGGAGGGATGCTTAAGGTCATGAGAGGGAACAGAGCAGTTTGCCTCCACAGTTTCAGGGTCAAGAAGCTTCAGTTGTGTGGACAATCTGAAAAAGTTGGGGTAAATTCTCCTTCGAGCAGAAAATGTGAAGGGTGAGATGTGACATTTATGAAGGGAATTACTTGAGTAAATCAAAAGAAATTCTTTCCAGTGTGCAAGAGTCTGAGGACACACATTTAAGGGAATTGTCCAAAGAATTGGAAGACATTCAAATTATTTTCACATAGACAGGTGTTATGATCTCGAATGCATGACCCAAAAGGGCTGTTGAAGCAGATTCCGTGGTAACTTTCTAAAGGCAAATGGGGACACACTTTCGCAGAGGAAATCTGCTGAAAGAGTGGAACTATTTAGATTGTTCTTTCAAAAAGCCAGCACAGGTTCAGTGGGTCGAATGGTCTCCTTTTGTGTTGGATAACTCCATGACAATCCCTTCCTAACTCTTGAGGGGCACAATCTCATTATGGGGTTTAGTGACACTCTATTCGATAGATTTTTCTTCTGACATTCCACATTGAAATGTCCCTTTAAGAAAATATGACGGCAGAGTGAAACATTTCTCAGTTCACGTTTTTGGAGTAAGTCACCTTCATGGAATCCTTTCTACCACTTTCGATCTTTTTTAGTCCAATCACTGGAAGTCATTGTATTCAATTAAGGAATAAAAATAACCCCAACATAGGAAGGGATGTGTTATGAATGTAGCTGGGTGGTTTTTGTAATTACTGTCGAAATTAATATCAGAATCAAAATTATTAATATTCATGAAAAGATTTTCATTTGTAGAATGACTAATTACGTCTTAACTCACTTTGTAGCTAATTATTTAGGCTAATGATATTGTGCAGTACAACATGGCATCCATTTTGCAACTAGCTTGTTCCTACAATGAACAATGGAATCCATTTTGGATGGTGTAGAGAGGAAATGGACTTTCTTTAACAGCAAGGAAATTCTTAAATGCATTCTTAAAAATATTACTTTAGTACTTATATTACTGGTGACTAGTAAAAGGCTCCAATCCTATAAACACGTTTTTTAAGCAAAGAATGCCCATATATCCAAACATAAAAAAAAAATCACCTAATTAGAAGTGACTTTCTGCAATGTGTTAACTATTGCTAGTGATAACCTGCTGTCCTATTTAAGGATGTATTGTTGATAACTTATATCACCACTGTGTCACAATAGCTCATTAACTACCCCCTGACATGACACATATAGTCTTCTAATAATCAATTGCTCATCACAGATCACTTAGTTCCATGGCTTAGCTTATTTAAAGTAATGAAACATATTATAAGTTTTGAAGCAGACATCAGAACAATCCACTCTAATTAAAGACAAAATACTGTGGATGCCGGAAATCTGAAACAAATGCAGAGAACGCTGGAGAAACCTCAGCAGGTCTGCCAGCATCTGTAGAGAGAGAAACAGAGTTAACATTTCAAGTCTGCTATGACTCTTGTTCAGACTCTTCTTCACAGTAAACACAGTGGTTCCCATTGATGCAGCTTTGAGCCCAATTGGCAGGCAGAGTCACAGCATTGTGTGCACACAGCGCCCAGAATCTTTAATCATAAACTTTCCTAAAGGTAAGGTACACATCCAATATGACATTTGGGATAAACAAAAAATGCTGGCCTTTCCAGGAAGGAGATGTAAGGCTAGTGACAGAAAGCTTGGGAAAAGATACAAGTTTTAAGAGGAGTCGTTTATAGAAAAAAGATGGACAAATGCGCACAGGCTTCCCAGAGCAGGTAAAGGCCTGGTCATTCCTGGTGGAGGGATTAAATGGCACTCAGACAGGAGTATGAATGAGACAGTGGCTCCTACCCTGGCCACATGGTTAGCCTGGTTTCAATGGTCAGAGTGGGGTGCAAATGAACCTCTTTCTCTGTTATTATTTCTCCTCATTACATAAGGGCAAACTCTACCCTGAAAGCTGACAAACTCGATCAGCCTAGCTGTTAACACAGGCCTTCTGCTCACGAGTCAGGAGGGACTTTCATGATTAATTGATTCACTGTTCTAATCAACCAATGTTGAATAATCTATTAATTGTGATGGCACTGGGCCAAATTGAGTTGGACAGGTTCCAGCACTGTGCACGTGTTCAGATTGTTGAGCAGTTAAGGCATTTCGAATGAAGACCAGACTTTTCTGGCTGAAATGTAAACCCTAAATTTTAATCCTTCCCTCAAGGGCAGGTTGAACCAGGGCGGGATAATTTAATAGGGACAATGGAATATGATTTTCCATTTTGGATCGGGACCCTGTGTCAGGAGCAATAGCACAACATTGAGTTTGGGATTGGCCAATCAATGGCCAGTTATGGATAGTGAGTTGGCTTACCCTGCTCTGTTCTGTCCTCACAACCACAGGCATAGTGATAGGCTTTTAACTTTCAGGTGGGTACTTGTACCTGTTAGGGGTTTGGTTAACTCAGTTGGCTAGATGGGTGGCTTGCAGTGCAGAGTTACGCCAACAGTGCGGGCTTAATTCCTGACACCAGTTGAAGTTACCACGAAGGACTCTCCTTCTCAACCTCTCCCCTCATCTGAAGTCTGGTGGCCCTCAACTTAAACCACCACCAGTCATCTCTCTTAATTAGAGAGCAGAAGGACTAAGGCAATTTTATCTTGTACCTGATGATGCAATACTTATGATAGCTCCCATAAGAACTGGACATAGGAACATAAGAACAGGAATAGGCCATTCAGCCCATTGAGCCTACTGTGACATTCAATAGGATCATGGCTGATCTGTGGTCTATCTCCATACGCCTGCCTTAGGCCAATAATCCTTGATACCTTTGCTTATTAAAAAAATTGTCTCTCTCAGATGTAAATTTAACAATTGAATGAGCATCGTCAAATATTTGAGGAAGGAAGCTCCAAACATCACCACTCTTTGTATGTAGAAGTGTTTTCTAACGTCTCTCCTGAATGGCCTGCCATAATTCTCAGACTATGCCCCTGGTTCTAGAATCTCCAATCAGAGGAAATAGTTTATCTATCCTGTCTTTCCCTGTTACTATCCTGAAAACCTCAATTAGATTAGCCCGTAACCTTTCTAAATTCTAGAGAATAAGGGCCTAATCTCTTCTCATAACATAACCCCTGAAGTCCAGGTATCATCCTTGTAAACCTGTGTTGAACTCCCTCCAGGACCAAAGCATCCTTCTTAAGGTGTGGTGCCCAGATCTGCTCACAGTCCTCCAAGTGGGGTCTAATTCGGGTTTTGTACAACAGCAGCGTAATGCCTGCATCCCTATACTCTAGCCCTTTAGATATGAAAGCCAACATTAATGTAGTATTTCAGGGTTCAATTGACATTTATTACAGCTCCAGGAATCTACAGAGCTGTGATTTCTGGGCTAGCTTTGAATAATTCGGTTATAAACTGGCAGAATCCTACCTCAGCGTATCATGCTGCAAGTGACCCCAGTAAGATGGAGACCAAGATCTTTATACCATTGGGTGACAGGCAGTGATGACATTATGAGCATGTCTCTTAAAAGTATATTGCATACCAGCTGTGAGACATATCATGACATCCCCCTTGTTCCAAAGCAAAAAAGAAATCCCAAACAGATATAGACAGCTGTGTTCATGTGCTTGTAATTGATTTGATAATTATACAAACAGGTACAGAGTTAACAATTTTAGCCATTCAAAGCTCTTTATATATTTTGGAGATTTGACAACTTATCCTGCTCTGGTGATCATCTCTCCATCTGGAGAGGTGCGTGTTATTCTCAGTTGCTCTTGGCTGATAACTTGGTTGTCTTGCTGTTGTATGCTGTCTCTCACACATTCATCATTGTCAGAGTTTTCTTCCGTACTCTCTGCCTGCGTGACTGGCATGTTGTACATCCGTCTGAGCTGGTTTCTGTTCCGTCGTAATGTTTGGTAATGTTCTCACACTACCTGAGCTGATTGCCTCTTTAGGACACCTTTGCTGGTATCCAAGTATTTGTGACTGGAATTCTGACTCACACTCTTTGTCCAGAGCGTAGTTGTAATTTTCTACCTGCTCGCTGGTGATGTATCTCTTTCATTGGAGAAGAAAATCCTGTGTTAGACAATTGGTTACCAGGCAAAATCCTTTACACTTAATCTCCATTGCCTTCTGAATGTATGCTCTCAACTTCCTTGGGTCAATGAATGGCGTTGCATCATCCTTGAAATGCAATATTGCATGACCCTTAAGATTATGTTGAATCTGTCGGGGTATAACTACTTAAGATCACCAACAGATTTACCTGTGCCTTACATGGTCTACTCTACCAGAGTGGACGTGGCTATAATTTGATAAATGATGCCTCCACCAAGATCAGTGCATACTGGCAATTCTGCCATTGCTGGATCACTGGGATCTACCAGGCCAAAGGGAAGTCAGGATTAACTTGTGTGTTGGTACTGCATTGTGACTGCACCAATGCAAGGAATTGTTGATCTGTTGTATGCTAGGAAAGAGTCTCTTGTATACTGCAACATGAAGTGCCACTTGTTGAGATACATGTCTTTTAGGATACTTGGTGCATATGATGTCAATTCATGCATCAATTTTGGCTTTCGGGATGAGTTGACCTGCCTTTTAGGGATATGCGATATTAATAGTGATAAAAGCTGCTGATTACCTTATACTGTCGAGATGGTGTGTGAGGTTGACAACAGGAAACATTTGATCATCTTCCAAAAACAACACAGTGTGGAGCTGGAGGAACACAGCAGGCCAGGCAGCATCAGAGGAGCAGGAAAATTGAAGTTTCATGTCAGGGCCCTTCTTCAGATACTGCCAAACCTGCTGCGTTCCTCCAGCCCCACACTGTGTTGTCTCTGATTCCAGCATCTACAGTTCTTGTTATCATCTTGCAAATTTTACTTATCGCTTCAGTTGGCTGCATGCATCAAAATGTTTCCATTCGTGCATATTTCTGAACACTGCTTGCTGTAGTCATGCTATAGAATAGAATCCCTACAGTATAGAAACAGACCATTCAGCCCATCGAGTTCACACAGACTCTCCGAAAGGCATCCCACCTAGACCTAAGCCACCCCATCCCCATAACCCTGTACTTCCTACAGCTAATCCACCTAATTTACACTTCCCTGAAGACTATGGGCAATTTAGCTTGGCCAATCCACCTAACTTGCACACCTTTGGACTGTGGGAGAAATCCGCAGCATCTGGAGGAAACCCACGCAGACACAAGGTGAATGTGCAAACTCTACACAGACAAATCCCTGAGGGTGCAATTGAACCTGAGTACTGGCACTGTGAGGCAGCGGTGCTAACCACCAAGCCTCTGTGTCGCCCCATCTTGCTGTACCATCTTAATGGTCAACTGTGCCTTGTTCTGGGATCTGGCTTGGCTTTTGAAACCAGGTTTTGTACACAGGTGACCCCAATGCTTTGGTACCACATCCTTTGCCAATTGGAAGAAACACCGGACAACTATGTTAGATCTTGCTGGTTTGGTGGACTTTGCTGAATGTAGCAATAGTGTTGTCCTCACCTAAAGCATGTACTTGATGTTAGCCTATCACCGTGGTTACGTACTGGTGCCCATCTATAAGCAAGGCACCAATAGTACGGTCCTTTTCCTGGCCCAGAATATCTTTCTGTACCTTCTCTGTGGCTGCAACACTGAATTCTGCACTCTGTTCTGCTACCCTGATGCACTTTGTACAGCATGATCTGCCTGTGTAGAATGCAAAACACTAGTTTTCACTGTATATCAGTACATATGACAGCAATAAATCAAACTCAAACTTTCCTGAAGACTTTGATCAGTATCAAGGCAATTGCCAACTCAATGACCCTCTGGAAATTCTTCTTCAGAGAACTCATGCCACTTGCTGTAGCATCTTGTGATGAAGTCATCAATTGGGTCTTGGGATTTCAGTCTGTATCACATGAGTTGATGTCTGTTAATCCAGAGGTTGTTTCATACCTTTGTCTGGTCCTCAAATATTCCTCAGATTTTTTTTATCATCCTCGGAAAGACTGGGTGTATTTATTGTGGAATTTAGAAGGATTAGCGGGGGATCTCATAGAAACATGTATAATCCTGATTGGACTGGACAGGCTAGATGTGGGAAGAATGTTCCCAATGTTGGGAAAGTCTAGAACTAGGGCTCACTGTCTAAGAATAAGAGGTAAGTCACTCAGGACTGAGATGAGGAAAAATTTCTTCACTCAGAGAGTTGTGAACGTGTGGAATTCTCTACCACAGGAAGCTGTTGGGGCCAGTTTGTGGTATATTCAAGAGGGAGCTGAACATGGCCCTTGTGGCTAAAGGGATCAAGGGGTATGGAGAGAAAGTGGGAGTGTGATACTGAAATTGCATGATCAGCCATGATCATATTGAATGGTGGTGCAGGCTCGGAGGGCCGAATGGCCTACTCCTACACCTATTTTCTATATTTCTATGTTTCTTCGAAATACTGGGCTAGATAATGTTTTACATCCATCTGAAACAGTAAATAGGGCCTCAATGTATTGTTTCGTCTGGGAAAAGTCATCTCTGACAATGCAACATTCTGTCAGCCCTGCGCTGGTAACATAGGCCTAGATGTTATGCCAAGGTCTCTGGAAAGAGACTTGAACTTATAACCTCTGGCCTTAGAAAAGAGAGACACAGCTGGGGCCATGAAATGTCCACTTTGAATAGTCTTAGCTGCATTGAATTCAGGCCAAATCTCTCTCTTAGAGTGAAAGTGGAACTGGTCCAGTCAGGTTGGATCAATGTCCTGCTCTAGTGGACTTCTCAGAATCTGATTGTACTCTTGGCTGATGAGTCGAGGAGTTTTCTCACTGTCCTGGTCAACATTCCTTTTGCAAAAGATGGAGCCAAAACAAAACACAGATCATTTATCCCAAAGCAGTTTGTGAGATGTGGTAGCGCAGAATACCTGTCACATTTAACTGCAAAGCAAAATAGAACTGCTTGGATGTGAAGTGCATTGAGACTGTTTGACGGTCTGATTAAGCACACACATCTCTTATTCCTTCTTTTATTATCCTGGGATCAGCTCAATGTGTTGTCATCAATATTTCACACAGAATGATGACTGTTAAGCCAAAGCAGAAAGTTGCATTGTCACGATGCGCAAATTTAACATGACCATATATCCAGTGAATCATTTAAGTAACTGATACAATCTACATTTTCCTGGCATCATTCTACAAGATGCTATCAAGTTTATCTATTCTTTTTTCCACATATAATATTCAGCCCTCTGTAATGTGATGCTCAGATCTCATTTTACTGTGTAGACATGCTGCTTAAATAAATGAGACCCTGAATCGATCGAGTAATGCCATTCTCATTTGTTTATTACCTTGGAATATCTTGGCTATTGTGGGGTTTGTTTCAATTTCCTCCATTATAGAAACAATCCAGTTTCCTTTCAGCCAATTTCAATGGCTCTGCCTGCCTGCTAGATACCATTGTTTGATTCAATGTGGACAGAAGATTTCTTCCCAGTGAGCCGGCCTTCAATCATCCCTCAACCGACATCAGAAATAAACAGATCATCTGTTAATTAATTTAGTTTTCTCTTTGTGGTCTCACATAAATTGGCCACTGAACAATGCAACAGGAGCTGGAAATTTCTTGAGCCTATTCTGCCAGTTAATGAAACCGTGACTGATTTGTAACCTAATTTGATATTGTACAAGTTGGTTGGAGAATGCATTAACCTCCAACAATCTGGTGATCTGTTGATGTCATGAGGACTTGGTATTGAGGGGATTGTCTTAAGATCCTGTTCAGTGAAGACTTATATCCATGTGTATCCCAATAGCTTCAGTAATGTAACTTCAAGGTAACTTATATCTGATTGCTTGCCTTACTTAAGACAGGAGCCCCTTCTTATTAACACTGACTCATGACTTTCCTTCACCAGTTTAAACCAAGTCAGGTCTCAGACCCAGTCAAGGAAAGAGGAAGGTGGCAGTGATCTATCCATACTGCAAGCTGGTAGTGATTGGCAATATAGCTCATGCAATATGGTGAGCAGTGCTAGAGATGAAAAAACAACTTAGCAGCAACGGGTATCACTGCATAATGGCACAATGTAATAATGGTGGGCATTCCAGTGGACCCGTGGAAGGTATCAGATATTTACAGCTTGCCAACTTTAAGCACTATTCCACCAGAGGGTCAGTTGCTATGTTACCTGAACAGTCAAACAGTCTATGGATAAACACATGGAAAGATTAATGAGGGAGAAACATACATAGAGAAAGCTGGAGAAACTCAGCATGCTTGGCAGCATCTGAGGAGAGAAAAACAGAGTTAAGGTTTTGTCCGCTCTCTGTGGCAAGGAGTTCCAAAGGCTCACAAGCCTCTGAGAGTAGGAAGTCCTCTTCATTTCAGTTTTAAATTGGCGCCCCTGTATTCTGAGACTGTGTTGTGCTCCTAGACTCTCCCATGAGGGGAAACATCATCTCAGCATTTACCCTGTCAAGCCTCTTAAGAATCCTACATGTTTCAATGAGATCATCTCTCATTCTTCTAAACTCCAATGAGTCCAGTCCCAAACTGTTTAGTCTTTGTTTATGAGACAGTCCCTCCATACCAGGGTCATCATAGTGAACCTCCTCTGAACTGCCTCCAATAAAATGATTTCTTTCCTTAAATAAGGGGCCTAAAACTGCTCACAGTATTCCAGATGTGCACCTTGTACACCACAAATGCAGTTGTCAGGGTGTTGCTTGAAATATTCACTGCACACGGGATCCCTGATGTGGTTGCATGAGATAATGAGCCATAGATTGTTAATTGATCTTCCAGGCAATTTGCAACCTGTTCTGGATTTTTTTTCTTATTCATTCATGGAATGAGGGCATCACTGTCAAGGCAATATTTATTGCCCATCCCTAATTACCCATAGGTCAGTTCAGAGTCAACCCCACGTTGCTGTGGGCCTGGAGTCACATGTAGGCCAGACCAGGTAAGGATGGCAGTTTCCTTCCCTAAAGGATATTAGTGAACCAGATGGATTTTTCCAACAATCGACAATGGACTCATGGTCATCATTAGATTAGTAATTCCAGATATTTTATTGAATTCAAATTCCACCATCTGCTATGACGGGATTCAAACCCGGGTCCCCAGAATTTTTTTAATCTGGATCTCTGGAATAACGGTCCAGCGATAATACCACTAGGCCATCGCCTCCCATCGCATCCAAGCATGGAATCAGGAAGTCAAGTCACTTGCTTAAAAATAAATTTGCTGACTTTTAAACAGCATTGTTAACTTGCTGGTTCACCCCACTGCAGTATGATTTATCTCCATCAGAATTGCAGATGAGGGAAAGTTGAAGACCCCACTCCCTGTCCCACCAAAGAAATTGAGTCCACAGTTAAGACGATGGAATTATAATAATGTTTGGAAATGGGAACAGTTTCACCGCAAGCAGCAAGCTGCCCATTATAATAGGCATCGCATTGTATGACAAACTTAGGCCAAACAAAATAGGTGTCGATACTGGGCCTTAACAAGAAGGTTATGAACATTCAAGAGGCAGCAGACCAGCAATGTACATATGTTGTTTGTACGGCTGAGGGAATTGTATAAAGGAACCATAGGAGGGCTGAGGGAAAAATGGTCCACCAATAATTTACTGCAACTAACCCAGTGAGGATGTCATGAGGAGAATGATAATAGAGACTTCACAGAGTCAAGAGTAGAATCAAGGTCAACCAAACGTCTAAGCCCAAAGAGAACTCATTCTGGAAGAATTGTGAAACCTCCAGATCATCTGAATTTGTGAAGTCAGAGATTTTGGGGTCATGCGGACCTTTTGGTAAATAGGATAGTGGTAAATGAAGGTATAACTATTAACTACAGGAAGAAAGCTTGGTGTGTTTGTACTGCCTGCAATGTATTTTTACGGATTGCATATAATTAGAAATGAAAAACTGTTGAGTGAGTCCAGAGCAAGAAGACATAATCTAAAAGCAAGGGCCAGGTCATTTAGAACAGAGCTTAGAAAATGCCTCAACATACAAATGGTGATAAAAGTGCGGAACGTCATCCCACAAAAAGCAGTCAATACAAGCTGAATTGATCATTTTAATTTGTCTCACCAAGTTACTCAGGTGATTAGTTATTTGCCATCACTGCATTTTCCAGGAAGTACATTCCAGAGGCAATTCTTTACCCTGGTGTTGCTCTGAGTTGTCTTCAGGAAGGGCATTGTACTATATGAAATGCAAATTCCTTCCTCTAAAATAAAATACACCCTCAGTTGATTAACTGGAGATAACACTGTCCAGTGTTACGAGAACAGTAGAGGGATATCGTGCAGGAGAGGAAGAAATGATGTGAATTTCTAGGGCACCATTCTTGATTTTCCAGGACAGTTCACAGCCAGTAAAGTATTTCAAAAGTCACACTTAGAATCATACAGCACGGAAACAAATCCTTTAGTCCAGTTTGGTCACGACAGTCAGACATCCCAATCTGATCTGGTCCCATTTGCCAGCATTTGGCCCATATCCCTCTAAACCTTTCCTATTTATATACCCATCCAGACACCTTTTAAATATTGTAATTGTACCAGCCTCCACCACTTCCTCTGCCAGCTCATTCCATACACACACCACCCTCTGTGTGAAAAAACTTACCCTTCAGGTCCTTTTTAAATCTTTCCTCTCTCACTCAAACCTGTTTCCTTTAGTTTTGGATTCCCCCACCCTAGGAAAAAGACCATGGCTATTCACACTATCCGTGCCCCCATGATTTTATCAACTTCAGCCTCCAATACTACCAGGGAACAACACCCCAGCTTATTCAGCCTCTCCCTATAACACAAACCCTCCAGACCTGGCAACATCTTTTTTCTGCACCCTCTCTAGTCTAACAACATTCTTCCTGTAGCAGGGAGACCAGAACTGAACGCAGTATTCAAAAAGTGGCCTCATCAATGTCCTGTTCAGCCACAACATGATATTCCAATCCTATATTCGATGTTCTGACCAATGAAGGCAAGCATGCCAAATGCCTTCTTCACCACCCTGTCCACCAGTGACTCCACTTTCATAAAATTTTTATACCTGCACCCCTAGGTGTCTTTGTTTGGCAACACTCCCCAGGGTCCCACCATTAACTGTATAAGTCCTGTCCTGGTTTGCCTTTCCAAAATGCAGCACCTCACATTTATCTAAATTAAATTCCATCTGCCACTCCTTCGCCCATTGGCCCATCTGATCCTGTTGTACTCTGAGATAGTCTTCTTCACTGTCCATTACACCATCTATTTTGATGTCATCTGCAAACCTACTAACCACGCACCCTGTATTTGCATCCAAATCATTTATATAAATGACGAAAGATAGTATACCCAGCATCAATTTTTGTGGCACACCATTGATCACAGGCATCCATTTTGAAAAGCATCCCTATAGCACCACTGTCTGTCTCCTACTTTCATGCCAATTTTGTATCCAATTGGCTAGATCCCCCTGGATCCTTTGTGACCTTACCTTGCTAACCAGTCTACCATGTGGAGCCTTGTTGAATGCCTTGCTGAAGTCCATATAAGCAACATCTACCTCTCTGCCTCCATCAATCTTCTTTGTCACCTCTTCAAAACCTCGATCAAGTTAGTGAGACATGATTTCACATACGCAAAGCCATGTTGACTATCCCTAATCAGTCCTTGCCTTTCCAAATAACTGTAAATCCTGTCCCTCAGGATACCCTCCAACAACTTGCCCACCACCGGTCTGTAATTCCCTGGCTTTTCCTTACCACCTTTTGTAAATAGTGGCATCACGTAAACCACCCTCCTGTCTTCAGGCACATTACCTGTTGGCTATGAATAATAAAAATATCTCAGCAAGGGGCCCAGCAATTTCTTCCCTAGCTTTCCACAGAGTTCTGGGAAACATCAGATCAGGCACCTCCGCATCATGCCCTTAATGTGTTTATAGAATCTCTTTGGATTCTCCTTAACTCTATTTGCCAAAGCCACCTCATGTCCCTTTTGGCCCTTCTGATTTTCCTCTTAAGTATACTTCTATTGCCCTTATACTCTTCTAGGGATTCAGTTGTCTGTACCTGATATATGCCTCCTTCTTTTTCTTGACCAGAGCTTCAATTTTTCTAGTCATCTGGTATTTCCTACACCTACCATCCTTTCAGTTCACACTAACAGGAACATTCTGTCTCTGAACTCTCGTTATCTCATTCTTTAAAGGCTTCCCACTTCTCAACCATCCCCTTTCCTGTGAGTAGCTTCTCCCAATCAACGTTAGAAAGTTCCTGTCTAATACCATCAAAATTGGCCTTACTCCAATTTAGAACTTCAACTTGTTGATCAGTTCTATCCTTTTCCTTAACTATTTTTAAAACTAACAGAATTATGATTACTTGCCCCAAAGTGCTTCCCCACTGACACCTCAGTCAATTGCCCTGCCTTATTTCCCAACGGAGTGTCAAGTATTGCTCTTTCTCTAGTAGGTCCATCTACATACTGTACACATTCATTAAATTCCTTCCCGTCTAAACCCTTTAACACTATGGCAGTCCCAGTTTATGTTTGGAAAGGTAAAATCCCCTAACATAACCACCTTATTATTCTTACAGATATCTGAGATTTCCTTACGTATTTGATTCTCAATTTCCTGTTAACTGCTGGGGAGCTTATAATACAATCCCAACAAGGTGATCATCCCTTTCTTACTTCCCAGTTCCATGCGCATAAAACTTCTCTGGACAATCTCCCTGGAATATCCTCCCTAAGCACAGCTGTAATGTAACCCCTAACCAAAAACGCCAAACTCCCTCCTCTCTTGTCTTTCTTTCTATCCTTCCTATAGCATCTATACCCTGGAACATTAAGCGGCCTGTCCTGTCCATCCTTGAGCTGTGTTTCTGTAATAGCTTTGATATCCCAGTCCCTTGTTCCCAACCATGCCCTAAGTTCACTTGCCTTACCTATCAGGCCATGGCCCTGGTTTGGAAACATACCAGTGTTCCTTCAATGCTATTGGGTCAAAAATGTGGCACTGCCACATGGAATTGCATCACCACCATCTTCTCTGCGGCAATTAGAGATGGGCAACCAGTGGTGTCCAGATCCTGTGTACGTACAATTCTTCATTTCAAACAAATTCCATGATAAGATTATCATGTTTCAATGACAGTTGAGGAATAAATACTAAGCAGGATACTAGGAACATCCTCAGAACACTAAGTGGGATGTTATATATCCACCTAAGAGGCAAAGAGGACCTTGGTTTAGCGTTTCACCGACAAATAGCAACAGCCCTTTCTCAGTAATGAACAGGTTGTAGTGTAGGTGACGTGCACAAGACTTGAGTGAAGATTAGTTGCACAATCTTCTGACTCTGAGGGATAGGGCTGTCCCCTGAACCAAAGCACCAAACTCATCTTCTCCATTGTTTTGGATACAATTCTTAAAGGATCTAATAAGACAAACTATGTTGCAGGGTGGATGACATTAAGTATAGCACAAATGCTTCTCGGAGGAGGGCAAGGTTTTAAAGGTGCTAATCAAGCTTTTGTAGCATTTTCAAAATCGTTTCTTTTCCAGGAATCTTCCTTTAGTTTAGCTCTGCTTTCCATGGCTATGATGACTGACAGCTACTGAGATGCCATTCCCCAGGAGACTGGCCTTCTCATACTACCTTGTTGAAGTATCCATCGTTCTTGAGTTTTATTGTTGGGATATCAACTTCAGTGGCAAGGCTGATTTTTCATTACCAATGCCCAGCAAAGGGGCGATGGTGGGGGAGGCCCACATATTTGAACTACTGCCATCTGTGCAGTGAAACAACCACAGTGTTGGGAAGTAGGGAGTTCTAGGATTTGACCCAACAATGGTGAAGAATGGCCAATATTTGTCCAAGTCTGGAACTTATCTCCACCTTAATTTGCTCCTTTACAACACTTCTTAAAAGCCTCCCGCTTTGTCTAAGCTTTGGGTCATCTATCCCTTATGGGGATTGCTATCATATTTCAGTTTATAATGCTCCCATGAAGTGCTTTATTTCATGTTTCGGTCTGTAAAAGATGCTATATAAATAGATGTTGTAGCCAGGATGTTGTGTGACTTGGAGGGAGGTTTGGAAGTAGTGGTGTTCCCACAAGACACTGCGATTTCTGGGGCAGCTGTTGAATAACAGCCTTGTGGGAATCTGAGCAGCAACTGCTGCCAGGGCTGTTCACCTACCACAGGCATCACAAACAAGCCTCAGCTTACAAGAACAGGTGCAGCAGCGGCCGCCCAAGTGAATGCTGAGTTTGTGGACTGCTAGCTTTTCTTCGACTGCTCCAGAACAGACTGGCGCACTGATAGATGCACCCATAATGCTGCACATTCCTCCTGCCCCATTCCAGTTGGAATCGCCACCTTGAAGATGCTTCTAAAAATCAATCTATCCTGGCCTGTCCTCTGTCACCCAGTGCCAAATTCCTGTCTAATTGACAGACTCAGATCACTTCATGATATTTCACCATGTTAGAGACATGACTTAAATGGAAGTTTTTTTTAAATTCACTCATGGGATGTTGGCATCTGTGGCCAGGCCGGCATTTATTGACCAACCTGAATTGTCAAGAAGGCAGCTGAGGATCAACCATGTTGCTGTTTGTCTGGAGCCACATGAGACAGCTCTGTCAATTTTGGCGCTAGCCTCCCGATGTTAGTAAGGGGAACGTTGCAGGGCTGACAGGGCTATTTTTGCTGTTGCCTTTTCCAGTGCTTAGGTTCATGCCAGGTGATCCATCCATTTCTTTCAGACTTTATAGCGATTGCTACAACTGAATGGCTTGCTCGGCCATTTCAGAGGGCAATTGAAAGACAACTGCATTGCTGGAGTCACACATAGGCCAGACAAGGTGAAGATGGCAGTTCCTTCCCTGAAAGTAAGGACATTAGTGAAGCAAATGGGCTTTTCCTAACAATTGACACATGTCATCATTAGACCCTTAATTCCATATACTTTACTGAACTCAAATTCCACCATCTGCCATGTTGGGATTTGAACGCAGGACCCAGAGCATTAGTTGAGTTTCAAGATTAATAGTCTAGCAATAATACCACTGAGGCATTGTCTCACAACAGTTGTTGGTGCTTGACCTGGTCATTGGCACAGATCAGAAAACCTATGGCTACTTCAGCTCCTTCCGATCAGGCCCAGGTACTGTGGTACACCATAGAGCAGCTGACTAAAGGTGGCATTCACATGGGGCAACATCCAAGATATTGCACTATACCATTTATAGCTTATTCTGTCCTGCATGTAGAAAATATCGTCAAAGAACACATTTAAAATTCGATTTAATTTTGTTTGCTCAGTGTGTACAAGGGATGACCATGGAGAATGGAAAGCAATGAATAATAAAAAGTCACCAATAAATAATAGATGCCATCTATTTGTTGATAAAGTGGCACACATAAATATACATATAAGCATTAAAGAAGGAATGTGCATTGTGTCTCATTACATATATATGTGTGTGTGTGTCCGCGCGCGCGTGTGTTTGTGTGTGTATGTTTGTGTTTGTGTGTTTGTCTGTGCATGTGTGTGTGTTTGTGTGTGTGTGTCTATGTCCATGTGTGTGTGTGTGTGAGTGTGTGTATGTATGTATATGAACTGGGGTAGAATTTTGTTTCATTACTGGTATAAAGCAAAGGAGGTCTGAGAGCACAGGGACCTGGTATTATTTGAGTGCAAATATTTGAGGGTGAAGAAAGGTTAACTCAGCTTTTAATTAAACATATCGGACTCTGATGTTTATAAGTAGAAGCATAGAGTACAAAATGCAGAGGTAATGCTAAAACCAACATATAGCTCTCAGTCCGGTCCAATTGGAATATTGAGCAGGATTTCATCCAGGGGTCAGGGCTTGGACAACTCCTCCTCTTGAGATTGCCTAAGTTAACCATGAAAATGGTTACTCTCTATGCAGCCCAGAAAACTTTTTCAATCAACTGGACCACCCTCTACAGGGCTGTCCTCTCGCTCACAAACCCACTATCGTCCTCTGCTGCTGCTGTTAGCTTTTAGGACCTCCCATTGGCATTGGAACACGGAGTGCCTTCCCTCCTTAACGGAACAGTAAGCCTACCCTCTGGCTGATAGTTGGCCATCCCAAGGAAAGTCACAATGACGGACTGTTTCCCTTGTAGTACAGGCTTTAGGTTCAGAAGGCCACAGGCAAGGATAGAGCTCCAGGTTTCTCACAGACAGCGGACTAGACACTTCTTAAAAGTATTGGCACAGTAGCTTCACAACAGCAGGGACCCAGCTTCGATCCCCACCTCGGGCGACTGTCTGTGTGGAGTTTGCACATTCTCCCTTTGTCTGTGTGGGTTTCCTCCGGGTGCTCCAGTTTCCTCCCATAGTCCAAAGATGTGTAGGTTAGGTGGGTTAGCCATTGGAAATATAGAGTGGGAGGCTGGTTAAGGGTGGGATACTCTTCAGAGGATCAGTGCAGACTCAATGGGCTGAACAGCCTCTTTCTGCATTATTGGGATTCTAAGCAAGTGGTTACTAAATGGATGAGGGGCCATGAATTAGTAAGGATGGACATGCAAGATGGGTAAGTGGGCAATTGGAGTGAGGGCTGGAGGGACTAACCACTCTGCAAATAATTGGGACAGAGTTCCAGAGCTGGGCCTTCTAACTAGCATGACTCAGCACATGTCTGCCAGTACAATACACTCCCCTCGAGTGAAAACTCACACAGTTTGAAGCATTTTATTTTTCCTTTATTCATTCACGGGGTGAGAGCGTCACTGGCTAGGCCAGCATTTATTGCCCATCCCTAATTGCCCAGAGGGCAGTTAAGAGTCAACCACATTGCTGTGGGTCTGGAGTCACATGTAGGCCAGACCAGGTAAGGATGGCAGTTTCCTTCCCTAATGGATATTAGTGAACCAGATGGGTTTTTCCCCCAACAATCATCATCATGATCATCATCATCATCATCATCATCATCATCAGACTCTTAATTACAGATATTTATTCAATTCAATTTTCACCATCTGCCGTGGCAGGATTTGAACCTGGGTCCCCAGAATATCACCTGGGTCTCTGGATTAACAGTTCAGTGATAATACCACTAGGCTATTGCCTCCCCAAGGGCTTGGAGTAAGAAACTTCCCCATTTGAACTAGTGACGTTCACAGCCAAAATCCAGCTCATGCGTATTTTCATGAAACTGGCTGCCGTAGGCTACCAACAGTAAAGAGACAGCCCTTAATCTTCAGTGCTCAGGGTAGTACAAATCTTGTCACCTACCCTTGGAATCCAGTCCTTCGAGCCTCAGTATCACTCCAATTCATTTTCAAACGCCAATCTGTGTGCAAACCATGGAGAGTGGGTGGGGTACATGAAATGGCAAAGTCATTGGGCAATGGGTAAAGGGGTGTTCGGTGTGACGAAATGGGCCGCAAATGTTGGGCTTGCCAGCTATGGCACATTCCAAGAAAGGATGAACAAAGACAACAGCGATAACATTCCCAGTGAACTACTGTAATTTTGAAATATATGCAGAAATGTGATGTTCCCACCCTGTAAATAAATAAAAACAAGTTTACTTATAAAGGGTTAACACTGTAGAGGTACATCTTTCAAGGACATAAAGAATAAATTCAGCAAACAGGTTTGTCTGCAGGAATTCTTAGCAGAGTTTGATTGACAGCTCACTGCATGACAATTGGACCCAGGGGTATCAGCTGTTGTCAAGTTGTTGTCTTAACATCGTGTGTGAAGCATCCTTCAACAGAATGGTAACATACTTTCTAGACACAAGTTATTTAGGACAAAGTACCTTGTATGAGTTTGCTTTCTGGTTGTCTGTGGCTTGAGTAAATAACAGCAAGGAATGCCTGAGGGAGGGAGAAGGCAGAGTGTGGTGAAGGACGAGGCTGGTCTGGTGATTTTTTTTATTCGTTTGTGGGATGTGGGTGTCGCTGGCTGGGCCAGCATTTATTACCCGTCCCTAGTTGCCCCTTGAGAAGGTGGTGGTGAGCTGCCTTCTTGAACCGTTGCAGTCCACCTGCTGTGGGTTGACCCACAATGTTATTAGGGAGGGAATTCCAGGATTTTGACCCAGCGACAATGAAGGAACGGTGATATATTTCCAAGTCAGGATGGTGAGTGACTTGGAGGGGAACTTGGAGGCGATGGTGTTCCCATGCATCTGCTGCCCTTGTCCTTCTAGATGGGTCGTGGGTTTGGAATGTGCTGTCTGAGGACCTTGGGTAAATTTCTGCAGTGCACCTTGTAGATAGTACACACTGCTGCTACTGAGCGTTGGCGGTGGAGGGAGTGGATGCCTGTGGATGTAGTGCCAATCAAGCGGGCTGCTTTGTCCTGGATGGTGTCAAGCTTCTTGAGTGTTGTTGGGGCTGCATTCATCCAGGCAAGTGGGGAGTATTCCATCACACTCCTGACTTGTGCCTTGTAGATGGTGGACAGGATTTGGGGACTCAGGAGGTGAGTTACTCATCACAGTATTCCTAGCTTCTGGCCTGTGTTTGTGTGGCAAGTCCAGTTGAGTTTTCAGTCAATGGTAACCCCCAGGATGTTCACAGTGGGGGATTCACTGTGGTAATACCACTTCATGTTGCAGCTTTATAAGACTTTGGTTTGGCCACACTGAGTACTGCATTCAATTCTGGTCGCCACATTACAGGAAGAATGTGGAGGCTTTAGAGAGGGTTTTTTTAAATTCATTAACGGAATGAGGGCATTACTGGCTAGGCAGCATTTATTGTCCATCCCTAATTGCCCAGAGGGCTGTTCAGAGTCAACCTCATCTGGAGTCACATGTCATCCAGACCAGGTAAGGATTGCAGTTTCCTTCCCTGAAGGACATTAGTGAACCAGATGGGTTTTTCCCGACAATCAACTCATGGTCATCATTAGCTTCTTAATTCCAGATTTTTATTGAATTCAAATTCCACCATCTACCGTAGTGGGATTCAAACCTGGGTCCCCAGGACGTTATCTGGGTCTCTAGATTAACAGTCCCGTGATAATACCACTAGGCCATCACCTCCCCTGCTGAGGAGGTTTACTAGGATGCTGCCTGGATTAGAGGGTATGAATTAGACGGCGAGGTGAGAAAAACTCGGGTTGTTTTCTCGAGAGTGGTGGAGGTTGAGGGGAGACTTGACAGAAGTCTATACAATTATGAGATGCATGGACAGGGTTGACAGTCAGAATCTTTTTCCCAGAGATGAAATGTCTAAAACAAGGGGGCATGCATTTAAGGTGAGAGGGTGAAAGTTCAAAGGGTGAGGGGCAGATTTTTTTACACAGAGTGTGGTAGGAGTGTGGTACACACTGCCAGGGATCATGGTGGAGGCAGATATGATAGGAGCATTTAAGGGAATTATAGATAAGCACATGAATATACAAACAATGGGGACATATGGACCAAGGGCAGGCAGAAGGGATTAGTTTAATTTGGCATCATGTTCAGCACAACGTCGTGGGCTGATGTTCTATGTTCTATGAATGTCAAGGGACGGTGGTTAGATTGTCTCTTATTGGTGATGGTCATAGCCTGGCATTCGTGTGGCGCAAATGTTACTTATCACTTGTCAGCCTGATCCTGGATATTGTCCAGATGTTGTTGCATTCGAACATGATCTGCTTCACTATCAGAGGAGTCACGAATGGTGCTGAACGTTGTGCAATCATTGGCGAACATCCTCCCCTTCTGACCTTATGATGGAGGGAAGGTCATTGATGAAGCAGCTGAAGATGGTTGGGCTGAGGACACTGCCCTGAGGAATTCACGCAGAGATGTCCTGGCGCTGAGATAACTGATCCCCAACAACCACGACCATCTTCCCATGTGTCAGGTATGACTCCAACCATCGGAGAGTTTACCCCCGATACCCATGAATCCCAGTTTTGCTGGGTTGAATGCAGCCTTGATGTAAAGGGCTGTCATTCTCACCTCACCTCTGGAATTCAGCTCTTTTGTCCATGTTTGAACCAAGGCTGTAATGAGATCAGGAGCTGAGTGGCCCTGGTGGAACACAAACTGGGCGTCGCTGAGCAGGTTATTGCTGAGCAGGTGCTGCTCGATAGCACTGTTGGTGACACCTTCCATCACTTTACTGATGATCGAGAGTAGACTGACAGGACCATAATTGGCCGAGTTGGATTTGTCCTGCTTTTTATGCACAGGACATACCTGGGTAATTTTTCACATTGTCGGGTAGATGCCAGTGTTGTAACTGTACTGGAACAGCTTGGCTGGGGGAGTGGCAAGTTCTGGAGCACAAGTCTTCAGTACTGTTGCCGGAATGTTGTCAGGGCCCATGGCCTTTGCAGTACCCAGTGTCTCCAGCTGGTTCTTGGTATCACATGGAGTGAATTGAATTGGTCGAAGACTGGTATCTGTGATGCTGGGGACCACTGGAGGAGGCCGAGATGGATCATCCACTTGTCACTTCTAAGTGAAGATTGCTGCGAATGCTTAGCCTTATCAGCACTAATGTACTGGGCTCTTCCATGATTGAAGATGGCGATATTTGTGAAGCCTCCTCTGAATGTAGCAGGACTGCAAAGCTTAGATCTGATCACTTGGTTGTGGGATTGCTTAGCTCTGTCTATCATCTGCTGCTTTTGCTGTTTGGCATGCAAGTCGTCCTGTTTGGTGTCTTCACCAGGTTGATACCTCATTTTTAAGTATGCATGGTGCTACTCCTGGCATGCTCTCCTGCACTCTCCATTGAACCAGGGTGGATCCCCTGGCTTGATGGTAATGGTTGAGTGGGGGATATGCCAGGCCATGAGGTTACAGATTGTGCTGGAGTACAATTCTGCTGCTGTTGATGGCCCACAGCGCCTCATGGATGCTCAGCCTTGAGTTGCTAGATCTGTGCAAAGTCTGTCCCATTTAGCACAGTGATTGTGTCATTCAACATGATGAAGGGTAGTCTCAATGTGAAGGTAGGACTTTGTCTCCACAAGGACTGAGCGGTGGTCACTCTTACGAACACTGTCATGGACAGATGCCCCTGCAGCTGGCAGATTAGTAAGGATGAGGTCAAGTATGTTTTTCCCTCTTGTTGGTTCCCTCACCACCTGCCACAGACCCAGTCTAGCAGCTATGTCCTTTAGGACCCGACCAGGTCAATCAGTAGTACTGCTGCCGAGCCACTCTTGGTGGTGGACATTGAAATCCCCCACTCAGAAAACGTTTTGTGCCCTTGCCATCCTCAGTGCTTCCTCTAAGTGTTGTTCAACATGGAGGAGTACTGATTTATCAGCTGAGGGAGGACGGTGTGTGGTAATCAGCAGGAAGTTTCCTTGTCCATGTTTAACCTGAACCCATGAGACTTCATGGGGTCTGGAGTCAATGCTGAGGATACCCAGAGCTACACCCTCCCGACTGTATACCATTGTGCCGCCAGCTCTGCTGGGTCTGTCCTGCTGGTGGGATAGGACATATCCAGGGATGGTGATGGTGGTGTCTGGGACATTGTCTGTAAGGTACGATTCTGTGAGACAGCTCTCCCAGTTTTGGCAGTGCCCCCAGGTGTTAGTAATGAGAACTTTTCAGGGTCAACAGGGTGTTTCTGCCGTTGTTTTTTCCGGTGCTTAGGTCAATGCCAGGTGATCCGTCCAGTTTCATTTCTTAGAGACTTTAATTGCTACAACTGAATGGCTTGTTAGGCCAATTCAGAGGGCAGTTGAGAGTCAACCACATTGCTGTGGGTCTGGCATCACATGTAGGCCAGACCAGGTAAGGATGACAGTTTTCTTCCCTAAAGGACATTAGTGACCCAGATGGGATTTATTGATAATGATTTCATGGTCAACAGTAGATACTTAATTCCAGATTGTTTTTCTATTGAATTAAAATTCCACCAGAACATTAGCTGAGTTTCAGATCATCATAGATCATAGAATCCCTACAGTGTGGAAATAGGCCCTTCAGCCCAACAAGTCCACACCAACCCTCAGAGTATCCCACCCAGACCCATCCCTCATAACGCACCTAGTCTACACATCCATGGACACTACAGGCAATTTCCCATGGCCAATCCACCTTGCCTGCACACCTTTGGACTGTGGGAGGAAACCGGAGCACCCGGAGGAAACCCACACAGACACAGGGACAATGTACAAACTCCACACAGACAGTCGCCTGAGGGTGGATTTGAACCCAGGTCCCTGGTGCTGTGAGGCAGCAGTGTTAACCACTGAGCCACCGTACCAACATTTCTGGATTCATCGTCTAGCGATAATAGCTTGGGGCCGTCGCCTCTCTGTAACCACTTTACAGAGCAGGCAATATCAGCTGAGAAGTTGACAGTTGAGCTCGTTCCAAAGTGGTTGCATTATTAATGTGCCTCATGGTCAACTCATTTCTACTTGACTTGGCCTTGGTTGGAGGAAGCCGAACACCATGAGTTGGATTGTACCATCTGCAAGTTTCATCACAAAAGTGAAATGGAGTGTGACTGCATGGTGGGGGTGCAGGGCAATGTGACACCATCGCACCATCTCCAAGATTTAAGAAGGCAAGAGCACTGGTGTGGATATCATCAGTCAGCCCCCGTCCCTTACTAACAAATGACTGAGTTTATGAAGAAAGCAGGAGACGCTGTTTGTTTGAAGAGCCAGTGCAGGAACAATGGGCTGAATGGCTTCTTTCTACGCCATTTCAATTCTGTGATCATTTTTGACATTGTTTACTGGCAGCTGTGACAAAAGGAAAATCCTATGGATGCTAGAAATCTGAAGCAAAGACGGAAAATGCGAAAGAAACTCAGCAGGTCTAGCAGCATCTGTGGAGAGGGAAAAACAGAGTTAATGTTTCAGGTCCAGTCTGATACTTCTTCAGAACTGTGACACAAGGAAAGCACAAAGCTCGTGGAAAAGATGCCGCTATCGTGCTCAGATGTACGTAGCATCAGGTTCTGCTGGTGATGTTGGCAGCATCTCACTAAATTTTTAAGTTTTTTCAGCTTTTAATAAAAGAATAAGAGTTGAGAGGGTAGGGGGGCCTTTAACTGTGCAGTCATGGTCACTTCCTGTTCACTACATTGCTCCTCTGTCTCACGATATCCCAGGCCAGACACACAGTTGGGCTCAAAACCCACACCCCGTAACCACAGACCATTAATTGGTCACTCTCCCACCCCAAACAACCACTAATTTTTATTCATTCATTGTATGGAGGCATCACTGGCCAGGCCAGAACTTATTACCCATCCCTAGAGGACAGTTCAATGTCTAGCACATTACTGCGGGTCTGGAGTCACATATAGGCCAGAGGCAATAAGAATGATCGTTACCTAAAAAGACATTAGTGAACCACATGGTTTTTCCCAACAATCGACAATGAATTCGCGGTCATCGTGGGACTCTTAACTCTAGGTTTTTGTTGAATTCAAACTGCAGCATGGCAGGATTTGAACCCTGGTCCCCAGAACATTTCCTGGGTCTCTGGATAACGGTCAAACAATAATACCACTGGGCTATCGCTACACCCACCCGTCAGCCAACACTTCATTCACTGAGCTCAGACAGCACGGGGTGTAGGACGAAGAGTGAGCGAACTTCTCAGCTTCTGTTGTGCCTCCCACAGCCCAACGATGAATAGAAGACCTATGACCCTTGTATTGAAACCTAAGCATCACCTTTTTCTTCCTTTGACAATTACTTGATGAACAATTGTTGGAAGTTGCTATGAAGGCTGATATTGCTCCACACAGTCTTTGAGTGGTGAATGGATGCCATACAGTGAACTTCATAGGGAACAGTTCTATTCTGTACAGCTCCTGGGAGTCTTTAGCTATTTTGCCTGAATAGTAATGTTGGCTGTACCTACAGCTACCATGCAATAACCATCTTGTTATCTAAGACCAATGAATCTGCTGTTTAGACTCTAGTGAACTAGACAGAACTAGACACCATATAGACAAAGGACAATTGGTATACATCAAAAAACTAATTTCCTGTGCCACAGAGATAGTAGGATCTGCCGATGCTGAAGAATCTGAGATAACAAGGTGTAGAGCTGGATGAACACAGCAGGCCAAGCAGCATCACAGGAGCAGGAAAGCTGACGTTTCGGGTCTAGACCCTTCTTCAGAAATGTTTTCCCTGTACCACAGGCTGGTGGAGGAGGCAGACACCACAATTGCCATCAGTGGCACACAGAGCAAATGCCACACTAATCACCGGTACTCCATCAAGTCAGCAAATATCACACTAATCACCTATATCCCATCAAATCACAAATACCACACTAATC
>NC_063341.1:70469860-70505294 GCF_021869965.1 Rhincodon typus
CTGCTTAGCCTGCTGTGTTCATCCAGCTCTGCACCTTATTGTCTCGGATTCTCCAGCATCTGCAGTTCCTACTATCTGTAAGAGGCTTTGGGTCTTTTTTTCTAGCCTGAATGGGTGTGACTAGCTCTCACACTGCTGGGTTTTGGCTTTTCAGTCACATCAGAAGCTATTGGGATCTCACTAGAGTTGGAAGCTTCAGTGTATATCTTCTGGCTGCTACTCTCTCTCAGAATTTCCTCTTGATTTTTTTTTCCCCTCCCGGATGGGACAACTGCATGTGAGAATCTGTGTCAGTTGTCCTTTTTACCAAGGGGCATGCTTATGGGAAGTTACTGTATTGGAACAGTTAATTAGTAATAGTTACAGTATCTACTATTCTGTTAAGTTTTCCAGTAGAGTTTAGTTATTCTAAATTTCTCCTTCTTTTGTTATTTTAACTGCAGTGTTTAAATAAATTTTATGTTTTGCTTAATATTGAGGAGTTTGACCAGTAATGCATCTGGGACACTTTACATTTGCCTGTAAAATAAGAAAATGTTAGAGCCTAGGCTGCCTCCTTTATCATATTTTGAGGGGGTCTAGTCTCGTCCACAACTGCAGATTTCCTTCCCTAAAGAGCGTTAGAGAACCAGATGGATTTTTTTTTTTACAATCAACAGTTGTTATGTGGTCAGCATTAGCCTAACTTGTTATTCCACACTTATTGGATTCAAATTTCACCACCTATTGTGGTAGGATTTGAACCCCTGGCCCCAGGGCATTAACCCAGGGTTCTGGATTCTAGTCTAGCTTGATACAGTGGTATTCCTTTCGTCCCTTCTTCTGAAGGATTGGCATTACATCCACAAGCATTCACTCCCTCCAGCACCGATACTCAGTAGCTGCAGTGTGTACTATCTACAAGATGCACTGTACAAATTCACCAAAGATCCTCGGGCAGCACCTACCAAACCTACGACCATTTCCATCTAGAAGGACAAGGAGCAGCAGATATATGGGAACACCAACACCTCCACATTCCCCTCCAAGTCACTCACCATCCCGACTTGGAAATATATCACCGTTCCTTCACTGTTGCTGGGTCAAAATCCTGGAATTTCCTCCCTAATAGCATTGTGAGTCAACCCACAGCAGGAGGACTGCAGCGGTTCAAGAAGGCAGCTCATCACCACCACCTTCTCAAGGGGCAACGAGGGATGTGCAAGAAATGCTGGGCCCAGTCAGCAACACCTACATCCCACAAATGAATAAAAAAAAAGTTCATGAAGGAGATGACGAGTGGCCTAGGACTCATACTGCAGTGAAGAAGAGTCTTGTACCGGTGAACATTTTGGTTTTGAAATAAGGATTTCGAATCAGGAATGTTGGCTCATCCTTTCTCAGCTATATTATTAATGAGTTTGGAAAGGGCAAGATTCTTCCTCAATTCAGCAAATACAAATTATCTGAGACATTTCCTTCAGTCTGGGTGAAAAATGTCTGCCAATAGAAGGTTATGCCAAGGGAATGCTACACTGTCAGAGTTGGCATTTTGTTCAGATGTTAAGCCTTTTCTGGCCTCATTAGCTGAATGCAAAAGTTCCCATTTAGCCTTTTCAAAGAAAAAAGCAGACTTCTTCCTAATGTCCTAGTCACTATTACCTCTCTGGAACACCCAAATCTGGTCATATAGTTCATTCCTGCTCTCGATTTGATCTGTTTTGATTTATTGTTGTCACATGTAACTAAGTACAGTGAAAAGTTTTTGTTTTGCCTGCAGAACAAGCAGAGCGTAGCATACAAGGACATACAGATCAGAGATTGTTCAAACAAAGCAAGATATACAGAGTCAGGGCCACACAGAGGGTGCACAAAAGCAAGATCGACATTAGATTTGAAATCTGACGGGTCCTTTCAGCAGTGTAACAACATTAGGAAAGAAGCTGTTCTTGAATCTGTTGGTACTTCTATTTAAGCATTTGTATCTTCTACCTGACGGGAGAGATTGGAAGAGATTATAACCAGGATGGGAAGGGTCTTTAATGATGTTGGTTGTCTTTCTGTGGCAATGAGCAGTGCAGATGGAGTCCATGGATGGGAGCTTGGCTTCGGTGATGGCCTGGGCTGTGCACACAACTGTAGTTTTTTACGGTCCTGGGCAGAGCAGTTGTCATACCAAGCAGTGATACACCCAGATAAAATGCTTTCTATGGTGCATCTGTAAAAGTTGGTGAGGGTCCTTTATGGATGTGCTGAATTTCCTTAGCCTCCTGAGGAAGAAGAGGTAGCGTTGTGCCTTCTTGACCACCGCATCTGTGTGCGTGGCTCCAGGACAGATTGTTGTTGATGATCATCACCCCCAGGAACTTGATGCTCTTGACCCTCTCCACCTCCACTCCATTGATGTTGATAGGGGACGTGTGGATAGGGGAGATTGCTGCATGCGTTTTAGCTGCCATGCTGCCTATTTAAAGGCGCTACAGTCATACAAGTTGCTGTTATCACAAAAAACATAGCATTCCATAGCTTTAGGTGAGTCATAAATTGTTCCTATTTGAACCTGGGCTAACCTGTCATTCAAACTGTAGCTGATTTACATGGATCATATTGATTTAAGGATTGATTATCTCTTAAATGCGACCTGCAGAAAATCTGATGCGTTCGCCATAAATCATCAGAATCAGATTAAGCATTTATCAGAGTAACAGTTTATGCCTTGATTGTAACGTTGGTTTGAGAGCACATTACACACACAAACTCTTTCCATCTAGATTGGGCCATGGAATTAATGTAAACAGCTGGGCCAGGATTGCAGTTAATTCCATAAGCCATTTTTAATGCCTCACGTACTCTTCAATTAGGATGATTTATGATGAGGGGGGTCACAATGGCTATCATTAATGTACAGGAGCCTATTTACAATATAATTCTACAATAGAGCCTTTCACATTAAAATGATTAAATTCAAGTCAGTTGGACTGCTTTACATTAAAAGTGGTTTAACCCCCTGTCTCCACATGGCACTACACCTTTGGGGTTACATCTTGTTTTTTTTTATATTCCCATCACAGGTGTTCCCAAATCCAGAAATCCTAGTTGGCATGATCTTAATGGAACCCGGCTAAAATGAACCCTACCATGCATATTGCAGAGAGGGGCAAAGCATTTCCATCCCACTTTGTCTTTAGGGGGCGGTCTAACACTTCACAGTAGCTTGCAGTTTGGAAGGAGGCCAGTTCAGCCCGTTGGTGAAGCTTTGGCAGGGCCTTTCAGTTCGTTTCATGTCCCTGTTTCTTCCCCATGGCCCTGAAAAATCATAGAATCCCTACAGTGCAGAAAGAGGCCATTCGGCCTATCAAGTCTCCAACAATCTTCCAAAGAGCATCCCACCCCTTCCCTATCCCTATCACATTTGCCATGGCTAATCCACTTAGCCTAGACATCCCTGGACACAATTTCCCATGGCCAATCCATCTAACCTACACATCTTTGGACTGCGGGAGGAAACCGGAGCACCTGGCAGAAGCCCACACAGGCACAGGGAGAATGTGCAAACTCCATGAAGACAGTCTCCTGAGGCTGGAATCAAACCTGGATCCCTGGTGCTATGAGACAGCAGTGCTGACCGCTGAGCCACCATACCAACCCAAAATGCTTTCCTTTTCCAATTGTACATCCACTTCTTTTTCAGACTTTACTTGTGATAGTGCGGAACTCCATCTGATATTCAGGTAATTTCAATATCGATGACTGACAGTGCCATCAGCCTGAGACACTGCCAACTTGACATCCACCTGACCTTTGCTGTAACTACACATCAATGGCCCAGTCTGAGGTGTAAACATTTGGGAAGGCAGCAGTTTGGAGCCAGGAAGCAGAATTCCTTTTAAATTTCATTCCCTTCCAAGCTTTATTCCCAAGGGAAGGAGGTAGGGTTTAAAACACGTACCAGCGTTTCGGGAAGGTGGAGAGGTGATCTTGAAAGGGGTTTTTAAATCAATCCTCTTTCAGTGACTTCCATTAGGATGAGTGCCAAGCTCTGCTCCTTAGGGACCAACTGGACTTTCCACGGAATGCAAGCATTTATTGTCGACCTCATGTCTGCAATGAGTTCAGAGAGAGAACATCCATTTACGGGGAAAAAAAAACAGAGGTCAGGAACCCAATTAAAACACCATTATAAAGGATTAGTCATAGTTTTTTTAGCTTTCCCCTAGGAGTTTATTATCCTCTGTCTGACTGATGGCTCGCATTTGCTTCTCATTTGCCCACAAGGGACCTCCATCTCTGAAAAGTGTTTAAAAAAAAACTCACTGTGCATTCCAAATTGAACACTAAAACACTCTTGGTACAACTATGGCCCATTCCATAGATCCGCAGTCGAAATCCCTCTCTATCTTCAGTTGCTGATCCATTTCAGTTTTCCAGGCAGTTTTCAGTTCACAACTCACGTAATTCTAAAGAAGATTCATTGGACTTAAAACATTAACTCTGTCTCTCTCTTCACAGATGCTACCAGACCTGCTGGCTTTCTCCAGCCATTTCTGTTTTTTCAGATCTCCAGGATCAGCAGTTGTTTGGTTTACTTCAGTTCATGTCTTTTCTGCCGCTGCCCTCTCCATAGAACAGTATGATCCAACATACTCATTATTCACTGAAGTGCTTAACAAGTCTGTATTTATCTAGCCGCCTTAATGAGGTATAATGTCAAGCACAAATTGACACCAAGCATTAGTCATTAGCACAGATGACCAAAGGCTGGGTCCAAGAGTTAGGTTTTCAGACACATCTTAAAGGAGATGTGCTTCTTCCTGGAGCAAAGACCTGAACCATCCCCACCCACTACCACCCTCCTCTGCTTTGCTGAGCTCACCCTCCCCCTCAACAACTCCTCTTTCAACTCCTCTCATTTTCTTCAGGTAAGAGGGGTTGCCAAGGGTACCCGCATGGGCCCTAGTTATGCCTGTCTCTTTGTAGGGAACGTGGAACATTCCTTGTTCCAGTCCTATTCCAGCCCCCACCCACAACTCTTTCTCCGATACATCGATGATATCATTGGTGCTGCTTCCCTCTCTCATCTGGAATTGGAAAACGTCATCAATTTTGCCTTCAGTTTCCACCCTGCCCTCACTTTCACTTGGTCTATCTCTGACTCCTCCCTTCCCTTCCTCGACATTTCTGTTTCCATTTCTGGGGATAGACTGGCCACTAATATTCATTACAAACCCACTGACTCCCACAGCTACCTGGACGATACATCCTCACACCCCACTTCCTGTAAAGACTCCATCCCATTCTCTCAGTTCCTCCGTCACTGTTGTATGTGTTCAGATGAGGCCAACATCGACAAGGGAGCCTCCAAAATGACAAGCTTCTTCCTCAACTGAGGATTCCCCAGCTCCACTGTCGACACGGCCCTCAACCAGGTCCGACCCATCTCCCACACTTCCACCCTCACCCCTTCTCTTCCCTCCTGCACAGCGATAGGATTCCCCTTGTCCTTACTTATCATCCCAGCAGCATCTACATCCACAAGATCATCAGACGCCATTTCCACCACCTCCAGTGAGATGCCACCACCAGACACCTATTCCCCTCCCCTCCCCTGTCTGCCTTCTACAGGGACCGTTCTCTTCGGGACACCCTGGTCCACACTTCCTTCACCCCCAACACCTCCCCACAGCCCTACGGCACCTTTCCCTGTAACCGGCGAAGGTGCAACACCTGCCCATTTACCTCCTCCCTCCCCAGTATCCAAGGGCCCAAACATACCTTCCAGGTGAAGAACACTTCACCTGCACTTCCTAGAATCTAGTCTACTGCATTCGATGTGATCTCCTCTACGTTGGGGAAATGAAACGTAGACCTGGCAACTGCTTCACACAACATCTGCGTTCTACATGAACTACCTGTTGCCTGCCACTTTAATGCACCACCCTGCTCCCTGGCCAACATCTCTGTCTCTGGCTTGCTGCGGTGTTCCAGTGAAGCCCAACGCAAGCTGGAGGAACAACACTTCATTTTCCACTTGGGGACCCTACAGCCCTCTGGACTCAATATTGAGTTCAATAATTTTAGGGCCTAAACTCTTCCATGTCCCAGCCCCCCACCCCACACACCAGGCCTTGTTACCACATAGCCTGCCATTACACACCCCCTGTTGTTAGTCACTAACAGTCTCCATTAACAACTATTCACCCTCCCAGCCTGATCGTTAGCAACTCTTTATCTGTCCAACTGCTCTTCTCTCTCTTTGGGCTCTGTCCTATCATTTACTCCCTACCCCACCCACCTCCCTATTTTCTGCATACAAACTGACATTTTCCCAGCCACCATCAGTTCTGAGGAAGGGTCACCAGACCCAAAACATTAACTCTGTTTTTTCCTTCACAGATGTTGCCAGACCTGCCGAGTTTTCCAGCAACTTTTATTTTGTTCCTGATCTACAGCATTCGCAGTTCTCTCGGTTTTTGCCCCCTAAAGCCACACTTGTTTTACATGCTTACCCGTTCACTGGAGCTGTCAACTGTCAGGCTATGCTTCTAAGCATCTAAATCAGAAATCACACAACACCAGGTTAAAGTCCAACAGGTTTATTTGAAAACACAAGCTTGCAGAGCCTCACTCCTTCTTCAGGTGTTAGTAAGAGAGGTATTACTTCTCTCGTAGTCTCTAGAGGTGCTATCTCTCCCTCTAACACCTGAAGAAGGAGTGACGCTCCGAATGCTTGAGTTTTCAAATAAAGCTGTTGGACTATACCCTGGTGTTGTGTGATTTCTGACCTTGTCCACCCCAGTCCAACAGCGGTGCCTCCACATCATGGTAAATATTTAAATGGCAGAACAGGGCACAATACCACAATGTGGCATGGTTACTGTGAAAACCTTCTTTGCTGCTGGATTCATGAATTTCTGGACAGGTTTGTAACAGGGGGCCCCTGTCCTGCGATCTCCAGTGCTGAAGACATCTAGAGATAAGTGGGTAATTTTTAATCCAATTAAGGGTGGAAATCAAGATTCCGCACCTGGCCAGTTTATATGGGGCCATGGTTATGAAGACTATTAGGGGCGCCTCAATGTTAGGTTTTGGTGCTTTGTGATACAAAACTGTTCTCCCACCCAGGTCCATATAACATCATCAAAATGCAATCCTCAGATTTAACCCTTTCAGACCCTTACGCCCTTCCAACAATGGAGGCCATTCTCCATGGGCAAACCTGGACAGTGACCTCCTTCCTCAATCCAAACATACATCTGCAGAGTGCCCCCTGAAGTGCAGCTGAAATAAGTTTTAAGCTCCATATATCCACATGTCAGTATGCATTATTATTTTTTAAGCCATCCATTAAAAGGGATTAAGACGTAGTTGGTATGTAATAATTCAGGCAAGTGACTGTAGAGAGATAATCTGAAATGGATAAGCATGTGCTATGAATATGAAATCCTTGGTGTCTGATCAGTGAGTAAATAGTTTCTGTTTGATAGCTAAACCATAGGTAGAAAGCAATGGTATAAAGCCGTTACATTTGCAGGAGATAATGAAATATGTAAAGTTATGGACACTCTAACTATCTGCACAATGTAACCTCATGGCCCACCATGTCCATCGCTCTACTAGAGCCATCAAATCAGATGACTGGCCCAGGTTTAATGAGGACTGTAGGAGCAAATGTTTGGAGCTCCAGTCAGCATACCTAAAAAATCTTCAGCTTTGATGAAGAGTCATCTAGACTCGAAACGTTAACTTGCTCCCTCTCCATGGATACTGCCTGATCCACTGTGAACTTCAGGATATGCTGTTTTCACCTAAAAATTCACCATCAGGTTGATGAATGGAGGAGCACAATGAAATGATTAATGAGAAGGATATGTGCTCTGATGCTCAATTTGGGTTCCACTGGGGTTACCCAGCTCCAAACATCTTCTATCACCTATAGATGAAAGACCAGAGGTGAAGTGACATTTGGTTTGCGTGTGGCATCTGGGAGCCCAGGTAAAGTTGAAATCAATGGGAGTCCGAAGGAAAGTCGGAGACACAGTTAGCACAGTGGAATATGGCTGCGACCACCGAATGGCCAATCACTTCAGCCCAAGACATTGCAGAAGGAGTTCCTCAGGGTCGTGTCAAAGGCCCAACTTTCTTCAGCTGCTTCATCAATGTCCTTCCCTCCATCATATGACCAGCGTGGGAATGATTTGCTGGTGATTGTATGATGTGAAATGTTGCATTGATGCTTTCTGATTATACTGAAGCACCATTTGCAACTCCTCAGATGGTGAAGCATTTGATGTCGATGTGCAGAAAGACCTGGAAACATTCAACCTTATCCTGGTAAATGACAAGTAACATTTGCACCACAGAAAGTTTCAGACAATACCAACAATATGGAGTCTAATCACCTTCCCTTCATATATAGTAGCGGTATCATCACTGAATTCTGCACTAACATTCTGGGAGTTACCATTAACTAGAAATTGAACTGGACCATACATAAATACAAGAGCAGGTCAGTGACTGCGAATTTCATAGAATCATAGAATCCCGACAGTGTAGAAGCAGGCCATTCAATTCCACGCCAGTCCTCCAAGAACGTCCCACCCACACCCATCCCCTACCCTATCCCTGTAACCCTGCTTTTCCCATGGCTAATCCATCTAACCTGAATATCTTTGTACTGTGGGAGGAAACTGGAACTCCCGGAGGAAACCCACACAGACCCAGGGAGAATGTGTAAAGTCCACACGGAAAACTCCATACACAATTTAGAGGCAAGTCACTTCCCTCCCGTCTCCCCAAAGCCTTGTCCCTATTTACAAAGGAACATTGATACTAGCTGGATGAGCAAAACTCCAATGACACTTTCAGAAATTGATACAATCCAGGATAAATCATTGATTGGCACTCAATCCATCAGCTTAAAGTATTCTAATAAACCTCCTCCCACCCACCTTCCTGCAAAAATGCCATCCCGTATTCCCAACTCCTTCGCCTCCGCCGCATCTGCTCCCAGGATGAGGCATTCCACTCCTGAACATCTTAGATGTCCTCGTTTTTCAAGGTCCGCAACATCCCCCCCTCAGTGGTCGAGAACGCCCTCGACCATGTCTCCCGCATTTCCCACAACTCATCCCTCACACCCACTCCCCACAATAACAACCAAAACAGAATCCCCCTCCTCCTCACATGTCACCCCACCAACCTCCGGATCCAACGCATCATTCTCCGACAATTTCCGCCATCTGCAATCCAACCCCACCACCAAAGACATTTTTCCCTCCCCACCCTTATTTGCATTCTGGAGGGACCACTCTCTCCGTGACTCCCTTGTCCGCTCCACACTCCCCTCCACCCCACCACACCCGGCACTTTTCCCTGCAACTGCAGGAAGTGCTACACCTGCCCTTACACCTCCCCCCTCACCCCCATCCCATGCCCCAAGAAGACCTTCCACATCAAGCAGATGTTCACCTGCACATCTGCTAATGTGGTATACTGTATCCGCTGTTCCCGTTGTGGCCTCCTGTACATCAGGGAAACCAAGCGGAGGCTTGGGGACCACTTTGCGGAACACCTACGCTCAGTTCGCACTAAACAACTGCACCTCCCAGTTGCGAACCATTTCAACTCCCCCTCCCATTCCTTCGACAACATGTCCATCCTGGGCCTCCTGCAATGCCACAACGATGCCACCCGAAGGTTGCAGGAACAGCACCTCATATTTCGCTTGGGAAACCTGCAGCCCAATGGTATCAATGTGGACTTCACAAGCTTCAAAATCTCCCCTCCCCAGACCGCATCCCAAAACCAGCCCAGCTCGTCCCCGCCTCCCTAACCTGTCCTTCCTCCCACCTATCCCCTCCTCCCACCTCAAGCCCCACCCTCATCTCCTACCTACTAGCCTCATCACCCTCCCTTGACCTGTCCATCCTCCCTGGACTGACATATCCCCTCCCTAACTCCCCACCTATACTCACCTTTGCTGGCTCCACCCTCGCCTCTTTGACCTGTCTGTCTCCTCTCTATCTATCTTCTCCTTTATCCATCTTCTATCCGCCTCCCCCTCTCTCCCTATTTATTTCAGAACCCTCTTCCCCTCCCCCATTTTTGAAGAAGGGTCTAGGCCCGAAACGTCAGCTTTCCTGCTCCTATGATGCTGCTTGGCCTGCTTTGTTCATCCAGCTCTACACCTTGTTATCTCAGATTCTCCAGCATCTGCAGTTCCTACTATCTCTGACCCAGATAATACTCTGGGGACCTGGGTTCGAATACCGCCACAGCAGATGGTGGAATTTGAATTCAATAAATATCTGGAAATAAGAGTCTTATGATGTCCATGAATCCATTGTCAATTGTTGGAAAAACCCATCTGGCTCACTAATGTCCTTTAGGGAAGGAAGCTGCCATCCTTACCTGGTCTGGCCTGCATGTGACTCCAGACCCACAGCAATGTGGTTGACTCATAACCGCCCTCTGGGCAATTAGGGATGGGCAATAAATGCTGCCTAGCTGGTGACGCCCTCATCCCATGAATGAATTAAAAAAACTCATCAAACATGGTATGTTCCTCGGTCCATATGAGTGGAATAATTGACGAATCATCTCAGCGAGTGTCCATGAAGGATAGTGTCAATCTCAGCTCTCACCTCACAAGGTCATAGGTTCAGGTCCACCTCCAGATGTTTGAGGACTATAAGCATTTTTTCCCTTTGCTGGAATGGGGGCATTGTTGGCAAAGTCATCATTTGTTGCCCATCCCGAGTGCCTTTAAGCTGAGTAATTTCCTGGGGCAATTTGAAAGGATAGTAAAGAGCCAATCACATCGCTGTGGATCAGAAGTCACATATAGGCCAAACAAGGACAGCAGATTTCATTCTCTGAATGGTTATTAGGAACCAGATGAGATTTTACAACACTCAGTGGTAGGGGATTTCAATGTCACCATTAGTGAGACTAGTTTCAATTATAGACTATTTTGTATTGAAATTGAATTCTATTGGCTGTCCTGTTGGAACCTGCCCACAAAGCATGAGCACAGGCCTCTGCATTGTTAGACTATTGATTCTCCATTATACCAGGAATGCCATCAAGTTAACACACCAGTTCAGTCTTCAGCAAGTGCATCACGTTGGACACAATGTCTTTCAGAGAAGAAATTAAGTTGTTGCCTTGTCTACCCTCTCAAATAGATATAAAAGAGCCCATGGTACCATTTCAAAGAAGAACAGGGAAAATTTCCCAACGTATTAGCCAATATGTCTCCTTCAACAAACACCAAAACCACATTACCTGGTAAACTGCTTCTTTGCTGTCTTTGTGACCATGTTGTATGTAAATTGGCAGCTGCATTTTCTACAAGGCAACATTGTTAATCCTTTTAAAGCACTCTTGGCTATGAAGCATTTTGTGATGTTGTATCATCGTGGAAGGCGTTAGATAAATGCATGCTCTTTCTTTGAAGAAAACCAGTAAACCATGAGCATCTTAAAAATTAATGCAAAAGGTAAGTTATTGCACCATGTTCTATTCGTGTCAAGCTTGAAGCACATTAAAATGATGGACAGAAAAAGACTACAGCACTCGTGGGTCTCAGTTTTTTTTTTAATTTTTCATTGCATCTGACAAACAGATAATTCTGTCTTGAGAGAACTCTGTCCATCACCTGCCCATTACACCACTAGTCGATAAAGCAATACATTTTAATCAGGACATGACACATAAAATTTATTGTTTCCTTTTCTGTCCCTGCCCCTGAAGAATAAAATGGAATCTCTCAGTATGATGAATGAGGAAGTGACAATATTGTAGACGATGTGGGACTGGAGACTCCATGGTCTTCCAGCCCCAACTCCCTCTGCTTCTGCCATGGTACACATCGGCACACTCATCAATTACACTTGACAGGCACACTCAGGAAAAAAAGGCAGCATGAGTTCCTGAAAAGGAGTTAAATAATTATAGCGGTTTATAAATCAAATGAAGGTCCAAAGGCTCTGAATTATGCTCTAGATTTCTGCTGAACAGGTCACATTAATGAGACATTAATTGGATGTAAGATCATCGGATTCTAAAATAAATGACAAAAGAACACAGGCAGGGAATGGGCTTGGAATAATCCCAGCTCATTAGTCTCAAACTAATCCTTCGTTTTTGGCAACACAATTCCATAGAAACATATGGAACTACAGCCATTCAGCCTATTCAGTTCTATGCTGGTGTTGATGTACCTTATTCACTTCAATTAACTCATAAATAATGTAACGGATTTTGAATTTGATATATTTTGAGAATTGTATCTTTAATTTAGGCTAAAACATTATCAAGCTGGGAAAGAAAAAATAAAAAGGTAATTCTTCAGGACTAATCTAAGTTGATTCTAGTATCAAAGCTTTACTTTTCATTGAATCTATTCTAGGATTCTTTGAAAGTTGAAGCTTTGAGACGAGAATTAATTTTGACTGGTCCTAAAGAATTAGATGTCTACTAAAAGGGCAGTGAGAGACAATACATGATAGTGGCCTTTCCTGTTGTGTTAAAATGTAAAATAAAATTACGGTGTTGTCATTTAAAGTCTAAATTGTCTACAAAAATAGTGTTGAGCTGATTTCTGAAGAAGGGTCTAAGCCCGAAACGTCAGCTTTCCTGCTCCTCTGATGCTGCTTGGCCTGCTGTGTTCATCCAGCTCTACACCTCGTTATCTCTGTTGAGTTGACAGTTTTTTTTTGCCTTTTGTTACAGTAAAAGTCTTAAATTGTGCAACTTATACTTTCCATCAAACTATTAACTGGACATTTAAATTTGCTTTTAGAAATCACTGGCCTCCATGGAGATCATAAGGATATAAAACAAAAAATACAAATCAAAGAGACTGTAGAAACTGAAGGATCTGGAAAAATATACCCACATTGTTGAGAAAGTGCTTAAAAAGGCAAATAAGATTCTGACTTTATAAATTAAGGCATGGAGTACAAAATTAATTAGGTTATAGTGAACTTTAGCAAAATCCTGGTTTGGCCTCAATTGGACTATTATGTTCAATGTGGGACAGGAATGAATGATTTCAATGATGTAGATGAACTGGGGTTGTTCGTAAGAGAAGACAGAGGAGGGATTTGACAGAGATATTCAAAATTATTAGGGGTCTGGACAGAGTAGATAAGGAGAAACTGTTCCCATTGGTGGAAGGTCCAGGAACCAGAGAACACCAAAGGTGCACGGCACAGAAGTGAATGCAACATGAGAAAGAACTGTTTTACTCAGCCAGTGTTTAGGATCTGGAATTCACTGCCTGAAAGTGTGGTGGAAGCACTTTCAATAGCGGCTTTTGAAAAAGAGTAGCCGACAATGACCTGCAGAAAAATAAAATGCAAAGTTGTGGAAAAGCGGCAGGAGAGTGGGACGTACTGAGTAGCTCTCGCCGAGGCAAGGTGGGAACTGTGGGCTGAATGTCCTACCCAGTGGTTAAATTGCCCATTGTGTCTGGCTAGGTGGATTAGCCATGGGAAATGCAGGGTTACAGGGATGGGGTAGGTGGGTTGGTCAGAATGGGATACTCTTCGGAGGGTCAGTGTGGACTCGATGGGCCAGATGGCCTGTTTCCACACTGTAGGGTTTCTAGGTCTAGGTATTCTGTGCTGTAAGCTTTCTATGATTTCAACACTGACATAATATTGCCTTTTTTTAGCATGAGAATCGATCTCTTCAAAATACATTAAGGGAAGGCAAGTCAGAGCAGGATTCATACTCTTAATGATAAGATCCTGGGGAATGTTGCCAAACAAAGAGACCTTGGGTTGAAAGTTCTTAGTTCCTTGAAAGTGGAGTCACAGGTAGACAGGATAGTGAAGAAGGTGTTTGGTGTGCTTGCCTTTATTGTTCGGTGCATTGAGTACAGGAGTTGGGAGATCATGTTGCGGCTGTACAGGATATTGGTTAGGACACTTTTGGAATATTGCGTTCAGTTCTGGTCTCCCTGCTAAAAGATGTTGTGAAACTTGAAAGAATTCAGAAAAGATTTACAAGGATGATGCTGTGGTTGGAGGGTTTGTACTACAGGGATAGGTTGAATAGGCTGGGGCTATTTTCCCTGGAGCATCGGAGGTTGAGCAGTGACCTTATGAAAGTTTATAAAATAATGAGGGGCATAAATAGGGTGAATAGTCAAGATCTTTTCCCCAGGGTAGAGGAGTCCAAAACTAGAGGGCATAGGTTTAAGTTGAGACGGCAAAGATTTAAAAGGGACCTAAGGGACAATTTTTTCATACAGAGCGTGGTGTGAGTGGAAATGGTGGAGACTGGCACAATTACAACATTTAAAAGGCATCTGAATGGGTACACGAATAAGGGATAGTAGGAACTGCTACTTTGATGAAGGGTCTAGGCCCGAAACGTCAGCCTTTCTGCTCCTATCATGCTGCTTGGCCTGCTGTGTTCATCCAGCTCTGCACCTTGTTGTCTCGGGTACATGAATAAGAAGGGTTTAGAGAGATATGGACCAAATGCTGGCAATTGGGACTAGATTAGAATATCTGGTTGGAATGAATGAGTTGGACCAATGGGTCTGTTTCCGAGTTAATCAAGTCAGTGACTCTATGACATTAATGGAATCTATTTAAAGTATCATTCTAGAGGCTTTAGCTCAAAAATCTAGGCTGGCACATTAATGTAGTAATACTGAGGGAGCGCATGACTGCGTAGGAAAAAGGTTTGGAATGAAATGTTGCTCTAAGGCACCTTGTTCCCTCGCAGACAGATGGAAAAGATCTCAAAACACTACTTGAAAAAGAGCAGGTGAACCTTTCATATGCCCTTGCAATATCTTCTGTAATTCACTGTTAGCACACTCACCGCTGGATCTGTTAATGTACCATTCCTGAGATTTGAGTCCGAATCTTCCCCAGCATCCTGACCAATATTTACCCTTCCATTAACATTATTAAAGCAGATTTTGTGGTCATTGCCACGTTGCTGGCTGTGGGATCTTGCTGTGTGCTATTTGGTAACTGTTGCCAACATGAGAGACATCTTGGACTTCTTTGTCTTGTACTCATTAAGACAAATGCAAGAATGAGAAATTTCACACATATGTATCTATTCACAGGGACCTTTTCTCTGCAAACAAAAGGAATATGTTCAACCCTTATGCATTTTTTGATTAACCCAGGAATTTAGATGGCCTATAATTCCCTATTTCTCTTCTCTTCCTTATTTCTCTCCACACAGCAATGCCTTCAACAATCAGAGTCAACTTGGCAACCATTTCTCCTGAGTATAAATTATTGTGATCATTTAAAATTTGGCATTCTTGCATTGGTCCTGATGACTCAAAGATGAAAAGTTTCCGCAACGTGTCTCTCTGTGCAGCAATGTCTAAGTTTCCTCTAGTACCAAATGATCAATTGATGAGGCGTGTTTGATGTGACTCAGCCAGGACCTCAAGGGACTTCCCTCCAACTTTTAAACTTTTTTTGATCCCTTGTGAAGGGCAACACTGTGGAATATTTCTTTGGAGAATGTCTTCAATGTCCCTACATTCTGGGGGCACCCTGCAGTACACACTGTTGACCATATTTAGGAGGTGATGGCCTCATGGTATTATCATTGAACTATTAATCCAGAGGCCAAGTAATGTTCTGGGGACTTAGGTTCGAATCCCACCATGGCAGATGGCGGAATTGGAATCCAACAAAATTATCTGGAATTAAGAGCCAAATGATGACCATGAATGCATTACCGATTGTCAGGAAAAACCCACCTGATTCACTAATGACTGTCATCCTTACCTGGTCTTGCCTATATGTTGCTCCAAACCAACAGCAATGTGGTTGACTCTTAACTGCCTATGGGCAATTGGGAATGGGAAATAAATACTCACCAGTGACATCCACATCCTGTGAAAGACTAAAACAAAAGTCTTTCTGTCAGGGTATTCCCAAAACCTGAACATGTCAGGAGCAGGATGACTGTAAATTCCTAATGGATATAAAGTGGTCAGGGAGAGAGTTGAATATAGAACCATAGCTGAACAAACTTGGAGCTTTGAGCACAGTCTGCTCGTAAAAAAGGGATTCTAAAACACTGGAGTCAGTACGGAAAAATATTGCGAGAACTCAGGTAGCAACCAACAATCAGGAAAGTATTAAGAGTCTGGATCAGTTGTGTCTAGAATGAAGAAGACAAAGGATGGACCTAATAGAGTTTTCTTTTATGTTTGATGGAGTAAACATAGAAATGTTTCCATTTATGGGCCAGGCCAGAACTAGGGACGATAATGTAATGCAGTCATTATTAAATTCAATAATGAATTTATTAAAAAATATCTTTACTCAGAAACTGCTTAGAATGTAGAACTTGCTTACCACACATAGTAGTTGATGTAAATTGTACAACTGCATTCCAGGGGAAACCAGTTACATAGATGAGGGACACATCCCTCAAAAGGGAAGGTACAGTAGTGGTCCAATATAACACGGATCGATATTCCAGAATAAAAACACAAAGTATCAAACTGTCACACTGGACTCAAAATGTTAACTCTATTTTTCTCTTCACAGATGCTGCTGAGTTTCTCCAGCACTTTCTGTTATAGGATTTGTTGTATTATTTCAATAGACCACAAATTCACCAATAGGAGGATTTCAATCAGCCCCAACTTCCTGCTCAGCTCAGACTACCCCTAACATCATCCCCACTTGGTTCACTTCTCTTACATTCTTTGACTCCTGCATGGAATCATCTGTCAATAATTACACAGTCTCAGTTTTCAGACCTTGACAATCGTATTGCATTTATTTTGTGTCACTGGCGTGAGATAAGGTAATGACTATGGGAGGAGATTTGTGTGAAGCATAAACACCAGCACCTTGCAGATTCTATATGACTCTGGCCTTTCAACTCTGGGATTTCATAGGTTTTGTGTGAAAACTCTCGCTGTGTTTCCCAGTCTGCAGAATGATTCTCAACTGATTTTGGGGGCAGGAAGCTGCAGGAAGTTGCAAATTCCATGGACCCCTGGATATCATGGCACGTCATCCAGATTTCATTAAATGACCTTTGTCTGCTTCACTATCCATACTCCTATTGTTGACTGTTCAATATTTCAATAGGGGAGGCTACGACCTAGTGGTATTATCGCTGGACTGTTAATCCAGAGACCTGGATAACATTCTGAGGACCCGGGTTCATATCCCGCCATGGCAGATAGTGGAATTTGAATCAATATAACATCTGGAATTAAGAATCTAATGATGACCATGAATCAATTGTCGGAAAAAAACCCATCTGGTTCACTAATGTCCTTCAGGGAAAGAAACTGCCATCCTTACCTGGTCTGGCCTACATGTGACTCCAGACCCACAGCAATGTGGTTGACTCTGAACTGTCCTCTGGGCAATTAGAGATGGGTAATAAATGCCAGCCTAGCCAGCGATGCCCTCATCCTGTTAGCGAATAAAGGAAAATAAGATTTCCAGCCTTTGTGGCTCTTAAAGGAAAAAGAAGGAAGGATACATTTTATGCAGAGCATTAAAAACAGGGGAAACCCTTCAAAAGTATACTGACTGTGGGAGGGAAAGGACGAAATATCTTTGTCCAATGGGAGCAAGGTATAGGAAGGATGTTGTAAAATCGTGAAAGGGTTCAGGAAAGATTTACAAAGATGTTGCCAGGATTGGAGGGTTTGAGCTATAGGGAGAGGCTAAATAGGCTGGGGCTGTTTTCCAGAGGCTGAAGGATGAACTTATAGATGGCCATTGGGGCATAGATAGGGTGAATAGCCAAGCTCTTTTCCCCAGGGTAAAAACTGGAGTCCAAAACTGGAGGGCATAGGTTTAAGGTGAGAGGGGAAAGATTTAAAAGGGACCTAAGGGGTAACTTTTCACGCAGAGAGTGGTACATGTATGGAATGTGCTGCCAGAGGAAGTGATGGAGGATGGTACAATTACAACATTTAAAAGGCATCAGGATGGTTATATGAATAGTCAGGGTATAGAGGGAGATAGCAAGAGCTGCAAATGATGGAGTCAAAGATAACACAGTGCGGAGCTGGAAGGACACAGCAGGGCAGGTAGCATCAGAGGAGCAAGAAAGTTGACAATTCAGGTCAGGACCCTTCTTCAGGGTTTAGAGGGATATGGACCAAATGCTGGCAAATGGGACTGAATTAATTTAGGATATGTGGTTGGCATGGACGAGTTGGACTGAAGGGTCTGTTTCCGTGCTGTGCATCTGCGTGTTTCTATGAAAACGCCCAGGACCTATTTGAGACTAAAGGGACAACTCATGCTTGGAGCCAGGAGACATGGGCGAGATGTGAAATGAATAGTTCCAAATTGTATTCATAGAGGAGAAAGACACTGTAGCCGGGGACATCAGTTGAGATGGTGACATTCTAGAACAGGTTAAGATTAGTAAGGATGGGGTATTAGGTGTTTAAGCAGACCCACAAGTGTATAAATCCCCAGGGCCTGATGAAATGTATCCCAGGTTGCTATGGGAGGCAAGGAAGGAGATTACTGTGGCCCTGGTGGGGATATTTCAGACTTTGTTGGCCCCAGGCAAAGTGCCAGATGACTGGAGGACAGCAAACATGGTTTCTTTGTTCAAGAAAGGCCAACAGGGATAGGCCAGGTACTTACAGACCAGTTAGTCTGATGTCAGTGGTAGGGAAATAACTGGAAAAAATTTTGAAGAACAGGATTAATCAATACTTGGAAACGCAGGGATTCATCAGAGATAGTCAGCACGGATTTGTTAGAGAGAGATTCTGTCTGAATAATTTATTTGAGCTTTTGAAAAGATAACTAAATATATTGATGAGGGTAGTGCAGTTGAAGTGGGTTACATGGGCTTCAGTAAGACCTGTGATAAGGTCCCACATGGAAGACTTGTCCAAAAGGTAAGAGTCCACTGGATCTAAGGCAAGTTGGCAAAATGAATCCAAAACTGGCTTAAGGGTAGCAGGCTAAAGTATAATACTGGAGTGTTGTTTTTGTAACTGGAAGCCTGTGACCAATGGGGAACCCCAGGGATTGGTGCTAGGAACCTTTCTGTTTGTTATGTACATCAATGATTTGAATGTGAATGTAGAAGATATCATTAATAAGTTTGCAGATGACACAAAACTTGGTGATGTTTTTGATAGTGAGGAGGATAGTCTCAGGCTACAGTCTGACATTGATCAGTTGATAAATTGGACAGACCGATGGTAGATGGAATTTAATCCCGATTAGTGTGAGATGATGCATTTTGGGAGATCTAATAAGTGAAAGATGTACACAGTGAATAGTAGGCTCCTAGGGAGTTACCCGACTTTGAAAAATATTTTGTTAATCTATTCTTCCTACTGAGGTGAATAACCTGATATTTCCTCAAATTATACTCTGTCTACCTCCATATTATCTATTTCCTTCATTCTGTCTTGGTCCTTTTGCAGTCTCTTTGCATCTTCCTTACAGCTTATACTAAACTAGCTTTGTTTCAATTGCAAACCTGGATGCATTACTCTCTGTTACTTTGTGCAAATTATGAACATAGTTTGTAACAAGATGAAGACTCAGATCTGACCCTTGCAGCACTCTCAGCCTGCTAACACAATGTGCTATTTATCTCTATTCTCTCCTTCTTGTCTGTTGACCATTGCTTTATTCAGGCGAATGCATCCCCCCCCCACCTAATTTTTGCATGTTATCTTGCGTATTTAATTGTGTGGGACCTTACTGAATTGCTTTTGGAAAGTGAAGTCTACAGCACCTCTTGGTTTCCTGTTTAGCCATTCTCCTAGTTTCAATCTTAAAAACCTTGAATAAATTGGTCAAATTGTAGAACAGAAAGTCCCAGGGGTTCAGGAACATAATTCTTTGAAATTTACATCACAGGTAGACAGGGTGGTTAAGAGGCATTTAGCACGTTTGCCTTCATCGCTCAGACCTTTGAGTATGGAAGTTGGGACATCATGATGACATTGTACAGGGCGTTGGTGAGGCCTCTTCTGGAGTATTTTGTGTAGTTCTGGTCACCCTGATATTATTAAATTGGAGAGGATTCGGAAAATATTTACCAGGATGTTGCCAGTTATGGAGGGTATAAGTTACTAAAAATAGGCTCCATAGCCTGGGAGTGTAGGAGTTTGAGGGGTGTTTATAGAGATTTATAGGTTTATAAAATCTTAAAGAAGTTTATACAATCATGAGGGGCATAGATGAGGTAAATAGCAAGGATCTTTTCCCTAGGGTTGGGGAGTTCAAAACTAGGGGACATATTTTTAAGGTGAGAGGAGAAAGTTTTAAAAAGGACATGAAGGGTGACTTTTTTACACAGAGTGTGGATGGTGTGTGGAATGAACTGCCAGAGGAAGTGGTGGATGCAGGTACAGTCACAACATATAAAAGACTTTTGGATAAGTACATGAGTAAGAATGGTTTGGAGGGATATGGGCCACACACAAGCAAGTGGGACTAGTTTAGTTTGGGAACATGGTCGGTGTGGACTAGTTGGACCAATGGGTCTGTTTCCGAGCTGTATAACTCTATAAAAACTGAGGAACATAGGGACCTTGGTGTACAAGTCCATAGATGGTGTCAGCACAGGGTGGTGAAGAAGGCATACAGGATGTTTGCCTTCATTAGCTGAGGCATAGGAGCAAGGAAATCTTGTTACAACAATATCAAACATTGGTTAGACGACATATGGAATACTGTGTCTTGTTCTGGTCACCACACTATCAGAAGTGATTGCACTGGAGAGGGTAAAGATGAAATTCACCAGGATGCTGCCTGGAATGGGAAGTCTCAGTTATGAGGACAGCCTGGATAGGCTGGGTTTATTTTACTTGGAGCAGAGGAGAATAGGTGGAGATCTGATTGAGGTGTACAAAATTATGTGAGGCATTGACAGTGTAGATTGCGAGAATCTCTTCCCCATTGCAGCCAGGTCTAAGACAGAGGGCATAAGTTGAAGGTGAGGAGCAAGTGGTTTAGGAGTGTGGTAGAAATATGGAACGTGCTGCCTGAGAGAGTGGTAGAGACAAGTACTCTCATAACATTTAAGAAGCATCTGCATGAGCACTTAAAATGCCAGGGCATAGTAGGCTATAGACCAAGTTCAGGTAAATAAGATTAGTGTAGTTTGGTTTTTGTTGGTTGGCATAGACATGGTGGGCAGAAGGGCCTGTTTCTATCCTGTATGACTCTATGAGGACAACAAACCTGGTAGAAGAGGTAGGTTTTTTAAGGTGTATGTTCAATCAGAGCAGGAATAGGAGAGCACGTCTTTGCTGGGGGAAGACTCTGTTGTGGGACCACAGGCAGTTGCTAAGGGCACAATGTGGAAGAGGGACCACAGTGTGTTGCGAGGGAACAGAGCAGATGAGGGGCCACAGGTCATTGTGAGGGAAACAGTCTCCAAGAACAGATTCCAGGATGGTGTCGGGTAGGGGGTTGCTCAGCGAAGGAAGGTGGTTTCAGCAGCGTTGGTGATAGGGGCCTGGTGCTGGACTCAGGCTGGTGACAGCGAGTCAGCCACGGCAACAGGAGCACAGTGTTGGTGGGCAGTATGGAGGCAGCAACTGGCCCCCAGGCCCATGACAAGTTGGAGGAGCCCACGGAGTGCTGGCAGAGGTGATGGAAGCAATGATTGTGGTGAGCCATAACAAGAAGTAAATGTGAAGATAAACTCTTTCACTTTACTTTTTGGCTTTATATTCCAAGTCTTGCTTTATTTTCTGTGTTTCAAGATGGTGTTGGATTTAGGTGACACTAAGCGCTTTTCACTGTATTTGTAATACAAGCGACAATAATTAAATCTAATCCAAATGAGGAAAGAGAGAGACAGAAACAAAGAGGTATTGTGAATGAGTAGTTCAAACTGTAGTACAGGGATAGCTGAAAGGAAACACAAGTAGCTTGGTCTGTGCGAGTGGCCCTCAAGAGTGGCTCTTGATAAAATTCTTTTCGATTGCCCTGTACAAGCTGTCACAAGCACACTCTGTAATTGTTTGATGGCACATGACTGACTGGGTTAATATCTCAGTAAAACCGAAAGAACTGCGGATGCTGTAAATCAGGAACAAAAACAGAAGTTGCTGGAAAAGCTCAGTAGGTCTGGCAGCATCTGTGAAGAAAAAAAATCAGAGTTAACGTTTCGGGTCTGGTGACTCTTCCTCTGAACTCAGGGTCACTGGTCCTGAAATGTTAACTCTGATTTTTTCCTTCACAAATGCTGCCAAACCTGCTGAGATTCTCCAGCAACTTCTGTTTTGTACCTGGTTTAATATCTTTCTTACAGAATCATAGAATCCCTACAGTGTGGAAACAGGCCCTTCAGCCCAACAAGTCCACACCGACCCTCAGATCATCCCACCCAGACCCCATCCCCCTATAACCCACCTAATCTACACATTCCTAAACATTACGGGCAATTTAGCATGGCCAATCCACCTAGCCTGCACATCTTTGTACTGTGGGAGGAAACCAGAACACCCGGAGGAAACCCACACAGACACGGGGAGAATGTGCAAACTCCACACAGATAGTCGCCCGAGGGTGGAATCAAATCCGGGTCCCTGGCGCTGTGAGGCAGCAGTGCTAACCACTGAGCCACCATGCCGCCCTTTCTCCGTTCTCCCTAACGCTACCCTCGGTTCTGCATTGCTTTCAATGCCAGCTGCTGCACCAAGGTTACTCATTCATCTGAGCCTGAGCTAGTTCTGCTGACAAGTGGCCTCTCAAGTTTCAAAATCCATGACATCTTGATGCGGGGATCAGCTCAAACTGCCTATCTTGAGCCTTTCTGCAGGCAATTTATTTAACTAGTGTAGAACTTTAGTTAGACAGCACTCTTGTGCACAGTTATGGTATGGAAAAGTATACTCTGCAGCTTAATACCAGAATCAAAAACATCTCGAAGGTCCGCTAGGATAAACTGAACAGATTCAGGTACTTCTTAACGAGTAAAGGGAAAGGCTAAGGGGAGAACATAAGGTCTTTAGAATTACAGTAACATTCGACAGGATATAAATACAAAACAAGATTCCACTTGTGGGAAGACCAAATCTAAAGACCATAAATATGGGATAGTCGCTAATAAATTCAATCAAGGATTCAAGAGAGAATTCTCTGCCAAGAGAGTGATTAGAATTTGGAACTTGCCACTGTAAGGAGTAGCTGAAGCAAATGGCACTTAAGGAGAAACTAATAAGTCCTCTGGGGAGTTAAGAATAGACAGATATGCTGATAGGTTGAAATGAGATACACTGAGAGGAGCCTCACTTGGAGTGTTGTGGACTTCTTTTATGCTGTAAGTTCTATGTAACCAGACTTCCACACAATGGGACCCCTCTTTCAATTGGTGAGAGTTATTCTAAAACGTTGGTAAGCCCAAAGAAGCTTTGCTGACATTACATTTACAAATCTTAGAATTCCCTATGTGTTTCACTTGAATGGACTCATGCAGAGTTGGCTGAAATTACCAGAAAAATGTAATTACACAATTCATAGCAGAAAATTCTGAAAATACGTAACATATTCCATCACAGAAGAATAAAGAACATTTTTATTGGTATAGTTCTAGATCATGTCTCCGTAACATCTCAAAAAGCTTCACAGTCAGTGCGGTACTATAAATATCGATAGCAAACAATCACATACAAATGAAAACCAAAGGAACTGCGGATCATGTAAATCAGGAACAAAAACAGAAGTTGCTGGAAAAGCAGATTTGGCAGCACCTGTGAAGAAAAATAATCAGTGTTAATGTTTCGGGTCCAGTGACCCTTCCTCAGGAATACAATGGCTATGCTTACAATCCCTGTTCTTTCTGATCAAATTTGAGTCCTCTGTCTCATACTGCTTCGATTTTAAAATTCTCAACTTTGTTTTTAGACGCCTCCATTGCTTCACCCCTCCCTATCTCCATAATCTCATCCAGCTTCACAATCCTCCCAGTCATCTAAACACCTACGAATCTGGCATCTTACAGATCCATGCTTTCACTACAGCAACCGAGCTGTCAACTGTCAAGCCCCCAATCTGAAATACTCTTCATTAACCTCTCCATTTCCTTATCCCCTTTGTCATGCATCATTAAGATTTGGAACACATAGACAGCAATAGAATGTCGGAGGCAGATTCTATTGTAACTTTCAAAAGACAGTACTTGAAGAGGAGTCGTTGTATGGTCTTATTACCTTCTGGAGACTCAGGATACATGCAGAGTCCTTTTGTAAGCGCAGATACTCCTACTAGTGCTTTCAAACCTAGACTAGTTAGGAACAACTACTAGCCAGTGAGTATCCTGACCGACACTATCTTCAGTCCCTGATTAATAATCACACAGCAAATTAGCAAACTACAGCCAAATCTGGATTGATTCTGAAGCCAGCACTAAAGGATGGTGACTGCTTCATTTCGATTTTTCTGTTTGTTTTTGGAATTGGTTTAAGTCAAGACAATTATGTTAATGTCGCAGTAGAGGAGGAGGGAGTACAGATACTGTTCAGGTTTGAAGGCCCAGGCAGCAGTAGAAGGGCATTCAGACAGACATTCACTCCATTCATCCCACGATGGCAGCCAAATAATGCAGCCAAATCTCCTGGCATGATATGGTTGAGTGGGGAATATGCTGGGCCAAGAGGTTGCAGAGTACAATTGTGCTGGAGTACAATTCTGCTGCTGTTTATGGCCCACAGCGCCTCCTGGATGCCCAGTCTTCAGTTGCTAGACCTGTTTGACATCTGTCCAATTGCCACCATGATAGTGGGTGTTGTTCTCAATGTGAAGGTAGGACTTCGTCTCCACAAGGACTGTACGATGGTCACTCTTACTGACACTGTCATGAACAGATGCCCCTGCAGCTGGCAGATTAGTAAGGATGAGATCAAGTATGTTTTTCCCTCTTGTTGTTTCCCTCATCACCTGCCACAGACCCAGTCTAACTGCTATGTCCTTTAGGACCCGCCCAGCTCGATCAGTATTACTGCTGCCGAGCCACTCTTGGTAGTGGACATTGAAATCCCCCACCCAGAAAACGTTTTGTGTCCTTGCCATCCTCAGCGCTTCTTCCAAGTGTTGTTCAACATGGAGGAGTACTGATTCATCAGCTGAGGGAGGACAGTATGTGGTAATCAGCAGGAGGTTTCCTTGCCCACGTTTAACCTGAAGCCATGAGACCTCTGCTGCCACCAGCTCTTCTGGGTCTGTCCTGCCGGTGAGACAGGACATATCCAGGGATAATGATGGTGATGGTGATGGTGGTATCTGTGACATTGTCTGTAAGGTGTGATTCCATGAGTATGATTGTGTCAGGTATTGCTTAACTAGTTTGTGAGAGAACTCTCCCAACTTTGGAACTAACCTCTTTGGAACCAACCTCCAGATGTTAATAAGGAGGACTTTGCAAGGCTGACAGGGCTGTTTCTGCCCAGGTCCATGCCAGGTGGTCTGTCCAGTTTCATTTCTTTGTACCTTTATACCAGTTGATACAACAGAGGGGCTTGCCTGGCTGTTTCAGAAGACATTTGAGAGTCAACCACATGGCTGTGGGTCTGGAGTCACATATAGAGCAGACCAGTTATAAGCGACAGTTAACTTCCTTACAGGGCATTAGAAAACAAGATGGAGTTTTACAACAATTGGGCAATGGTTTATAGACATCAATAGACATTTCATTTCAGATTTTTTTTATTGAATTCAAATCCTACTATCTGTCATAGAACATGAGAACATTACTTTGGTCTCTGGATTGCTAATCCATTGACAACACCCTTTGGCTATTACCTCCTCTCAGAAATACATATATTATCACTGTAATATTGCACTTGCTTTTTGGTAGTGCTCTCATTGCTGACGCGGAATGTTTTGGATACAAGTTCTTGAGCACATAATCCAGGCTGACAGCTCAGTGCAGTACTGAGGGGGAGTGTCGCACTGGTGGAGGTGCCATCTCTCAGATGAGCCATGAACCCAATATAAGTAGGCATGAGAAGTGTCAGATCCGCCATGATTCTGTGGAATGGTGGGGTAAGTTTGAGGGGCCAAACAGCCTACTCCTGTTCCTATTTCTGATGGCCTTAGATCCTGAAGGACTAGTCTGCTCTTATTGTTGTAGCTCTTCTGGGAGCCAGTACAGACACGATGGGTCAATTGGCCTACTTCTATACAGTAAAATTCTGTGATTCTATGATTTAAACAGTCCTATGGCATTAATTTGCAGAGCGAATGAAAAATCTTGCATTTTTCTGGCCAATATTTATCCCTTAACCAATGCCTCAGAACACAGGTGATCCGTTTTGTGGTGTTGGCAAAGCCTTGTGTGATTATTGGTCCAGTCAAGACAAAGCGGAGTAAGATGCTCCAATTGGATCTCCTCCGCTCCTACTGCTCCTTTCTCTGTTGTCCCCCTTTGGTCTCTCAGTGGGTCCGGGCCCGTTCTTCCGACGGCCTCTCGGTGTCATGGTGGCTCTCAGGCTGGTCTCTCATCAGCTCCTGGCGAATCCCAGGCTGGTCTCTCAGTGGCTCATGGCAGCTGCCAGCCTGGTCTCCTGGTGGGTTGAGTTGGGTCCCAGGACTGATCTCTCAGCAGCTCGTGGTCGCTCTCAGCCTGGTTCCTCGGTGTCCCTCAGCCTGGTCTCTGGGCAGTATGTCGGTCCATCTCTTGACAGCTCATGGTGGTGTCTCAGCTCAGTGTGCGAGCGGATCCTGCTCAGACATGTTCCTGAGGCACCGGAGGAGATTGAGAGTCGGCAGTTTCAGCAGGCAGCAACAGTATCTGTGTTGGCTGCTTCAGAAACAGACAGCTGAGGTCTTCCAGACAGCGTGATAAGTGGAGAACTCATCAAAGACTAAATAAAAACTGAAAGAACTGTGGATGCTGTGGAACAAAAACAGAAGTTGCTGGGAAAGCTCAGCAGGTCTGGCAGCATCTGTGAAGGAGGAAACAGAGTTAACGTTTAGGGTCCGGTGACCCTTCCTCAGAACTGACCCAGGAAAGGTCACTGGACCCGAAATGTTAACTCTGTTTTTTCCTTCACAGATGCTGCCAGACCTGCTGATCTTTTCCAGCAACTTCTGTTTTGGTGTTGTTGTTGTTAACTCACCAAAGACTGTTAGCTTATTCCTTTATTCTCCTAGCTTAAACTGCAAAAGAGTTATGTAAACTATAACATATTTCTTTATTTTTCAACTATTCTATGCAATAATGCTTAACATTTTAACTCTCATTTCTCTTACTACTTTGTACCTAATGTTTTTTTGTGCCTGGGTACCTTGGTACCTAAGATGACACCATGTGTGACCACATTATACACTTTTCACTGTACTCCTGTGCTTCTGTACTTGAGTACACGTGACAATAAAATCTAAAATCTAAAATCTAAATCTATTGGCTGATACATTTCCTATGTTACAACAGTGACAACAGTTCAAAACATACTTCATTCACTGTGACTGCTATGGGACATTCTGAAGTATGAAAGGCAATACATAAGCGCAAGTCATTCCTTTCGTTTTCGGAAAATGAGCCAAAAACTAATGAGATGAAGTAAGCCTTGAAGCCACAGCCTTTTGACCCAGATGGGACAGTGTTACCAACTGAGTGAAGTTAAAACCTGTGGCAATGAATCATCAACAGGTTTCAAGAAAGGCATGTGAGCACAGTTATACTGTTGTCCCATTTGCAATGTACACCCTTACCCCATGGAGACCTGCCCGAGTTAACAAAGTACTGAGATTGAGGTTGAGATAAATGGGAAAGTAGCAAGGAACCGCAAGTGCGTTAGGCTAATACTGCAGTTTAGCCAGCCCAAACTTTGCGCCTCTTACCAACTCAGAACATTGTGTGGAATATTGCGTTCAGTCCTGGTCTCCCTGCTATAGGAAAAATGTTGTGAAATTTCAGAGATAGCAAGAGCTGCAGATGCTGGAGTCAGGGACAACACTATGTGGATCTGGAGGAACACAGCAGGCCAGGCACTGTGTTAAAAACCAAAAGAACTGCGGATGCTGTAAATCAGGAACAAAAACAAAGTTGCTGGAAAAGCTCAGCTGATCTGGCAGCATCTGTGAAGGAGAAAACAGAGTTAACGTTTCGAGTCCGGTGACCCTTCCTCAGAACTGTGTTGTCCATATTGTAAAACTTGAAAGGCTTAAGTAAAGATTTACAAGCATGTTGCTAGCGTTGGAGGGTTTGAGCTATACGGAGAGGTTGAATAGGTTGGAGCTATTTTCCCTGGAACATCAGAGGCTGAGGGGTGACCTTATAGAGGTTTATAAAAGTCAAGGTCTTTTCTCCAGGGAAGGGGAGTCCAAAACGAGAGGACATAGGTTTAAGGTGAGATGGGAAAGATTTAAAAGAGACCTAAGGAGCATTTCGTTCACACAGAGAGTGGTGCGTGTATGGAATGAGATGCCGGAGCAATTGGTGGAGGCTGGTATAATTATAACATTTAAAAGGCATCTGGATGAGTATATGAATAGGAAGGGTTTAGATGGATATGGGCCAAATGCTGGCAAATGGGACTAGATTAATTTAGGGTAGCGGTGACCAAGAAAGTAGATGAGGGCAGTGCGGTGGACATGGTTTACATGGACTTGAGCAAGGCCTTTGACAAGGTACCACATGGTAGGTAGATGAGTAAGGTTAATTCTCAGAGGATCCAGGGAGAACTGGCCAATTAGATACAAAATTACCTTGATGATAGAAGACAGGATATGCTGGTAGAGGGTTGTTTTTCAGTCTAGGGGCCTGTGACCAGCAGGGTGCCACAAGGATTAGTGCTGCATCTTTTTGTCATTTATATGAATGATTTGGATGAGAATTTAGGAGGTGTGGTTAGCAGCTTAGTGGATGACACCAAGATTGGTGTTATAGCTGACAGTGAAGAAGGCTATCTGGGAATGCAGCGAGATCTTGATCATCTGGGCCAGTGTGCTGAGGAATGGCAGATGGAGTTTGATTTTGATAAATACAAATATTGCATTTTGGTAAAGTAAACCAGTAGAGGACTTACACAGTTAATGGTAGAGCCCGGTAGGACCCAAGGGCATGTTATAGAACAAAGAAATATGGGGTACAGGTTCATAGCTCCTTAAAAATGGGGTCATAGGTAGACAGCTAGCATGCTAGCTTTCATCGGTCAGAGCATTCAGTATAGGAGAGGCAATAAAAACCGAAAGAACTGCGGACGCTGTAAATCAGGATCAAAAACAAAGTTGCTGGAGAAGCTCAGCAGGTCTGGCAGCATCTGTGAAGGAAAAAACAGAGTTAACGTTTCGGGTCCGGTGACCCTTCCTCAGAGCAGGAGATGCAATGCCTTGTTGCATCTATGTAAGATGTTGCTGAGGCCAATTTTAGAGTACTCTGTGCAGCTCTGGCCTCCCCCCACCCGCCCCCCTACTATAGAAAGGATACTTTTAAATTAGAAAAAGTGAAGAGAAGATTTAGTAGGATGCTACCTGGACTAGAAGGTTTTTGTTATAAGGAGAGGCTGGATAGTCTGGGACATTTTTACCTGGAGCATAGAAGACTGAGGGGTAACCTTATAGAGGTCTATAAAATCATGAGAGGCATAGATAAGGTAGATAGCCGACAGCTTTTCCCCATGGTAGGGGAGCCTAAAACTCGGGGGCATTGGTTTAAAGTGAGAGGGGAGAGATACAAAAGGGTCGAGAGGGGTAATTTTTTTTTCACACAGAGGGTGGTGAGTGCCTGGAACAGGCTCCCAGAGGTAGTGGTGGAAGCGAGTACAATTTTGTCATTTAAGAAACATTTAGACAGGTACATGGATGGGATAGATATGGAGGTATATGGACCAAATGGAGGCAAATTGGACCAGTTTAAATTGTGAAAACTGGGCAGCATGGGCAAGTTGGGCCGAAGGGCCTGTTTTCATGCTGGAGACCTCCATGACTCTATGATATCTGGTCGGCATGGACGAGTTGGACTAAAGGGCCTGTTTCCATGCTGTACATCTCTATGACTCTTTGACCAATCTTCTGCACTCACCGTGATCAGAATGGGATGGAGCTAGACAGCTAACAGCCCTATCATTGGGTCAAGCTGGTCAGGGCACTGCTGACCAGCCTGGTGTCCATGTCATAACAGTAGGCCCTGCATCACTCCAGAGTTAAACTGACCCTGAAAATTCCATTATCTTCTTCCAGTTTCTGTGTGCCAACATACATCAGTCTAAGAAGTCCCTGCCAAGTGCCACCCCCACCCTCCAGCTGGCCAGATTTAACTGTTTGATATCATCACATTATGCACTCCTGGCTCTGCAATATATATGATAGAATGGTTTGGCTAGAGTCAGGAGGAACTGTTTTCACTGGCAGGCAGGTTTGAAACCAAAGGGAACAGATAAAAGATTATGAACAAAAGAGCATGAGGGAAGATGAGAAGCTTTTTTTTCTCTACCCAATGAGTGATGATGATACGGAATACACCATCAGGAAGGGCAATGGCAGAAAATTCAATCATAATTTTTGGAAGGGCATTGGATAAATATTTAAAAAGAAAACACTTTCCAATCAACAGGGAAAGTACAGGGTTGTGGGATCAATTGGTTGAAGGCTTTCAGAGGGCTCATAGGGGGAAAATGGGCTGAAAGGCCTCTTTTCGTACTGTAAAATCGTACATTTCAAAGTGACAGTGGACTCCTGATGATTTTGAATGTGACATCTAAGGCACGGCCAACAGGAAATAATTATTTTCCAAGCAATTAATCTAATAGCCACGCACTGGTTCTGACTAACTTGTTAAAAATGTAAATAATCACAGAGCCATTGACTATGATTGCAAACTCAAAAGTTAAAGGGTAACACAGTAATAACTAATTGGAGAAATGTAAAAACAGTTATTAAATTGGTTTCAATGGAGAAACAGTCTTGGAACTCAATGACTTGCCATAATGAGGGGCTCAACCTGATTTCTTCTCAAAATGTCATGTTTCAATAGGTCGATGAGTTTCACAAAGTAAACCTTAAGGCAGGCGTGATATGCATGCAAGAAAAAGCTCATTGGATTGATACCTGAGTCGATGTCCCACTTACAACTGTCTCTCTGCTTGCTGCTCAGCCTGTAATGTTTGTATTGTTTAAATCTAACGTCAGGCCTAGCATCCACTGGTGACACTTGGGTGTGCCACACAGTCCCAGTGAGAATACAGTGAAGTGACCTTTCTGAAAATGTGAGAAACATCAAAGCTGCATTTTACATAGCTGCTTTTAGGATCCCAGGACATCGTGGACGTAAAGGACATAAGAGCATAAAAAATAGGAAGAGGAGTAGGTCACTCGACTCTTGAGCCTGCTCTGCCATTCTATAGGTTTGAAATAATTCCACAGAGGCTGGTATCCTGTCTCCAAGTCACCCTTTATTTACACATGGTGAGCCCTTGACATTGATCTAGCTTCCTCAGAGCCAACTCTTAGAGTGAACAGGAAGTCTGACACTCCTGTTTCCGTCTGTCATCCAAGGCTCCCTGACTGGACCACATTAACAGACTCAATCAGGGAACTCATATTCTGTGAGGTCCATCTGGTTGACCTTGTTACAATCACGACAAGGATTATGGCTGATCCAACATTTCTCATGTCTACTTTCCTGCGTTTTCCTGTAACCCTTGATTCCCAACTGATCAAGAATCTAAGATAACATGGTGTAGAGCTGGATGAACACAGCAGGCCAAGCAGCATCAGAGAAGCAGGAAGGCTGACGTTTCGGGCCTAGACCCTTCTTCAGAAATGGGGGACGGGAAGATGGTTCTGAAATAAATAGGGAGAGAGGGGGAGGCGGATTGAAGATGGATAGAGGAGAAGATAGGTGGAGAGGAGACAGACCGGTCAAAGAGGCGGGGATGGAGCCAGTAAAGATGAGTGTAGGTGGGGAGGTAGGGAGGAAATAGGTCAGTCCGGGGAGGACGGACATGTCAAGGGGGTGGGATGAGGTTAGTGGGTAGGAGATGGAGGTGGGGCTTGAGGTGGGAGGACAGGTTAGGGAGGCGGGGATGAGTTGGGCTGGTTTTGGGATGCAGTCGGGGGAGGGGAGATTTTGAAGCTTGTGAAGTCCACATTGATACCCTTGGGCTGCAGAGTTCCCAAGCGAAATACGAGATGCTGTTCCTGCAGCTTTTGGATAGCATCATTGTGGCACTGCAGGAGGCCCAGGATGTCGTCTAAGGAATGGGAGGGGGAGTTGAAATGGTTCGCGCCTGGGAGGTGCAGTTGTTTGTTGCGAACTGAGCGTAAGTGTTCTGCAAAGCGGTCCCCAAGCCTCCGCTTGGTTTCCCCAATGTAGAGGAGGCCACAATGGGAACAGTGGATACAGTATACCACATTAGCAGATGTGCAGGTGAACATCTGCTTGATGTGGAAAGTCTTCTTAGGGCCTGTGATGGGGGTGAGGGAGGAGGTGTGGGGGCAGGTGTAGCACTTCCTGCAGTTGCAGGGAAAAGTGCCGGGGGTGGTGGGGCTGGAAGGGAGTGTGGAGCGGACAAGGGAGTCCCGGAGAGAGTGGTCCCTCTGGAAAGCAGATAAGGGTGGGGAGGGAAAAATGTCTTTGGTAGTGGGGTCGGATTGCAGATGGCGGAAGTGTCGGAGGATGATGCGTTGGATCAGGAGGTTGGTGGGGTGGTACGTGAGGACGAGGGGGATTCTGTTTTGGTTGTTATTGCGGGGAGGGGGTGTGAGGGATGAGTTGCAGGAAATGCGAGAGACACAGTCGAGGGCATTTTCGACCACTGTGAAGGGGAAGTTGCGGTCCTTGAAAAACGAGGACATCTGGGATGTCCGGGAGTGGAATGCCTCATCTCGGGAGCAGATGCGGCGGAGGCGAAGGAATTGGGAATAGGGGATGGCCTTTTTGCAGGAAGGTGGGTGAGAGGAGGTGTATTCTAGGTAACTGTGGGAGTCGGTGGCTTGAAATGGATATCAGTTTCCAGGTGGATGCAGAGATGGCGACAGAGAGGTTCAGGAAGGAGAGAGAGGTATCAGAGATGGTCCAGGTGAACTTAAGGTTGGGATGGAAGGTGTTAGTGAAGTGGATGAACTGTTCGAGCTCCTCGTGGGAGCACGAGGCAGCGCCAATACAGTCATTGATGTAACGGAGGAAGAGGTGGGGGATAGGGCCAGATCAAGAATCTATCTAGCTCAGCCTTAAGTACACACAAGGACTTTGACCCCATAGCTCTCTGCAGTAACAAGTTCCAAAAAACTCACAACCCTGTGAGAGAAGAAATTCTTCCTTATCTCAGCCCTAAATTGGATCCCCTTTATTCTGAAACTATGCCGTATCACCTGTAGGCTAAAGAAAACTGAGCAATGACTGGGCCTAACTCTAGTTGTAGCCTAGCTGATTATTATCGCTTATGAAGGGGAAATCATGTTTGACAATTCTGTTGCAACTCTGTAAAGATGTAACTAGTAGAGTTAGCAAAGGGGAGTCAGTCGATGTAGTACATTTGGACTTTCAGAAAGTGTTTGACAAAGTCCCACATAAGAGATTATTGCGCAAAATTAAAGCGTACGGGATTGGGGAAAAATATATTGAGATGGATAGAAAACTGGTTCACAGAGAGGAAACAAAGAGTAGGAATTAATGGGTCCTTTTCACATTGGCAGGCAGCGACTAGTGGGGTGCCCCAGGGATCGGTGCTGGCACCCCAGCTATTCAGAATATATATTAATGATGTGGATGAGGGAACAAAATGTGACATGTCAAAGTTTGCTGATGGTTCCTAGTTGAGTGAGATGGTGAACTGTGACGAGGACGCAGAGATCTTTCAGCATGATCTGGACAGGTTGGGTGAGTGGGGACATCAATGGCAGATACTGTATAATTTGGATAAATGTGAGGTTATTCATTTTGGAAGCAAAAGCAAGAAGGCAGATTACTACCTGAATGGCTGTAAATTGGGAGAGGGAAGTGTGCAGTGGGACCTGGGTGTCCTTGTGCACCATTTGCCGAAGGTAAACATGCAGGTGCAGCAGGCGGTAAAGAAGGCAAATGGTATGTTGGCCTTCATTGCGAGAGGTTTCGAGTACAGGAGCAGGGATGTGTTGTTGCAGTTATACAGGGCCTTGGTGAGACCACACCTGGAATATTGAGTGCAGTTTTGGTCTCTGTTTCTGAGGAAGGATGCTCTTGCTCTCGAGGGAGTGCAACGAAGGTTTACCAGGCTGCTTCCAGGGATGGCAGGACTGATATATGAGGAGGGATTGAACTAGGTTAGGATTGTTTTTGCTAGAGTTCTGACGAAAGAGAGAGGATCTCGTAGAGATTTATAAAATTCTAACAGGACTGGACAGGGCAGATGCAGGGAGGATGTTCCCGATGGTTGGTGTGTCGAGAACCAGGGGTCACAGTATGAGGATTCAGGGTAGACCATTTAGGACAGAGATGAGGAGGCATTTCTTCACCCAAAGAATGGTGAGCCTGTGGAATCATTACCACAGGAAGTAGTTGATGCCAAAACATTGAATGTATTCAAGAAGCGACTAGAAATAGCACTTGGGGTGAATGGGATCAAAGGTTATGGGGAGAAAGCATGATTAGGCTATTGAGTTGGACGATCAGCCATGATCGTGAAGAATGGCAGAGCAGGCTCGAAGGGCCGAATGGCCTCCTCCTGCTCCTATCTTCTATGTTTCTATATGCTTTGCTGTTTGTGGGAGCTTGCTGTGCATGAATTGACAGCTGCATTTTCCTGCATTTCAACCTCAACTGCATTTGGCACAGTAATCAGCTGGGAAAAATATGCTGAACATGCTGAGAACACAGTGCCTCTGCATAAAAGAAAATGCATTGTGCTCTCCATTTCTGATGTTTTTGGCAATCATTTTTACTAACAAGAATCCTCGACCTCTCTTGATGATTTGCTCACGAGGAGATTTGAAAACTGCCTCCAAGTATCAACATTCCCAGCAAGATTTCTTATCAGAGCTCAACGAGAAATTCAAGTTGGCAGAACATTTTAAACCAGATGTACCCTCAGTGTAATGCACTGCCTGAAAGAGTGGAGGAAGAAAACAAATCAATGATAACTTTCGGAAGGAAATTGGATACACACTTGAAACATTTGCAAGGCTCAAAGGAATGAAACAAATTGTTAGCTCTTTGAAAGAGTGCAAGAAACAATATAGTAGTCTCCTCCTGAGCTATAAGTCTATGACATTAATAAAACCCTCATTAATGTCAATGAACAACATGGTTAAGGGTGTTAATGGTATTTATGTCATATTGTTAGGCACACAAAAGTAAAAGTCCCTGGACCATGTATAAAGGGGGACTGCTGGAACACAGGTTGGTAGGTAAATATTCAAAATGCCGCATCAATGAATAAAGCTGATATCTAATAAAGCATTTGAGTCTAATTTTAGAGATAGTAGGAACTGCAGATGCTGGAGAATCCGAGACAACAAGGTGCAGGGCTGGATGAACACAGCAGGCCAAGCAGCATCAGAGGAGCAGA
>NC_063341.1:70505694-70610723 GCF_021869965.1 Rhincodon typus
GGGTCTAGGCCCGAAACGTCAGCCTTTCTGTTCCTATGATGCTGCTTGGCCTGCTGTGTTCATCCAGCTCTGCACCTTGTTGAGTCTAATTTCACTCTGATTTGGGACCGAAATAGGAACAGAGAGGGGCTGGGTCTACATACAGTTACAGTTATTCTAGATGTTGCCAGAAACAAGGTGTTATACAAATAAACGTTCTCTTTTCTCCATTTTTTTGCTTCAAGCAAGACCCAGAATTGACTGACACCAAGTAGTTGTGGCCCATATTTTCGACTCATTCAAATTAATAAGGAAAACGCACAATACAACTGAACTAATCAACACATAACCATCAGGTGAACTCAGATCTAATTTGAGAGACTTTCTGAAAGGAAAATGGTTTAATCAGCCATAAATTAGAGGGAATTTGTCTTCTGAGACAGGTCTTAACAGGTGATCACTGAAGAAGGAATTGCTGAGGCTTTTAGAAGGTTTAGATTTTTGATCCTAACTCCTCAGAGTGGTCACGAATGGGGGAGGGTGGGGGGCAGCATTAAAGAACAAAGAACATTACAGCATAGGAAAAGGCCCTTCAGCCCTCCAAGCCTGTGCTGACACATTTTGCCCTTCCATGCTAAAACTGTCTTCACTTACAGGATCTGTATCCCTCTATTCCCTTCCTATTCATGTATTCGTCCAGGTACTTCTTCAATGCTGCTATTGTGTCTGATTCCCGCACCTCCTCTGGCAGCGCTTTCCAGGCACTCACCACCCTTTGTGTGAAAAATGTGCCTCACACGCTTTTAAACTTACCCCCACCTGCACCTTGAACCTATGTCCCCCAGTAATTGACCCATCCACCCTGGGAAAAAGCCTCATACTTTCCACTCTATCCATGCCATTCACAATCTTATAAACATCATCAGGTCACCCCTCAATCTCCTGCATTCCAGTGAAAACAAACCCAGCCTATTCAACCTTTCTTCATAGCTAAAATCCCCCATACCAGGCAACACCCTGATAAGAAGTCCTGGTTATGCCTCATTTCAGAGTTGGGAGGCCTTCAGTTTGTAGAGTTTTTGGGGACGTGATCTAAGCTGACATTCCAGTGCAGTACTACAGGGGGAGTGCAAGAGTGCCAGAGGTGTCAACATTTAGAAGGGATGTTAATCCAAAATCCTGTCAGCTCTCTCACACGAACTTAACAGATCTCGTCACACTGTTCTGAAGCAGAAATTGAGAGTTTACTCTAGTTTTCTGGCCAGCAGTTGTCCCTAACCTAACATTGCAAAAATGTGTTGATCAGGTCTTTATTATTCATCCAACACTCCTCATAAAAGAAGAAACATGCTGAGACATCTTGAAAGACCCGATAAAGTGTGAGCAAAATGAAAGCTCTTTATTTATTTTCCTCCTGGGAAGATGTGTTGTGTTCAGGCTTTTTAATGAAATTATAAATGCCAGTTCTGATTTTTTTTGTTGGCTGGATATCCTGAAGGCAGAATCCACCTAAAATGCCTTGAGTCAGCTTTTTAAACATGTCCAGTCAGAAAAGAAGCATTTGCATTCACTTTGCACATATTTGGCTAAAATGGAAAATAAAAATGTGTTTGAAATCCTACGCTTTTATTGGGTTTTTGAGGTTTTTTTTCCTTCACTGCCTGAGGGGATGAGTTTGGTCTTACTTAAGACTAAGATGCCAGGTTTTGTTTGAGCAGGAGTGAGTGTCATTCCTCTGACTGAGATGAAACATTAATCTGAAGGACATCTGGTGAGTGAAAAGGTGACGGAAGCAGCAATAATGAAAACCTGACACAGAATCGTTAGCAAATCAAGTGGAAAATTGCTCTTCAGGGACTGAAAAGGAGCTAACAGACCATTGAAGCTTTTAATAATGTTCGCATTTCAGTTTTATTTTAATTCATTCTGTAGACGTGTGTGTCTCTGGCAAGGCCAGTATTTATTGCCCGTTCCTAGCTGCCGGCAGACATTAGAATTGAACCTTATTTCATAAACGGGATGCTGCAAATGGCTTTCATATTTTTATTTTGGAAAGCACACCTGCCATCTACAAGCCACAAGTCAGGAGGAGTGTGATGGAATGTTCCCCACTTGCCTGGATGAGTGCAGTTCGAACAACAAAGAAGCCTGCTTGTTTCATTCCTAATTCACTGCCTTCCACATTTAATCCCTCTGCTGCTGATGCACAGCGGCAACAGTGTGTACCATCTACAAGATCCACCACTGGAACTTTCCAGATCCACAGCCTCCACCACCAAGGACAAGGGAAACTTGGAACACCAGCAACCTGAACACCACAACCTAAAGGGGTGTGAATCCATGGAATTCCCTGCCCAGTGAAGCAGTTGAGGCTACCTCATTGAATGTTTCTCAGGCAAAGATAAAGAGATTTTTGAACAGTAAAGGAATTAAGGGTTATGGTGAGCTGGCACGTAAATGGAGCTGAGTCCATGAAAAGGTCATGATCTTATGATGTTATAATCTTATTGATTGGCAGAGCAGGTTTGAAGGGCCAGATGGCCTACTCCTGCTCCTATTTCTTATGTTCTAATGGACATTCCCCTCTAAACCATTCACTGTCAGGTCTTGGGGCCATATCTCCATTCCTTCACTGTCACTGGGTGAAACTCCTGGAACACCATCCCTAACAGCAATGCGGGTGCATCTACAACAGCAGCAGTTCAAGATGGCAGCTCATCACTTCTTCCTCCAGGGCAATTGGGAATGGATACATGAATTAACCAGCATCTCCACGTTGTAAGGTCAAACAACTCTTGTGGGCCTTGATGCCTCAAAGGAAAAGAAAAAATTTCCAGTTCTGAGGAACGGTCACCGGACCCGACCCGTTAAGTCTGTTTTTTCCTTTGCAGATGCTGCCAGACCTGCTGGGCCTTTCCAGCAACTTCTGTTTTTGTTCCATACTGTAAGGATTTATTTTGTTTTTGAAATCAAAGCAATCCATGTGGTAATTAGTTTTATTCCTGATGACAAAGGAGCTAAGTACTCTTATGATTTGTTTTTACATTTATTCCCTGGATGTGGGTGTCACTAACGAGGCCAATATTTATTGTCCATCACTAAGTACCCAGAGGGAGTTGAAAGTCAGCCCCATCACTGTGGGTCTGGAGTCACATGTAAACCAGCCCAGGTGAGGATAGTAGATTTCCCTCCCTGAAGGACATAAGTGGCCAGATGGGGTTTTTTTTATGACAATTGACAGTGGCTATTGAGATGAGGAGAAATGTTTTCACCCAGAAAGCGGTGAGACTGTGTAAGTTTCTGCCTCAAAAAGTAGTTGAGACCAAAACATTGAATTTTTCCAAGGAGGAGTTAGAAATAGTTCTTAGGGCTAAAGGGATCAAAGGTTATGGAGAGAAAGTGGGAGCAGGATATCAATTTGGATGATCAGCCATGATCATATTGAATGGTAGAACAGACTTGAAGAGTTGAATGGCCTACTCCTGTTTCCTATGCTCCTATGGTCACCCCATGCTAGTTTTAAAACAATTGGAATAACATTTTACCATCTGCCCTGGTGGGATTGGAGCCCATGTGCCCAGGACATTAGCCTGGGGCCCTGGATTAGTAGGTTAGTAACATTAGACAGCTTTGCAGAGATAAAGGCCCCACTATTTACAGTGAGGAAAGGAGAGGATGGAGACCTTGAAACCCAGGAATTTTCAGAATGCCAAGATCAAATGATAAAGATACAATATACATTGTGGAGGTTGACCTCTTAAGTTGCTTTAAATTCCAAAACAGCATACTATTTGCCATGTCTCTACAAATCTCAAAACAAGAGCTTCCAAACAGAAATGCTTCTAATATCCAGAGAATGGGTCTGGGTGGGATGCTTTCAGGGTCGGTGTGGACTTGTTGGGCCGAAGGGCCTGTTTCCACACTGTAGGGATTCTATGATTCTATTACCAGCACACTACTGCTTCCCCTCGATGACCGTTGAACAGTTTGCACCTTTGGGATAATTGCACAGCTTTTTGTTTCAAGCTGTGTGAAACTGACTTCCAATTCTCAAACTTCCCCGATCGGGATTGAAGTCCTGTATCCTGATGATGATGAGGAGCGGGCTTGGATCTGTGGAGTGCTGCGGGAGCAAGGTAACCCAGAAACAATGGGGCATGTTACAGCACTTTCTCAATTTAAGGGCAGGAACTCTTCAGCAATTTCTTTTCTTTATCTCCCAGCTGGTCAAATTGAAGAGATTGTGCATCAATAATGAGGGGGGAGGAGAGAATGCAAGCAGCATTGGCAGGAGAGGTATTATCACTGAACTATTAAGCCAGTGACCCTAGTAATGTTCCCCGGGTTACTGGGTTTGAATCCTGTTGTGAAAGATGGTGGAATTTGGATTCAATTCTTAAAAATTATTAAAAGTCTAATGATGACCATGAAACCATTGTCAATTGTCATTAAAAACATAAAAGGTTCATGAATGCTGTTTAGGGAAGGAAATTGCCATCCTTATCTGGTCTGGCCTACATGTGACTCCAGATCTACAGCAATGTGATCGACTCTTAACTGCCCTCTGGGCAATTAGGGATGGGCAATAAATGCTGCCTAGCCAATGGGGGGTTGGCAAGGGGCTGGTAATAGGCTCTGGGTTGAATTGCAGGTGGGTGTGTTAAGGTATCATGGATTATGGGGAGATTGTGCGAACAGGTTTAAGAGTGTGTAGGTCTTGAGGGAGTTTGTGAGTTGATTAGAGGATGTTGTGAGTGGAGGTAGGAGAGATTGTGGGCCTGAGGGATAACACAGAGTTGTGAAGAGATGGTGAGTCCAATGGAGAGATTTCTAGTACGAATATTATGAATCAGAGAGATTGTGGTTGGAAAGTTTGAAGATGCTGTGGGCTTGGGGAAAATTGTTGCTGCAGGTTGATGGAGTGAAGGCTACTGGTGGGAAATCAGGAAGGGGTGTTTGGAGAGATCGTGGGGAAGGAAACAGCTTTTCTTGATGTAGGGCTTCTTCTCTGGCCCTCAAGCTGTGCTGTGTAGTCACTTATCTCTGGATACAGCCATTCTTTACCTCTTTCTCTTTGCTGAGTTTCCCTAAGTCCTGGCAAAGTGGAAACAAGTTAAGCATCACTTGCACATCCAGATCAATGACTCATTTGTAGAAAGTATGCTAGTTACACCTTCATCCTGCCCATAATCTACCGACACCTATCAGGATGGGTTTAACCATCCCCACCACTTCCCATGATGCATGTAGTACCAATCAAAGTAATGAGCTGTGAGCACACAATGATTATTATTCATATGTGAGCCTAAGTTATAAAGCAAGCTATTCAACCATAGATAGCATCAGAATCCAGAATAGAAGAGCTTTTACTCATATGCTCATATGCATAGACTCAATTTGTTAAATGGCATCTTTCTGTGCCATAATGACTCTGTAACGCTACGTGTTTCTATATGCATATTATCTACAACACAATGTCCTCACTTCGAGTCGGGGTTGCATTTCTGTAGGTCAAGACTTTAAGATGACTCTAAGTTATAGAGGTTTACAAAATCATAAGGGGCATGAATAGGGATAGCCAAGGTCTTTTCCCCAGGATAAGGGAGTCCAAACTAGAGGGCATAGGTTTAAGGTGAGAGGGGAATGATTTAAAAGGGACCTAATAGGGGCAACATTTTCAGAGGGTGGTGCGTGTATGGAATGAGCTGCCAAAGGAAGTGATGGAGGCTGATACAATTACAACATTTAAAAGGCATCTGGATGGGTACATGAATAAAAAGGGTTTCAAGGGATATGGGCCAAATGCTGGCAAATAGGTCTAGGTTAATTTAGGATATCTGGTCGGCATAGACAAGTTACACCAAAGGGTTTGTATCTGTGCTGTACATCTCTATGACTACGTGAAATATGGTTTCCATGTTACAGCCCGAATTAGGTCCCTGTGGACATTTTTTAATCCGGAGCAGCTAATGTAAGAGGTGAAATACCATGCCATACACACGCAATCCTAACTGAAATAACTTGCAAATTATGACAAAGACAACTTCAGAGAAGAAAGCAAGTTTCTTTCTTGCAAAGAATTCACCAAGTGTACCTGAGTAGGTAAAACAAGACACTATAGAATGTAGTACAGCAAAGAATTGTTTTAAAAAAACTCAGTCCACAGAGCAGTTTCTCTACTCAGGCAGGCACAGCTAACAGAAAGAAACAAGCAATGATTAAAAACAAAGTTTACTTCAGTTCTTGAGCAGAGAACTGTTTAAAAAAATCTATGACCGCAGGGGGCAAATGCAATTCAAGTTTTTGTAAAATCTTAGAATCCCTACACAATGGATGCAGGCCATTCAGCCCATTAAATCCAAACTGGTCCTTTCAAGAGCATCCCACCCAGACCACCCACCCCTGCATTTGCCATGGCTAACCCACCTATCCCAGCACACTATAGGCAATTTAGCCTGGCTAAACCACCTAACCTGCACATCTTTGGACTGCGGGGGAAAACAAGAGCACTGGGAGGAAACCCACACAGATACGGGGAGAATGTGCAAACTCCACACAGACAGTCACCCAAGGGTGGAAGCGAACGGGGATTCTTGGAGCTGTGAGATAGCAGTCCTAGCCACAGAGTCACCGTGCCACCCCAGTGGCAGCATATTCAGAGACTGCACTGATGAGGCAGTGATGCAGGCCCTGTGATAGCATAACAAGTACAACAGTGCAAGATGCAACCAGGAAGTTAGGGATGGAAAAATGGGAAAGGCACGCTATATGAGGTCTTTTTTTTTAAAGAAAGAACAACTTTAAAGTGAAAAAATTTAAAAGGTAAGACTTAAAATGAGGAATACCTACAAAAGCATACATAGTTCTTTTCATATTTTCGGGATGACCTGAGAGTTTTATTATCAATCTTTTTGAATCTAGTTGCTACTATAAACATAGGAAGGGCAACAGACGTATTGCATACAGCAAGCTCCTATGCAAAACTAATGGAAAGTCAACATTACTGATCGACATTAACAGCTGTTGACAAACAAGAGGCTGTAATATGTATTAATCCGCTATATTTTAAGTAGGCATTTCAGGAGGATTAATGTATAATTTATGTACATTGCAAAATCAATATGACTTACCATTGTTGAAAGCTCCTTTCTCCATTCTGCCCACCGTCACCCCCAACTCCCCCCACCGATGTTCAAACACTGCAAAAGAAGATTGATTCGTTAAGCAAATAAATCACACATTACTCTGCCCAAAGATAGTAGGAACTGCAGATGCTGGAGAATCTGAGATAACAAGGTGTAGAGCTGGATGAACAAAGCAGGCCAAGCAGCATCATAGGAGCAGGAAGGCTGACGTTTCGGGCCTAGACCCTTCATCAGAAATGGGGGAGGGGAAGGGAGTTCTGAAATAAATAGGGAGAGAGGGGGAGGCGGATAGAAGATGGATAGAGGAGAAGATAGGTGGAGAGGAAACAGACAGGTCAAAGAGGCGGGGATGGAGCCAGTAAAGGTGAGTGTAGATGGGGAGGTAGGGAGGAGATAGGTCAGTCCAGGGAGGACGGACCGGTCAAGGGGGCGGGATGAGGTTAGTAGGTAGGAAATGGGGGTGGGGCTTGAGGTGGGAGGAGGGGATAGGTGGGAGGAAGGACAGGTTAGGGAGACGGGGACAAGCTGGGCTGGTTTTGGGATGCGGTAGGGGGAGGGGAGATTTTGAAACTTGTGAAATCCACATTGATACCATTGGGCTGCAGGATTCCCAAGCGAAATATGAGTTGCTGTTGCTGCAACCTTTGTGGCATTATTGTGGCACTGCAGGAGGCCCAGGATGGACATGTCGTCTGAGGAATGGGAGGGGGAGTTGAAATGGTTCGCACAGGGAGGTGCAGTTGTTTATTGCGAACCGAGCATAGGTGTTCTGCAAAGCGGTCCCCAAGCCTCCGCTTGGTTTCCCCAATGTAGAGGAGGCCATAACGGCAACAGCGGATACAGTATACCACATTAGCAGATGTGCAGGTGAACATCTGCTTGATGTGGAAAGGCTTCTTGGGGCCTGGGATGGGGGTGAGGGAGAAGGTGTGGGGGCAGGTGTAGCACTTCCTGCAGTTGCAGGATAAACTGCCGGGTGTGGTGGGGCTGGATGGGAGTGTGGAGCGGACAAGGGAGTCACAGAGAGAGTGGTCCCTCCGGAAAGCAGATAAGGGTGGGGAGGGAAAAATGTCTTTGGTAGTGGGGTTGGATTGCAGATGGCGGAAGTGTCGGAGGATGATGCGTTGGATCCGGAGGTTGGTAGGGTGGTAGGTGAGGACGAGGGGAATTCTGTTTTGGTTGTTATTGCGGGGAGTGGGTGTGAGGGATGAGTTGCGGGAAATGCGGGAGACACGGTGGAGGGCGTTCTCGACCACTGAGGGGGGGAAGTTGCGGTCCTTGAAAAATGAGGACATCTGAGATGTACGGGAGTGGAATGCCTCATCCTGGGAGCAGATGCGGCAGAGGTGAAGGAATTGGGAATAGGGGATGGCATTTTTGCAGGAAGGTGGGTGGGAGGAGGTGTATTCTAGGTAGCTGTGGGAGTCAGTGGGCTTGAAATGGATATCAGTTTCTAGGTGGTTGCCCGAGATGGAGACAGAGAGGTCCAGGAAGGTGAGAAAGGTGTTAGAGATGGTCCAAGTGAACTTAAGGTTGGGGTGGAAGGTGTTGGTGAAGTGGATGAATTCTCTGAGTAAAGAAGTTTCTCCTCATCTCACTCCTAGCTCTCTTACTGACAATCTTGAAATTGTGACTCTTAGATACTGATATACCAGCTAGTGGAAACAGAATATCCTTCTCTACCCTGTCAAAATTGTTCATAATTTTGAACACCTCAGTAAGGTCATCTCTTAATCTTCTTTGCTCCAAGGAGAACAAATCCAATCTCTGTCATCTTTCCTTGTATCTAAAATCCCTCATTCCTGGTATCATTCTAGTAAATCTCCTTTGAACTATCTCCAGTCCTTTAACATCCTACCTTAAATAAGATGCTCAGAACCAAACACAATACTCCAAATCTGGTCTGACCAATGATTTGTAGAGGTGTAGCATCACTTTTAGACTCTGTGCCTCTATTTATAAACACAAAGATCTTATAAGTCTTTTTTAACAACCGTTTCAACTTGCCTGGCCACCTTCAGAGAATCATGTGTGTGAACGCTGATGTCTCTCTGCTTCTGTATTCCCCTTACAGTAGTTCCATTGAGCTTGTATTGTGTCTCTGCATTTCTACTGCCAAAAGCTCTTGACTTTAATATTGTAACATAAGCAGCATATTAGTCAGTCTGCATGTAGAAATGTCAAAGATCAAAGCTTGCCATCTGACTGGTACCTCATGCTCCATTTTCAACATTCACTCCCTCTTGCTACCGAAGCACAGTAGCAGCATCTATAAGATGTACTTCAACAACTCACCAAGGCTCCTTCAAAATCACCTTCGAAATCCCCAATCTCTTTCCATCTCAAAGGACATAAGCAGCGGATACATGGGAACACACCCCTCTGTGAGTTCCCCTCCAAACCACTCACCATCCTGACTTGGCATTCCTTCACTGTTGCTGGGAGAAGATCCAGGAACTCCCTTCCTTAACGCACTTCCACTCATTGACTACAGCGGTTCAAGAAGAACACACACCAACCACTTTCGGAAAACATTTAGGGATAGTCAATAAATGCTGACCTAGCCAGCAACATCGAGATTCCCATGCTTAAATATCTTTTAATAGTCTCACAAACAGCAGTGGAAAAAACAGCTAGATTATTTGTTCCCGTGATACTGATTCAGGATCACTATTTGCCAGGATACTGGGAATTACTTCTCCACTCTACTTCAAGATAGTGGAGGTGGGATCTAACATTATTTCTCCAACTGGAAGAAGAAGTGAGTCCTTTTGGTTGAAAATCTCATCTGAAAAGCTACAAATAACAATACTGAGGAAGTGCCACCAATTTTCCTGACTGCAGGCCATGGGTTCCATTCAGTTTTGGAGCCAGAAACACATCAATATGTTGCTGGAATTCTTGGGTCCAGTCCAAAGTGGCCAAATATGGGCCTGCGCTTGTGAGACATCAGAGGCCATATGTTTCTGACTCAGGTGCAAGAGTGCTACCAGCTGAGCCACAGGAATAGGTGACATTTATAAGTTTGAATACTGAATAACAGTAGATGGGTTTGAGGGTGAATTGGTCATGGTTCCCCCTCTCCTTACCTCTGTAAAGCCACCCTGGCTGTGAAGTGTGGATGCCAACGTCCCTGGCCAGTGAAATAAACTGCAGACATCCTTCAGGGGGAGATAGAGAGAGGCCTCTGTATCCCCAACAATAACAATGACAATGAGCAAGAGATAAAATAACAGCCTGTCAGCACTAAGAGCCTTCTCACTCCATTTATACGGTGCCTTTAATGTAGCAATTGGTACTTTGCAAGAACTCAAAGCTGACAAAATGAAATCACACGACGCAAATTAGTCAAAGAGGTAGGTTTTAAGACTCTTAGAGGAAGGGACAGGGAGTTAGAGAGGTTTGGCGATGCAATTTCAGATTTAAGGATCTGGACAGTTATAGACACAGGCATCAATGGTAGGGCCATCACAAGGAATCACAAGTCGTTGGAACTGAAAAAGCACAGAACTTTTGAAGGGTTACAGGAGCCATAGAGATAAGGAAGGGGATGAAGACAAAGGATGGAAATGAAGACAAGGATGAGAATTTTAAAATCATTGTGTTTCTCAACTGATGGAGTCAGGAGATGATAGGTGACTGGGACTGAAGTGTGAGTTAGGAGTTAGGATATGGGTAATCAGTTTTGGATGTGCTTAAGCTTAGATCAAGTGCACAGTACATGAGTGACATTGGTATAGTTGAGACAATGCAGTGTCGAGCTGGAGAAGGGTCCCAACCCGAAACATCAACTGTCCTGCTCCTCTGATGCTGCCTGGCCTGCTGTGTTCCTCCAGCTCCACACTGCGTTATCTCAGACTCCAGCATCTGCAGTCCTTACTATCTTTTGATATAGTTGAGTTTGGAGGTAACAAAGAAACACATGGAGTGTGAGAAGGGGTTCAGCAGCAGATAAAGCTGAGGTAGGTGGGGACAGAGGTTATTATGGAGCTGAAAGTAAGCAGACTCAGTGATGAGGAATGTGGGGTGATCTCATAGAAACCTATAAAATTCTAACCGCACCAGACAGGGTAAACACAGAAAGCATGTTGCCAATGACCAGGGAATCCAGAACACAGTTTAAGGATACAAGGTAGACCATTTCAGACTGAGATGAGGAGAAATGTCTTCACCCAGAGAGTGGTGAGCCTGTGCCACAGAAAGCAGTTGAGGCCAAAACATTGAAAATTTTCAAGGAGGAATTGGATATAATTTTCTTAAAGCTAATAGATTCAAAGGGTATAGGGAGAAAATGAGAACAGTGGGACTGAGTTAGCTGATCAGGCATGGTGAAGCAGATTTGAAGGGCTGAATGGCCTAATCCTATTTTCAATGAAGATTGCAGAGGGTCAGGAGTTCGATATTGGAAGGCAGTCCAGTCCAGTCCAGTCCTTCTGTGGAGGTCGCTGCTGATAGAATCATAGAATCCCGACAATGTGAAAGCGGGCCATTCAGCCTATCAAGTCCACACTAACCATCTGAAGAGCATCCTACCCACACCAACGTCGCTACCGTATCCCTGTAATCCTGCATTTCCCACGGCTAATCCACCTAGATTGCACATCCCTGGACACTACAGGCAATTTAGCATGGCCAATCCATATAATATGCAGAGATTGGGACAGTGGGAAGAAACTGGAGCATCCGGAAGAAACCCATGCAAACATAATGTGCAAACTGCACATAGACAGTCACCCAGTGAGGCAGCCGTGCTAACCGCTGAGCCAGTGTGCAGCTCTTACACTTTCCCATAGCTTACATAAAACTGTGGCAATGAAAACTCCACTCCACCCGTGTATTTACAGGTCCTTTTTGATTCCACTCAGTTGCTTGACAATCAACAAAAGCCAGGCACGTTTTATAGATTGATCATATCCTTTTTGTTAGATGGGCCAGTTAAAGAGTCTATAAAGGCAAACAGAGTCAGAAAACCAATCCAGCATGTGATAAATTGCAGTGTCGTGAAATGAGTATGAAATGTATTTAGCAGGACTCAGGTAGGCTGTCACAACTGGCTGAGCTTGCATTCAACCTTCAGATTCTGTGAAAACACCATTTCATATTATTAATAAAGCTTTGGATTTCCTGTCGGTAACTGTGTCTTTGTGGAGTGTGGAGGACGAGCTTTATGAGTTTTAAATTACCCTTTAAGTCATAAATCTTGCTTCTGATGGTTGTCTGGGGTTTTATCAGTTCTCTTGTGTTGCACTACAGATCACCGAGCTGTTCAGCATGGTTATGTGTACTGCTTGGAAATAGATATCACTCAGCCCAGCCAGCTCACTGCACCTTCTGGATCCTTGCAGGTTTTTTTTTGCAGCCAATCTGGGTGATAGATTCCTTTCCTCACCACCCTGTCCAATCATCACCTTTTTTTTTCAGGAGCAAATTACTGCAGATACTGGAATCGGTTTTGAAATTAAAAATTGCTGGAGATCACAGTGGGTCAGGCGGCATCCATGGAGAGAAAGCAAGCTAAGGTTTCCAGTCTAGATGTCTCGTCATCCTCAGAGATCTGATGAAGAGTCATCTGGACTCGAAATGTTAACTTGCTCTCTCTCCATGGATGCTGTCTGAGCTGTTGTGATCGCCAGCATTTTTTCTTCACTTTTCTTTTTATTTTGCTGCATGATTTTGGTGTATAAGAAGCAAATTTGTTTGCATTACTTGATACCAACTCCATCCCTTCCCTTCTCTGTCAGGACAGACTGTTGGCAAATCTGGATCCTACCTGACCCTGAGTTGAGCTTCCAATGCCTTTATCTCTCCATCATTGACTTCTACCTCCATGACATTACCCATCTTTGTCCTGCCTCCTGCTGATATCCTCAATCCTGCCTCCGTTACTGCTAGACCTGACTATTCCAATGTCTACTGGCTCTATAGTCTCCCAGCTCCCATCATCCCAAACTCCACCAGACTTACTCTTGTCCATCTCAACAATCATCTACTGGCTGGGGAGAAAAGAGTTAATTACACCTTTACTTTAGGAATAGCTTTAGCATAGATCATAGAATCCCTACAGTGTGGAAACAGGCCCTTTGGCCCAACAAGCCCACACCGAACCTTAGAGGATCCCACCCCGACCTGTCCCCCTGTAATCCACCTACTCAACACATCCCTGAATACTACAGGGCAATTTACCATGGCCAATTCACCTAACCTGCAGTGTGGGAGGAAACCAGAGGAAATCCACGCAGGCATGGGAAGAATGTGCAAACTCCACACACACAGTCACCCGAGGGTGGAATCAAGCCCAGGTCCCTGGCGCTGTGAGGCAGCAGTGCTAACCACTGAGCCACCATGCCACCCCTTCTGAGCAGAGAGGAACAATGTCATGGTGATATCAGATCACATGGAGCTGTAAGGTTCTACATAAAATTTCTTGTCTTACCGTCCTCCACATATAGTTATTTTCAATAAAACCTATTGCTGTTCCTGATAAAAGAATGTAGCTCTCACATTATAACACTTCCTGGTATTCATGGGCTCCCAATCCAGCTATGCATCAAATTAAAACTTTTCATCTGTGCTTACAAACCAATCTATGACTTCACTCCCCCATCAATTTCCAAAGCCATTCTTCAGCCCTACAAGCCTTGAGATCACTGCATTCCTCTAACGCTGTCATCTTGTGTGTTCCTGATTTCTATCACATAAGATCATCAGAAATAAAAGCTGGAATAGACCTTCCTGCCACTTGAACCTGCTCCACCTGTCAACACAATCATGGCTGATCTTTGACTGCCCATTTCCCAGATCCATCCATTCTCTGAGACCAAAACATCTATCTCAGCCTTAAATGCATGCAATGTCCACGCCTCCACAACCCTTTGAGATCGAGAACTCTAAAGATTCACAATCCTTTAATTGATGGGACTTCTCCTCGTCTTGGTTCTGAATGATCAATACCTTATCCTGAAATCAATTTGTTGCTCATATCGATTGAGAATGAGTGAACAGAGTACACAGGATGTTGGTGAGACCGTGCCTGAAGGACTGTGTACAGGTCTGACATCCTTTGAGAAAGGATGTAATTGCTTGGAAGAAATTCAGAGAAGGTTCATTTGTTTCATTCTTGGGATAAAAGGCTTAGCCGATGAGCAAGGGTTGAACAGGCCAGGACTTTATCTACTGGAGTCTAAAAGAACTAACGGTGATAGTATTGAAACATAAAGTTTTGAGGGGACTGGATAGGGTGAATACACAGAGGATGTTTCCTCCTGAGGAGGAGACAAAAATCAGGGATATAGTTTAAGAATAAGAGGTCTGAATTTTAAGTATTTATTTTTCTCCCAGAGTAACAGTAGGGCATGGCAACTTCTTTCCAAGGAGACATTAGAGACAGGATCTTTAAATTTATTCCAGGCTGAATTAGAGAGATTTTTGGGAGTCATAAGTTGCAGGAAAATGGAGCTCCGACCGCAACTAGATCAGACATGGGCTTGTTAAATGGTGGAACAGGCTGAAGAAGCTGCATAGCTACTCCTGCCCCTAAGCTCAATGTAAAGAGAGGAGGTCTCCTCAGTCCCTTGGCCAGTATTTATCCCTCAACCAAACATCACTGACACTAAGACATAACACAGTGTGGAGCTGGAGGAACACAGCAGGCCAGGTAGCAGCAGAGGAGCAGGAAAGCTGACGTTTCGGGTCGGGACCCTCTGATGCTGCCTGGCCTGCTGTCTTCCTCCAGCTCCACGCTGTGTTATCTCCAACTCCAGCATCGGCAGTTCTTAATATCACTGACACTAACTATCTGATCACAATCACATTGGGATCTTGCTGTGCTTTGTTTCTACATTACAGCAGTGATAACACCTCAGAATACTTTATTGACCTAAAGCTCAAGGGGATATTGAGAAGCATTGAGACTGTGAAAGTCTTTCTCTTTACTATTTATTCAGCCTTGTGAACATTGCTGAGTGTTATGATTCTTGATAGGACAGCCAAATTTATACTACAGACCAGCTTTTTATTTGAAGTGGACACAGTCTGGGATCCTTGATGTTTACTAAGAGAATAAAGGCACAAAATCCACAGCTCCGAACAAACAAAATAACCTTCGCTGTACAAAGTTAGAACAGTAGAATAAGCTACAATATATATACCCAAGTTTTTCTCTAACATCTAGAATTAACATGAAGTAAATACGGATAGCAAACAAACTGGTCAAACACATCACAGAGCACATCAAATAGTAGCCATGTGCAGCATAGATACCACAGATTTCCTAACAACCTCCCCAGTCATTACTGAAACTGTGGGTCATCAAATCTCAGTTAAATTTTACAAAACATTCCATTTCTTAACTTTTCCAGACCTGGCTTCAGAATTTCCTCTGAAGCCTCTTAGTCATAGATTGCTTCAGTGATTGCTCAGATGCTGATAATGCAATTTTTCATGTGGAACAGCATTCTGCTGGACTCCTGAGGTTACAGCCCAACACTTACTTACCAACACAATTCAAGGTCTTTTGCTGACCGCTAGCTTAAGAAAGCTGGCGCTTGCCCCTGGATTTCTCTGTGTTTTCGGATTTCTCAGCTAAACCAAGCAAGTGTTGCTTGTGGGCTTCTTTCACCTCCATTCTAAGCTGCACTAAACTATTAATGTGTCTCAGGAGTGATCTCGAGCTCCGACTGCCCCAGAAATCTCTCAGGACTTTTTTGAGCCCTAACGGCTCAGAGCCGCTATGGCAGCGTCCTTTTCAGGATGCAGCCTCTTATCCAAGCTGCACACCACCTAATTCCTGAACCTATTGCGAGGTTAATGCTGCTAAGCAGCCCCGGTCCTGTAGTCTTACTTTTTGGCCAGTCTCCCTTCACAGACTCCTCTTTCCCACTGGTACACTCCTAGTGACCCACATCACTGGACCTGTGAACAGTTGAAGAGAACGTACAGAGCTTGTCAGTCTGTCGCTTACACTGTGCTGGAAATGGTGGCCTACTGGGAAATAGAGTTCTTGCCGGAGCTCAAAACAGGGTAGAGTCATAGAGTCTTAGAGATGTACAACATGGAAAACAGACCCTTTGGTCCAACTTGCCCTTGCTAACCAGATATCCGAAACTAATCTAATCCCATTTGCCAGAATTTAGCCCATATCTAAACTTTTCCTATTCATATACCCATCAAGATGCCTTTTAAATGTTGTAATTGTACCAGCCTCCATCACTTATTCTGGCAGGACATTCCATACACGCACCACCCTCTGCATGAAAATGTTCCCCCTTAGGTCCGTTTTAAATCTTACCCCCTCTCACCCTTAAACCTAGTTTTGGACCCCCTACCATGGGAAAAAGACTTTGGCTATTCATCCTATCCATGCCCCTTATAATTTTATAAACCTCTTCAACATCACCCCTCACCTTCCGAAGCTCCAGGGAAAATAGCCCCAGCCTATTCAGCCTCTCCCTGTAGCTCAAACCCTCCAACCCTGGCAACATCCTTGAAAATTTTTTCTGTACCCTTTCAAGTTTAACAACATCTTTCCTATAGCAGGGAGACCAGAATTGCACACAGTATTTCAAAAGTGGCCTAACCAACGTCCTATATGGCCGCAACATGACCTCTCAACTCCCATACTCGATGCACTGACCAATAAAGGCAAGTGTGCCAAATGCCTTCTTCAATATTCTGTCTACCTGCGACTCCACTTTCAAGGAACCCTGAACCTGCACTCCAAGGTCTCTTTGTTCAGCAACACTCTGCAGGAATGTACCGTGAAGTGTATAAGTCACATTTCATATCATCAAACAAAAACCAATTCTGCTTATTCATTGACTATGAGCTGTGGTTTGATTAAGTATCTGTGAAAGAGAGAATACACTCAAGACATTCTAAAATGCCATCAATCTTAGTCTGTAGGGAAGCTCAGCAGCCAATCCAGACATGACAAGCAACCACAAGCAGCAACAGCTGGAAGATTTGCTTTAGGGATAAGTATTGGTCATTTCTTCCCCACATAAGATTTGTCATATTTACTTGAATGGGCAGATGGGATCTTGTTACTGCAAATGATCCTGTTACCCCAGTCCTCAATGACCTGTACTGGATTACAGTCTGCCAACAGCTCAACCTCAGAATTCTCCTTCTCAAAGAAACCTGTGGGCCCCCTCCCCTGCAATCAGTTCCCCGAACTCAGCAACCACTTCCAAACTCTCCCTTTCTTTAAGACACTCATTAAGACCTGGCTGCTGAAATCGTAAAGTGAAAAGGAGGTTTGGGAAGATGGTGGCCTCATGGGAATGGATTAGTGATCAATGCCCAGACTAAGATTCTCAAGACAGTGGTTCTTGAGAGAACCTTCTTCATTCTCTTCTTGAGCCAGAGAGTGGTGAATCTATGGAATTGACTGCCACAAAAGGCTGTGGAGGCCAGGTCATTGAGTACATTTAAGACTGAGATAGATAGGTTCTTGATTATCAAGGGGATCAAGGATTATGGGGAGAAAGCGGGAGAATGGGGTTGAGGAACTTATCAGCCATGATTGAATGGCGGAGCAGACTCAATGGGCCGAATGGCCTAATTTCTGCTCCTATGTCTTATGATCTTATGGCTCAAATTCCACCGTGGCAGCCGGTCGGATTTAAATTCAATCAATTAAAATAAAAACCTGTCACCATGACAACAACTATCATCAATCATTGTTAAAAGCCCATGAGGTTCACCAATATCCTTTAAAGAAGGAAATCTGCCATCCTTACCTGGTCCAGCCAATATGTGACTCCAAATCCATGGCAATGCAGTTGACCCTTAACAGCCTTCTAAAATGGCTTAGCCTCAGTTCAGGGGCAATTAGGGATGGGCAACAAATGTTGGCCTTGCCAATGACACAAGCATCCCATGAGAGGATAAAAATTGGACTAATGTGACTGACCCAGCTCTTCGAAACAGCTGCCTAATTCATCCCTTTCCCTGAAGCCCTGGTAATTCACGACCTCAAATATTTATCCAATTCACATTTGAATGTCAGTAATGAGTCTGCTTTTACCATCCAGACAGGCCATACAGCCAGACTGTAAGAATTTCTCCTCAACTCAGCTTAAATTTATTTTGTCAATTAATTGAAATTTTGTTACTGATTATTCTGTGACTGAAAACGTTTCTCTTTATTTATTGAATTAATCAAAAGCAAAGATCATTTTGACCACCTCAATGAAATCTCGCAACAACTTTTTCAGCTTGAACGGCAACGGCCCATGTTTCTCCAGAGTCATAATGTATCAGAAGTCCCTTAACCCTGGTACCATTCTGTGAAGCCCTCTGCTTTCTCACTAAGCATTTGATATTCTTCCTAAACTATAGTGGCCAGAGTAGGCCGCAGGCCTCTGGCTCGGGCTTAACCAAAACGATAATCCAGTAAAACAGGCAAATGACACACACTGATCTGACACATCTTGTTTACCTCTAAACGATGGACCAGCACATTCATTTGCAAGTATCACTAGGTTTGTTTTACTGACTTTTCACTCTGGATATGTGGTGATTGGATCCTGGTGGATCTTGTTGACCACGAGATCCTTGATTGAAGTTGTTAACCTGGGTCAATCAGGAAGTTCTGGCCGTCCGATGTAAACAGGGGATTAGTAACTTCTCAATTCAGGGGACTGACTAAGCAGGCTAGTTGCAGCCAGTGTACTGTACACAAGTAAAGAAAGGGTGACTTGGTGACAGGATACTGGCCTCTGTGCAGCTATTTCAGGGTAACAAATGTTTTATATAATGTTATACCTAAACCTCTTCTTTTTTTGGCACAGAACCACATAAAGTGCTGGCACAATGAGATGAATGGCTTCCTTTTGTGCCAAAACAATTCTGTGATAAGACTTAAAAGCAGGATTAGGCCATTCGGCACTTTGAGCTTGTACTGATAGTCAAGAACTTCACAGTGATCTTTCAATCATGCTTTTCAGCCTGCCCCACATTCCGCAATATATCGTTTGACTCCTTTCGGTATTTTCAAAGTGATGTCCTCACCCAACTCAGTCCAAGTAATCTTTTAAATGCAAAAGCCAACTCCCAAGATAAAATACTTTTAATTTTTCTTGCTGCTGTTTGTGCTTCCCAATAAAAAGCTATCAGTCAGCAGAGTCCATTGATGGACCCATGAGAAATTGCTTCCAGTGAAATAGATTACTTCAATCTTCAACATATTCTATGCCTTTCAACAACAGTTATTTGTATTTATACAGTGTTTTTAATGTAATAAAACATCACAGGTTGCTGCACGAGAACATTAAAAAGGGAAAATATGGCACTCAATCAGTATTCAATGTGCTTCATAAAGATAAGGATCCTTTGTGTCTTTTTTCTTAACAGCTATCTAAACCTGTCATACCACTTTCAAGGCTTTGTACACAGACAGCACAAAAATTTCTGTTCTTACAATTAAATGTAAAATGGTGAGTTGAGAGTGACTGCCCTTGATATTGAGGTACCATCAAGGAGCCCAAGCAAAACTGGAGTCAGTGGGAACCAAGGGAAAACTCTCCGGTGGTTGGAGTCATGCCAAACACAAAGCAAAATGGTTGTGCTAGTTGGAGTCAGTCATCTCAGCTTCAGGACAGTTCTACAGCTCTGCAGGAGTTCCGCAGAGTAGTGTCCTTGGCCCCTTCATCTTCAAATGCTTGATGACTGACCTTCGCTCCTTTATAATGTGGAGAGGTTCGTTGATGATTGCACGATGTTCAGTACCGTTCACGACTCCTCAGCCACTGAAGCTGCCAATGCCCAAATGCAATAAAACCTGGACAATATCCAGGCTGGGCTCAAAAATGGCCAGTAACTTACATACCACACAAACGCTAAGCAATGGCCATCTCCAAAAAGACAGCTTCTATCACTCTTCAAGATTCACTGGCATTACCGTTATTACAGATTCACCCACTATCAACATCCTGGTGATAACCATTGTCCAGAAACTGAACTGGACCAGCCTTTGACCTTCTCTTGTAATCACAGTATTTATATTGCGAGTCCAGTTGTGTATCTAGTAGATTGTAACCTTCAGGATGTTGATAGTGGGGGATTCAATGTTGGTAACTCCATTAAAAGTCCAGGACAGTGGATAGATTATCTCTTATTGAGGTGGCCATTGCCTCACATTTATGTGGCACACATGTTACTTGTCACATGTAATGAGGTCAGAAGCTGATTGAACCCTGGCAGAAATCAAATTGGGCATCAGTGAGCGGGTTATTGCAAAGCAATGATAACACTGTTGATGATGCCTTCCAGCACTTTACTGATGATTGACAGTAGACTGATGAGGCGGTAATTGGAGGGGTTGGATTCGTCCTGAGTTTTCCTATGCAGGACGTACCTGGGCAGCTTTCCACATTAATGGGTGAACGCTGGTGTTGTAATTGTACTGGAATTACTTGGTTAGGGGAGCAGCAAGTTCTGAAACATGCGTCTTCAGTATTATTGTCAGAACGTTGGCAGGGCCATTAACCTGTTAGAATACTCCCCACTTGTCTGGATGCAAAAACACAAAAGAAGCTTGATACCATTCTAAAGCTGCCCATAAATATCCACTCCCTCCACCACTGATGCTCAGTAGCAGCAGTGTGTACTATCAACAAGATGCACTGCAGAAAGTTACCAAAGATCCTCACTTGGCACCTCGCAAACTCATGATCATTTCCATCTAGAAGGACAAGAGCAGCAGATACATAAGATTCCCACCATCTGCAAGTTCCCCTCCAAACCACTCACCATCCTGGCTTGGAAATATATCGCCGTTCCTTGACTGTTGCTGGGTCAAAATCTTCAAACTCCCATCCCAATAGCACTCAGGCTGCTTCTGCATTCTCAGACCACAAAGGTTCAAGAAAGCAATCCACCATCGCCTTCTCCAGGTCAATAAAGGCTGATCCAACCAGATATCCATGATTGAATTTGAAAAAAAACACATGGCTTATACTGTCTCTGTTCTTCCTACCAAAAACATATCACTCCCTCTCCTGTGTAAAATTTCATTCTGTCCACGTCCTCCTGAGCCTATTGATACACTTTGTAAGGTTTACTGCACCTTTGAGTTTAGTGCAAATTTTGAAATTATGCCTTACATGTTCAAGTTCAGATCAATATTTTATATCCGAAAGAGCAGGAGCCCAAATCGTGACCCTGGAGAATACTTCTGTAGATTTCTTCTAGTCTGAAAAAGTCCTGTTTCCCATTCCTCTCTACTTTCTGTCCCTTAGCCAATTCTATACACATGCTGTCACAGCTATTATAATCCTGTAGGCTTTAATTTTGTCAAATGGATTTAATCTCAATACTTTCACAAAGGCCTTTGAAAGGCCATATGCACAGCATTGATTGAATAATCCTCATTAACTCCTTCGATAACATCACAAAAGAAATCAACTAAGTTATCTGTACACAATTTGCTTTTAACAAGTCCATAATTTCAGTCACTTGGCTGAAGACTTTGCTGTTGACTCTGAGTCAATTCCTCTATTCTGAGTGAGTCAAAAGCACTTTAAATCTGGAAGCTGTTATTGCTGTAATTTAGAACAGGAATGAGGAAAGGAAGGAATCCTATAGTTCTGGGATTGCCAGAAAGACTAGGATAGATTATGAAAGCTGACGTTTCAGGTCTGGACCCTTCTTCTGAAGAAGGGCCCTGACCCGAAACGTCAGCTTTCCTGCTCCTCTGATGCTGCTTGGCCTGCTGTGCTCATCCAGCTCTACACCTTGTTATCTCAGACTCCAGCATTGGCAGTTCCTACTGTCTCTGGGATAGATTATTACCTCTTAATGCTTTATGAGAATGTAAGCATCTCACTGCAGCTCCCAAGAGGGTGGAAGGTCATTTTCCATCTCCCAGGCTGTGAACAACCAGAACAAACATGAGAAATGGAAAATGACTAAACACACGCAACAAACATTTGTTTCAATATCGGAAACCTCCTTTATGTTACAGTGTTAGTTGTTAGTTAACAAAGCCTATCAATCTTAAACAAACCGAGAGTGGGACATTAAAATAGGATCAGAAGTTGAGTCTCGGGTGGGTACCCTTCTTCAGATGTTAACTTTCCTCTGATGCTGCCTGGCCTACTGTGTTCCTCCAGCTCCACACTGTGTTATCTCTGACTCCAGCATCTGCAGCCCTTATTATCTCTCAGGAGTTGAGTCTGTTCAGTTTGATCCTGATTGGTCTTCAGTCTCAACATCACCTTTCCACTCACTCTCCATAACCCTTGATTCCCGAAAAGAGCAAAAATCTAGTGCTCTTATATATATTGAATGAAGTGAGGCCACTTTTGGAATATTATGTGTATATGGCATTGATTAGGCCACATTTGGAAGACTGTGTTCAAACCTGGTCTCCCTGCTATAGGAAAGTTGTTGTGAAATTTGAAAGGGGTCTGAAAAGATATACAAGGATATTGCTGGGTTTGGAGGTTTTGAGCGATAGGGAGAGGCTGTTTAAATTGAATTGAGTCATTTATTGTCACACATATTCAATGTAAAAATACAGTGAAACATGTGCACCTTGGCCATACATACATTGCGTTATTCACATTAACTTAGAATAAGATTAAAAAAAAAGATAAATTAAGACTGTCCAACTTTCTTTTCTACTGCTGCAGACCCGCTCCAGGCTTTCCAGCCCTCACCATGCTTCTGCTGAGGGGTAACCTTATAGAGATTTATAAAATCATGAGGGATATGGTCTTTTCTCCAGGATAGGGGAGTCCAAAACCATAGGGCATAGGTTTAAGATAAGAGGGGAAAGATTTAAAAGTTTACAGATGACACTAAGATTGGTGGAGTAGCAGATAGTGAAGGGGACTGTCGGAGAATGCAGCATAATATAGATAGATTGGAGAGTTGGGCGGAGAAATGGCAGATGGAGTTCAATCCAGGCAAATGCAAGGTGATGCATTTTGGAAGATCCAATTCAAGAGCGAACTATACGGTAAATGGAAAAGCCCTGGGGAAAATTGATGCACAGAGAGATCTGGGTGTTCAGGTCCATTGTACCCTGAAGGTGGCAACGCAGGTCAATAGAGTGGTCAAGAAGGCATATGGCATGTTTCATTCATCGGACGGGGTATTGAGTACAAGAGTTGGCAGGTCATGTTACAGTTGTATAGGACTTTGGTTTGACCACATTTGGAATACTGCGTACAGTTCTGGTCATCACATTACCAAAAGGATGTGGATGCTTTGGAGAGGGTAGGGAGGAGGTTCACCAGGATGTTGCCTGGTATGCAGAGCACTAGCTATGAAGAGAGGTTGAGTAGATTAGGATTATTTACATTAGAAAGATGGAGGTTGCGGGGGGACCTGATTGGGGTCTACAAAATCATGAGAGGTACAGACAGGGTGGATAGCAAGAAGCTTTTTCCCAGAGTGGGGGACTCAATTACTAGGGGTCACAATTTCAAGGTGAGAGGAGAAAAGTTTAAGGGAGATATGCATGGAAAGTTCTTTACGCAGAGGGTGGTGGGTGCCTGGTACACGTTGCCAGCGGAGGTGGTACAGGCAGGCACGATAGCGTCATTTAAGATGTATCTAGACAGAAACATGAATGGGCAGGGAGCAGAGGGATACAGATCCTTGGAAAATAGGCGACAGGTTTAGATAGAGGATCTGGATCGGTGCAGGCTTGGAGGGCTGTAATTTTCTTTGTTCTTTGTTCTTTGGACCTAAAGAGGCAACTTTTTCATGCAGAGGGTGGTGCGTGTATGGAATGAGCTGCCAGAAGACATGGTGGAGCCTGGTACAATTACAACATTTAAAAGGTATTTGGATGGGCACATGAATAGGAAGGTTTTAGAGGGAAATGGGCCAAATGCTGGCAAATGGGACTAGATTAATTTAGGATATCTGATCAGCATGGATGAGTCGGACAGAAGGGTCTGTTCCCATGCTGTACATCTCTATGACTCTATGACTCTGGAGTAGAGATTCAAAGATTCACAACCCTTTGAGTGAAGACACTTCACCTCATTTGTATCCAAAATAATTAACCTCATGTGGGGAGGCAATGGCCTAGTGGTATTATCACTGGACTGTTAACACGGAGACGCAGGTAAAGTTCTGGGGACCCAGGTTTTAATCCTGCCACAGCAGATGATGGAATTTGAATTCAATAAAGATCTGGAATTAAGAGTCTGCTGATGACTGTGAATCTATTGTCACTTGTTGGAAAAACCCATCTGGGTCACTAATGTCCTTTAGGGAAGGAAACTGCCATCCTTACCTGGTCTGGCCTACATGTGACTCCAGTGCCCACAGCAATGTAGTTGACTCTTAACTGCCCCCTGGGCAATTAGAGATGGGCAATAAATGCTGTCTGGCCAGTGATGCCGCACCCTATAATGAATAAAAGAAATAGTATCTTAACACTAAGCCCTATGTTTTCGGGTCACCAGCCCCTATGAGTGTTGAACATCTTTCAGATCTTGCTTGTTTCAATGAGGCCACCTTTCCATCCTTTAAATGCCAGACAATATTGACCCAATTTTCACAGTCTCTCATCATGAGACAAAGCTCTCACCCCAGGACACAATCCCATGAATGCGCACTATACCAATTTACATATTTACTTTCTTAGGAGATGAAAAGCATATAGTACTCCAGGTGTAATCTTACCAAAGCCCTATACAATGTCAAAGTCAAACACCATTTAACATGAATCGGTCGCATTACTCATTTTCTACCTTATGTTTGGCATGATGCAATTCAGCATTTTGTATCATTTTTAAAAATAATTCAAATATACTTGAACTCAAGCATTGATTTTCCAGCCTGAAGGCGATTTAGGTCATGGTAAAAATGATATATTGGACAGCACTTGTCAGCATCTCTGAAACATTTATGGAAATGATTTGAATTCTGCTCTCCAGGTGTAAAGTAGGATTTCTTGCTGAAGCAAGCTTTGAGGGTGATAATGGTAACTCCTAAAATGAAACTGGTGGCTTACACTGTGAAGGGTGCTGGTAGTTCTCATCGATAGCTACAATATGTCACTGAACCCCCAAGAGTATCACTCAGCACAAATTCCTTTGTTTAAGGGAAAGAAACGCCCCTTTCCCAAGCATTGGCTATTCCATATCCCTTCACAAGTATAGAATCATAGAATTTCCACAGTGTGGAAACAGACTATTTGGCCCATCAAGTCCACACTGACCCTCATACAGGTCCAACTCCTACCCTATCCCTGTAACCCTACCTAACCCACATATCGTTGGCCCCTATGGGGCAATTTAGCATGGCTAATCCATCTAACCTGCACATCTTTGGACTCTGGGAAGAAACTGGAGCATCCACAGGAAACCCACACAGAAACGAGAAGAATGTGCAAACTCCACACAGACAGTCACCTGAGGCTGGAATTGAACCCTGGTCCGATATGCTGTGAGCCAGTGTGTCGCCCCTTTGTTTGGTAGATGTGGTCTCTCTAATAATTTAGGAAAGGCCTTACAAACAGCAAAATCACTTAAATAGCAAAATGATAATAACCAGGTTACCTGTCTCCTTTTTAATGTTTTTTTTTGTTTAAATAATAAAATATTGGATAGAAAATGTGGAAAATCTCATGTTTTGTTTCAGAATGGCATCATAGTATCTGTTAGAGAGAGCAAGAACTGCAGATGCTGGAGTCAGAGACAATACAGTGTGGAGCTGGAAGAACACAGCAGGCCAGGCAGCATCAGAGGAGCAGGAAAGTTCATGTTTTGGGTCAGGACCCTTCTTCAGAAATGGGGAGAGGGAGGGGAGCTCTGAAAAGATGAGGGGTATGGCTGGGGAAGTGGGATGGTGATAGGTGAGTGTGGGTAGGGTGTGGTGTGGATTGGTCAGTGGGAAGGGTGGGGGCAGATAGGTGGGAGGGACAGGTTGTGTCAGGTTGTGTCAGGTCAAGGAGGCGGGGATGAGAGGGAGGCTTGGTCATGGGATGACACCAGGGGGTGGGGAGATTTTGAAACTGGTAAAATCCATGTTTAGGCCATCGGGCTGTAGGCTCCCGAGGCAGAATATGAGGTGTTGTTCCTCCAGTTTGTGGGTGGCGTTCGTTTTGACACTGGAAGAGGCCCAGGATGGACATGTCACCCAGGGAGTGGGAGAGGGAGTTAAAATGTCCATCTGAGAGTGAAGATAGGTAGCTGGCTTTACATCACAATTGGGATTGCTGTGCAACAAGCACTGGGGATCGAATGAAACAATGGAGTGGGACTTGAGCTAGAAGCTTCTGTTGTGGAGGTGATAATCCTCCCCCCGAGCAACAACTTTAAGGGGCCGCAGTTGTTCATCTTACCCCTCAAATCAATAATGAAGGAAGGTTTCAACTCCACAGTGCTAACTCTGCAGTCCTTGTGCTATAGGTGGACCTACAATGCCGTTAGGGTGGGAATTCAAGGATTTTGACCCAGTGAAACTGAAAGAACAGCAATATATTTCCAAGTCTGGATTGTGATTGACTTTGAAGGAGGCTTAGTGATGGTGGTGTTCTCATCTATCTGCTGCTCTGATCCTTCTGGAAGGAAATGGATATGGGTTTGGAAGGTGTTAATTACTGCAGGGCATCCTGATTTTCTTCAGGGATAAAACGGGCTTTGACTGCAGAGAATGGAGAGACAACTCCTGTACTGGTGGAGATCAAATAACTTCTTTCTGTTGAGGTTGGTTGGTTCGCTGAGCTGGTTTGTTGTTCCGCAGACGTGCACTGAGGATTTTACCACACACGGTAAAGAAATGTCTGTGGAACAACAAACCAGCTCGGCGAGCCAACCAACCTCAACACCCACAACCCGAGCTACAGATTTACTCCAAAACCTTACAGACTTCTTTCTGTGTCTTGTTCCCAGCTCTAAGCTGTTCAGTTCCCAGTCACACAGTTATTGGCAGGGAAAAGGCTTTAGTCATGGATAAGTCATCACTAGTCCATAGACCAGTTGTTACCACTCAGCTGCATCTGTGCACAGTACCTCTTAGGTCATATCCGTCTGCAGCCACTTCAATTTCAGTTCGTTCCAAGAGCAATTTACACAATGCTTGCCACAAGTGTGAGGTTACTTGCTTTTCAAAACCTACAGCAATCCTTTTATAGAGTCAGTAAATCATGAAGTCATACAGCATGGAAACAGACCCTTCAGTCCAACTTGTCCATGCTGACCAAGTTTCCCAAACTAAGCTAGTCCCATTTGCCTGTGTTTGGCCCATATCCCTCTAAATCTTCCCTACTCATGTACCTGTCTAAAGGTCTTTTTAATGTTGTAACTGTACCTGCATCCACCACTTACTCTGGCAGTTCATTCCACATATGAACCACACTCTGTGTGAACAGTTGCCCCTTTTGTATGTTAGCATACAAGTTATTGAAAAGCTCGACCAGGCTCGAGGAGCCAGATTGCCTACTCTCGCTCCTAGTTCTTATGTTCTTTTGTTCTAGGTACAATGGTAAAGTCTATCTCTGGGCCAGGAGGCCCAGGTTCAAGTCTCAGAGCAGACTGAAAGCGTTGAATGTGCTCCTGTGTTCTAAGTCATATTTGCTCCAGAGGGTTGTCATAATATATTTGAACAATTTGATTAAAGATATCAGCCATTGTCTGGATACTCTCAACAGAGATAATACTATGGCCCCATATAGAGATATTACATTGGCACTATCTAGCTTATTAATATCTCAATTAGATCAACTCTTAAGTTGAAGTCAAGGGAATAGAAATCTACTGAATGCAGCCTGTGTTCAGCCTGGAGACTGGTCTAGTTTGGGTCCAATGCAGCTTGGTTCTAAAAAGACTAGTGTATCCTTGCTGAGGTGAAATTCCCAGAACTGGGTGTATCATAGTGGATTGGTTCAAACCTGATCTCTGCACAGCTATAACAAACTTCCACAGCTCTGAGGCCAGAATGCTGGGTATGGGTGTATCTGTGTGTGTCTGTGTATGTGTGTGTTTCTGTCTGTATGTTTCTGTGTGTGTGTGTGTGTGTTTCTGTCTGTATGTTTCTGTGTGTGTGTGTGTGTGTGTGTCTGCGTCTGTGTGTGTGTGTGTGTGTGTGTGTGTGTGTCTGCGTCTGTGTGTGTGTGTGTTTCTCCAACATTATTCCGAGAACACTGCAGTCTGCAAACTGACAGATGCTGTAAGCTCAAGATAAATAATTCAAACAGCTTGACAAAAGTTGTGATATTTTCCATCGCCCGCCTGAGAGTACTTTGTGAAGTCGGTTGAAGATATGTTAACACTCGATCATTTTAAAATGTTCTCTCCTGTTCTTGCTCTGACAGGGCACAGTCAGGTACTTACCTGAGCACTGGCTGGTTCACACTCCTTCTTGCGATGGACGTCTGCCATAAAATCCATATCTTTGGAATGATTAATGATACCTACTGCAGGTAAGATGAGTCGGGGGAGGAGTGGGGGGCAGACACAGACCCTTTGGTCCAACTCATCTATGCTGACCAAGTTTCCCCAAACTAAACTAGTCCTACCCGTCTGTGTTTGGCCCATATCCCTCTAAACATTTCCTATCCCTATACCTGTCCAAATGTCATATATCCCAAACAAAAACCAAAAGAACTGCAGATGTTGTAAATCAGAGACAAAAATAGAAGTTGCTGGAAAAGCTCAGCAGTTCTGGCAGCGTCTGTGGAAAGAAATCAGAGTTAACGTTTCGTGCCCAGTGACCCTTCCTCAGAACTGTTCCAGCGTAATGTTGAGGGAATGCTGCGCTGTCAGAGGTACCATCTTCCCAGCACAATGGTAAAACCAAGTGCCTCCTTGAGGAGGCTTAGAGATTTCTTGGCCCAATTGTGAAAGAAGAATGACATTTATCCCTCAATCAATATTATAAAAGAGATTAAAATGAAAACAAAGAACTGCACATGCTGGAAATCTGAAACGAGAACAGAAATTTCTGGAGAAACTCAGTAGGTCTGGCACCATCTGCATTGAGCGAAATAGTTGTGGTGGTTGGTTGGCTAGCCGAGCTGGTTCGTTGTTCCGCAGACATTTCATTATCCTGCTGGGTAACATCTTCAGTGCAGCCTCCAATGAAGTGCCGTTGTGTTTTCCCGCCTGGTTTTTAAACTCTGAGTCCGTTGACTGGATTACCTCACTTCCTGTTTCCCTTCACAGTGGAGTGTATGTGGGGTATAGCTCTATGTGTTTAATAATGGCTTTCTTAGTGGTGAAACAGGCTTCTAGGAATTCCCGTGCCTGTCTCTGCTTTGCATGTCCCAGGATTATAGTGTTGTCCCAGTCAAACTGGTGGTTCTCCTTATCCATGTGGATAGAGATGCGTGAGTATTGGTCGTGTCTTTTTGCAGCCAAGTGATGTTTGTATACCCTTGTTGTTAATTTCCTTCCTGTTTGTCCAATGGAGTGTTTGTCACAGTCTCTGCAGGGAATCTTACAGATGACATTGGTCCTGTCCATAGTGGGTCTTTGGTTCGGGTGAGCAGTTGTTGTAGGGTTGACGTGGGTTTGTGTACAACTCTGATGCCCAGTGGTCGGAGGAGTCTTGTGGTCAGTCCATGTGTGTTCCTGATATAAGGTAGCGTGATGAGTGTGTTGGGGCATGTAGTATCTTCCTGGTGTCGTGCATGTAATAGGCATCTTCTGACCCAGTTTTTCAGGTTTTGAACTCCTGGAAGAGGTACTCTTCTTCCTCTTGGTGTAGCTGTGTGCTGCTGCAGTGTGTTGTTGCCCGTTTAAATAATGTTCTCACGCAACTTCACTTGTGCGTGTTCGGATGGTTACTGACCAATATGCTGTACACCCTTTGCTTACTAAGATCTGCCTGTACTGCTCGTAAACAAAGCTTTTCAGTGTATTTCAGTACATGTAATAATCAATCCATCAATCAATCAATCAATCAATCAAGAAGGCCATCCATGTTGGGAGGGGTGGGGTTGGAGCAGGAGACACCCACAGTGATTATACTGGCTTTGAGTCAATCTGGATCTAGATGTAATGATGAAAATGATACGTATGGCACCCTTTCTGACCCCAGGATGTTGCAGTCTACTCAACATCAGTAAAGTGAAGTCACTCTGACTGGATGTGTGGGAGTCAGTTGACGGCATAACAAAATTAACAAAATTCTAACAGGACTAGACGGGGTAAAAATGCAGGAGGGAGGAGACCAAAGCCAGGTGTCACGGTTTAAGGATACAGGGATGGCCAATTAGGATTGAGAGGGGAAATTTCTTCAACCAAAGAGTGGTGAGCCAGTGGAATTTGTTACCACAGGAAGCGGCTAAGGCAAAAACATTGAAGGTTTTCACAAAGCAGTTTGATTTGGTTCTTAGGGCTAACGGGATGAAAGGGTATGGGGAGAAAGTAGGAACTGGGGACTGAGTTGGATGATCAGCCCTGATTGTATTGAATGGTGGAGCAGGCTCGAAGGGCTGAATGGCCTACACCTACTCCACCTTTCTATTGTTCGGTGACATACAACAAGTTGTTAGCAACAGCAATGTTTTAACTGCCTATTTTTATGACGGTGGGGAGGGATAAGTATAGGTCCAAGCATTGGAGCAACATGCCCCTGCTCTTCTTCAGAAAAAAAAAACCCATGGAATATTTAACCGGGTGGGATATCAGGGCTTTGCTTCAATGTTACAGATAATAACTTCTGAATGAGATGTTACAGAGGATTTTACTATCCTTGTTGTCAAATCCAAGGCATTACCCCTCCCTGTCTTTGTGACTCTCTCCACCCTAAAACTACACAAGATCCTCTAATTCTAGTCATGAGCAAATCTCTAGATATTTTCCCAATCAACCTGCTCAGGGATGTTGTTACACACCACTGGGGCAAGTGGACCTTGAACCTGGCCCTCCTGGCTCAGACATAGAGACACTACCATTGTATCACAAAAACCCTTATGAGTGAATCTCTAATCTAAGCCACCCCAACATTGTCAGCTGTGCCTTCAGCCGTCTCAGGCCTAAGCTCTAGTCTTCCCATCCTGATTTCCTCTCCTCCCATCTATTCCCCTCTAAGATGTTCCCTAATGCTAACTGAGGTTTCCATGAAGAATTCTCCTTCTCAACCTCACCCCTTGGCATAGTGGCATTGTCACTGGACTGTTAATCCTAAATCTCAGCTAATTCTCTGGGGATCTGAGTTCAAATCCCACTGGGGCAGATGGTGAAATGTGAACACAATAACAAATCTGGAATTGTGGATCTACTAAAGATCGGGGCTCAGTGGTTAGCACTGCTGCCTCACAGCGTCAGGGACCCGGGTTTGATTCCACCCTCAGGCAACTGTCTGTGTTTGCACATTCTCCCTGTGTCTGAGTGGGTTTCCTCCAGGTACTCCAGTTTCCTCCCACAGTCTGAAGATGAGCAGGCTAGGTGGATTGGCTGTGCTATGTTACCCGTAGTGTTCAGGGATGTGTAGCTTAGGTGGGTTATAGGGGGATGGGTCTGGATGGGATGTTCCAAGGGTCGGTGTGGACTTGTTGGGCCGAATGGTCTGACTCCACACTGTAGGGATTCTATGATTCTATTATCTATGACCATGGGCGACTGTTGGAAAAACCCATCTTGTTGGGACAGCATGGTGGCTCAGTGATTAGCACTACCGCCTCAGAGCTCCAGGGACCCGGGTTCAATTCCAACCTTGGGTGGCTTCTGTGTGGAGTTTGCACATTCTCCCTGTGTCTGTGTGGGCTTCCTCCGGGTGCTCTGGTTTCCTCCCACAGTCCAACAATGTGCAGATTAGATGGACTGGCCATGATAAATTGCCCATAGTGTCCAGGGATGTGTAGGCTAGGTGGATTAGCCATGTGAAATGCAGGGCTACAGGGATAGGGTGGGGGTGAGTCTGGGTGGGATGCTCTTTAGAGAGTCACTATGGACTTGTTGGGCCAAAAGGCCTGTTTCCACACTGTAGAGATTCTATGATTCTTGCCTGAGGTTAAACCTTCTTTTAAGAGAACAGCCCTATACTCCTCTGAGACAATGGAAACTTTACCTTTAATATCTAACTCTTGCCAGTCTTTCAGGACATTTGTCTTAATGTTTCGTTATATGACTCCATGTCAAATTTAGTCTAAGCCTCTGAAGCACTGTTTTAAAAGCACTACTTAAATGCAAGTTGTTGCTCCTATTAGCATGTGAGGAAAATGCTACAATTACAGCAAGTATTGGAAAAAGTCTGGTCTGAAAAGACACACTTGCTGGAAGTGCAGACGTACAGGAACTGAAGCATCATATTTAAACATCAGCACCCATTATGATCAATTTTAGAAATGACACAGATATTGCCAGTGAACTGTATGGTGTCCTGATATTGCAGATCATTATATGCCTAATGAAATGATAACATGCACATTTATTTGTTCTCAAGATCAATATTAAGGTGCTGGGTTATTTGAACATTTTGCTCACTTCTTTTAAGCATGTAAACAATGACAAAGAACATGAATTACTTGAGAATAGGAAGCCTTGCATTTATGTACAGCCTCTCTCAGCTTCCAGATGTTTGTGGCTTTTCCAGCCAATGCATTATTCAGTTGGAATGGAGATCCCGTTGTAATGTAAGAAATGTGGCAGCCAATTTGGGCACAGGAGATCCCACAAATAGCAATGTGATAAAGTCCAAATAATCTGTTTTAATGTCGTTGATTGAGGGATAAATCCAGGCCAGGAAGGATAATCATGCTCTTTTTTGATAAAGACATTGGATCATTATCTGTAAGGACAGGAAAATTTTCAGTTTTAACACGTCACTTGAGAGACAGCATCCAACTTTGCAGCACTCCCTCAACACAACCTACAGTTTGTACTCGGATCCTTAGAATGAGGCTTGAACTTGCAACCTTCTGACTGAGCATTCTACTGAAAGAGTCATAGCTAGACAGACTTCCACGCTAGCCAGATTTGTATTTTTGAGCAGGTTTAATTCAGATAAGGATTGTTTTATGACTAATTCCCTTTCTCTGCCAATATTTCTTCTCTTGTTTTGTGAAGGTTTTAACCACTTCTTGGAGATTTTTTAATCACTCGTGGGACATGGCTGGTCTAGCATTATTGTCCATCCTTTGTTGGCCCTTGACAAGGTGTTGGTGAGCTGCCTTCCATGTGCTGTTGGTAGACTCACAATGCCATTAGGAAAGGAATTCCAAAATTTTGACCCAGCATCAGTGGTTTAGGATGATGACTCTTTGTTCCAAGTCAGGATGATGTGTATTTTCTTAAATTCACTCACAGGATGTAGGAGTCACTGACAAGGCCAACATTTAATGCCTATTCCTAATTGACCAGAGGGCTGTTAAGAGTCAACTTGGGTCTGGAGTCACATGTAGACCAGATCAGGTAAGGATGGTAGATTTCCTTCCCTAAAGGACGACAGTGAGCCAAATGGGTTTTTCTGACAATCAGCGATGATTTTGTTGGCATCATTATATCCATAAGTCTGGATTTTTTAATTGAATTCAGATTTCACCATCTGCCAGGGCAGGATTTGAACCCAGGTCCCCAGAACATTAGCTGAGTAATACCACTAGGCCTTCCCCCTCCCCAAAGTGCATCTCCTAACTCTTGTTCCACTGTCCCAATTTATTAGCAGACAAGAGCTGTCCTAATGCTGATAACGAAGAGAGACTGAGGAAACCATCACTGTTACTATGCCTGAGTAATGGCTCTGAAATACACAAACTACTGCTGTTCGACTAACAGTGCATTGCAATAGCACTGACTGTCCTAACTCACAGCCACATTCACACTTGTTCATTTGGCGCCAATGGAAATGTTTTCAGGAGCAGGAACACCGCTCACTCTGGGATCATAAGCCACTACCATCATTTTGTCTGAGACCTTGAAAACCTCCTGCTCTGTGAACCATTGGTTTGACCTACTGCTGCACTGAGAGACACCTTAATAACAACAAGCAAAAGTTTAGTGGTATTATCGCTGACCTGTTAATCCTGAGACCGAGATAATGTTCTACAGACCTGGGTTCAAATCCTGCCATGGTAGATGGTGGAATTTGAATTCAGTTAAAGAATACAGAGTTCAGGAGTCTAATGACGACCATGAATCCATTACTGATTTTTGGGGGAAAACCCCATCTGGTTCATTAAAGGAAAGGAAGGAAACTGCCATCCTTTCCTCGTCTGGCTAGCATATGTCACCAGACCCACAGCAATGCGGTTCACTTTTAATTGCCCTCTGGGCAATTAGGGATGGGCAATAAATGCTGGCCTAGTCAGTGATACCCTCATTCTATGAATGAATGAAAAAAAAGGATGGGTGGAGTACCACTGGAGTAGTGCTGTATGCCCCTGGAGTGAGTCAGGAGACATGTTATTGTTTGGGTTCTGCACCTTTACAACTACTTACATCAAATATTGTGAACATTCGGCTCGGAGTTAAAATGAATCAGTCAGCCTTTATTCCTTTTGTTAAAGATTCCCTTGTTAACGTTTAGCTGATGGTGGTTGTATGGGGGTTTGCTTTCGGTGTCTTCAATCTTGAGGCAGGAGAGACTGAGCTCAACACAGTCCCTCACATCCCCACCCTCCCCCTCCCCCAAGGGTATATGACTCTCGCACAGTGCTGTGAGATCGCCCAGTTGAGCAAGGTGCTATCCTTTAGATGGGAGGTTACACTGAGGGTGAGAAAAGAATGTAATTTCTTGCTGTTTGTGGACAGTACAGTGTCCATGAAATGCCCTCTCTTGGTTTGCCACCCTGTGAAGCTGTTTAAGGTGGTTTCTGTCCTAATGGAGTTTGTTATTGTAACTCTCTTTCTGAGAGGTCTGATAAGAACATAAGAACATAAGAACTAAGAGCAGGAGTAGGCCGTCTGGCCCTTCGAGCCTGCTCCGCCATTCAATAAGATCATGGCTGATCCTTTCGTGGACTCAGATCCACTTACCCACGTTCTCACCGTATCCCTTAATTCCTTTATTGTTCAAAAAAAATCTACCTTTTTTTAAAAGCGTTTACTGAAGTAGCGTCAACTACTTCACTGGAATTCCATAGATTAACAACCCTCTGGGTGAAGAAATTCCTTCTCAGTTCAGTCCTAAATCTGCTCCCTCTAATCTTGAGGCTATGCCCTCTTGTCCTAGCTTCACCTGCCAGTGGAAACATCCTCTCTACTTCTATCTTATCTATTCCCTTCATAATTTTATATGTTTCTATAAGATCCCCCCTCAATCTTCTGAATTCCAATGAATATAATCCCAATCTACTCAGTCTCTCCTCATAAGCCAACTCCCTCAACTCTGGAATCAACCTAGTGAACCTCCTTTGCACCCCCTCCAGTGCCAGTACATCCTTTCTCAAGTAAGGAGACCAAAACTGCACACAGTACTCCAGGTGTGGCCTCACCAGCACCTTGTACAGCTGCAACATAACCTCTCTGCTTTTTATTTCAATCCCTTTAGCAATGAAGGACAAAATTCCATTTGCCTTCCTAATTACTTGTTGTACCTGCAGACCTACCTTCTGTGATTCATGCACAAGGACACCCAGGTCCCTCTGCACAGCAGCATGCTGCAACTTTTTGCCATTCAAGTAATAATCCTTTTTACTATTACTCCTACCAAAATGTACGACTTCACATTTATTTACATTGTATTCCATCTGCCAGACCTTTGCCCACTCACTCAATGTATCTATGTTCCTCTGCAAAGTTTCACAGTCCTCTGCACACTTTGCTTTGCCACTCATCTTAGTGTCATCTGCAAACTTTGACACCCTACACGTGGTCCCCAGCTCCAAATCATCTATATAAATTGTAAATAATTGCGGTCCCAACACCGATCCCTGAGGCACACCACTAGTCACTGACTGCCAGCTAGAATAGCACTCATTTATCCCCACTCTTTGCTTCCTGTTAGTCAACCAATCCTCTATCCATGCGAATACTTTACCCTTAATGCCATGCATCCTTATCTTATGCAGTAGCCTCTTGTGCGGCACCTTGTCAAAGGCCTTTTGGAAGTCTAGGTACACCACATCCACTGGGTCCCCATTGTCCACCTCGCTCGTAATGTCTCCATAGAATTAATGCACGCTTCTTGGGGATAGACTTGCTTATGAGATAAATGTTCGTGAGACTCAACTCCCAGTCTAGAAGCCTGAGCACAAAATCCAGGTTCACATTCCAATGCAGTATCGAGGGGACAGCACACTGTTAGACATTCCATCTTTCACAACATGCATTAAAGTAAGAGACATAAAAATAAGGCCCCATCTGTCCTTTAAGATGGATGTAAGTGATCTAATGACACTGTAATTTGAAGAAAAGCAGGAGAGAAGGGTCAGAAGGAAGGGTCACTGGACCCAAAACGTTAATTCTGATTTCTCTCCACAGATTCTGCCAGACCTGACAAGCTTTTCCAACAAATTCTGTTTTTGTTTCTGATTTACAGCGTCTGCAGTTCTTTCAGGGTTTTTTTATTAGCAGAAGAATGCTCTCTGACCAATACTTATCAGTCAACCAACCCACTGGGGGAGGTGATGGCCTAGTGGTAGTGTTGCTGGACTGTTAACCTTGAGATCCAGGTAACTTTCTGGGAGCAAGTTCAAATCCCATCCCAGCTGATGGTGGCATTTGAATTCAATAAATATATGGAATTAAGAATCTACTGATGACCATGAATTAATTGTCAGGAAAACCCATCTGGTTCACTAATGCCCTTTAGGGAAGGAAACTGCCATCCTTACCTGGTCTGGCCTACATGTGACTCCAGACACACAGCAATGTGGTTGACTCTTAACAGCCCTCTGGGCAATTAGGGATGGGCAATATCTAGCCAGCAATGCCCTCATCCTGTGAATAAGTTTTTTAAAAAACTAAAGGATATTACCTTGTCATATATCTCAATGGTCAATGTGGGATCTTGCTGTGGGCAGATTAGATACTGTGTTTCCAATATTTCAACAATGTCTACTCTTCAGATATAGTTCACTGGCTGTGAAGCATTTTTAGATATTCTTAAGGCATGCAACACGTTGCTTTTCCAGTGATTATAAACCCTAGAAGCATTTATAGCCAAAACCAAGGTTTTGAGTACCTGCTGAAAAACCTTTGTTGCAGCTTTTCATCTTGCACTCATCAGGACACTTTGTAAGAAATGATAATGCAAAGGAAGCCAACATTTCACTACAATAGGAGAGCTGTCAGTCTTAGTCTAACATTCTCTATGACAACGCTGCCACCAGTCAGAGTCCACTTACCAACAAATCAGCACTCTTCTCTTATACTGTCGAAATGTTGCATTCCTTTGGCATTGGTATTCTTGCAAATTGTCCTGATGAGAACGTGATGAAAAGTTTCAACAAAAAAAATCTTTTTCCAGGCAATACTCAAATTCTACATGACCTAACAATTAGTTAAACGTCTAGATGTCCCCTTAAAGACCATTTTTGTTTCTGAGTTGAAAGCTGCTGATAATGCAATAAAGCTGCACTGGAAAAAATGATAACAAGGTGCAGAGCTGGATGAACACAGCAGGCCAAGCAGCATCAGAGGAGCAGGTAGGCTGACGTTTCGGGCCTAGACGTTTCATCCAGCTCTGCACCTTGTTATCTCAGATTCTCCAGCATCTGTAGTTCCTGCTATCTCTGGAAAAAAATGATGATTTGTTTCTCAGTTTTCACAGAGCTGAAGGGCACAAAAAAGTTCCTTATCATTACTACGAAGCCGGGAGTCGAGATGAATGCGCGGAGTATGCCATTCACGAAAATGCCCTCTATGGAGGTCATCGGTTTATTACTGAGAAAACTGTCTTTGCAAAGTGGGCCAAGAATCACAACATAATCTTCTCACACCCAGCCAGCATCTATCCTGAATCAGGCTCTTAGAGTCTGAGCAAAAACTGACCACACCAGCGGCACAGAGAGAACAAAAAGGTCATTGTCGCTCCATTATATTCACTGTGGGATCATTTCTCCTTCTGTTGTCCGTGCGAGAACTGCATAAAGTTTGGCACACACCTGAACGAACCCTTTACAGCTGTCGTGAAAATAAAAGGAACGGAAATCTGCAACCATTTGAAGTATTATTTTTTCACTGCTTTGGTACTGTATATGAAACAGAAGCACTTTAAGCATTGTCATCAGAGCATCAGACAAGGTTTAAATTACATTCTGAGTTTAAAATGTGATGTAGATGATCAATATGTTGGAGGACTGGGATAGACATGAGCCTTTTAAGCTTGACACCTCAGCTCTGAGCCAGCTCAGGAAGATGGAGGTTTCCTCGCTGTAATGGTGCTATGTGAATTGAATTACAATGTATTGGAATCGAGTTCTACAGAGCACTTAAGCTACACATTGAAAAAGGAAACGGTCTTTAATTGGTCATCGTATCAGTGTGACAGGCCACAAGCTGGATATTCTGCGATATATCTCTGTAATTCTCCAGAAGCCTGTCTACCATTAACAAAGTACAAGTTAGGAGTTTGAAGAAGTGCTCCCCACTTCCTGGATAAGTGCAACTCCAACAACACTCAAGCTTGACAAAAACCGGGACAAAGTAACCTGTTTGATGCGAGCCCTGCCCACCAACTTAAACGTTCACTCTCTTCACCACCAACGCTCAGTATTTTCATCTGCAAGATACGTTGCAACAACTTGTCAAGACTTCTGTTTTGATAGTCTCATGTATTGTAATATCTAGAAAGACAATGACAGTGGATGCATTAGCCACCGCTTACAAGTTCCCCTCCAACTCACACACCATCCTGACTTGGAAATGTAATTGCTGCTCACTGTCAATGTATCAAAGTTCTGCAGCTCCCTTCCCAACAGCACTGTGGCTCCACCGACCCCACATAAGCTGCAGTGGTTCAAGAAGGCACCTTATTAGTTTTTAGATGGTGCAAAGTGAGGTGGCAAATTGAAGGGACAGAAAGGCTGTAAAGAGAAATGGATGGGGAAGTATACAATATGTTGGCCAGGAAGGATATCTTACATTCTTAACCTGTTGCATTATATACAGTTACGGATGCAATAGAGTCATAGAGGTCTAGCACACGTAAAAAGGCCCTTCAGCCCATCGAGTTTGCACCAGTCAACAGCAACCACCTAACGTTTCAAAACTCATTTTCCAGCACTTTGGCCCATTGCTTATTTGCCCTGATATTGCAAGTGCTTTCAAAAGTCTAATCAACTTTTCTATGAGAAGGAATGTTAAAATGAATCACTCTGTTAGAAATAAATGGATATTCCTAATGACCAGTGATGTTCCCAGCTAATCATAAGACATGACAAATTCAGCCTTTGACTTAGACTTTCTTTTGACTTTACTTGAGCAGTAGTCATCCCATATGTGGTCTGTACATCATACACCAGGAATGTGCCCATTTTCTATACAAAGAATACAGTAACCAAGGGGGCAATGATAGTATCCCGGTTTGATCTAAAATAGAGGTTCATGCTATTTGCACATACTCCAATGTACACCTCTGCACACCAATACAATGCCCAATATATGGGAAGACATAGTCTAGTGGTATTGTCATGAGACTAATAAGTTGGAAGCCTGTGTAATGTCCTGGGAACCTGAGTTCCAATCCTATCATGGTAGATGGTGGACTTTGAATTAGGCAAAAATCTGGAATTAAGAGTGTAATAAAGACCATGAAACCATTGCCAGCTGTTGGGGGTGGCAAATTGCCCATTTGGTTCACTGATGCCCCTTTAGGTTAGGGGGAGCTGCCATCCTTATCTGGTCTAGCCTACATGTGACTTCAGATCCATAGCCTTCTGCGTGGTTAGGGATAGGCGATAAATACTGGCCTAACTAGCTGCACTCACATTCTGAAAATGAATTTTTAAAACTCTCTGTATGGTTTATGCTATTTTCATGCACAAAAAGCAACTGAACATCTTGTGAAGAGCAAGTGTGATAGAACATGCTTAATCCAACTGTACAAAGTGACTGAGGACCATAGAAATAGGAGCAGACCATTCAGTCTGTCAGTAAATGCTCTGCTATTGCACTTGATTGTGGCTGATCAAACACTTCAATGTCTTTTAACTGCACCATCCCCATAGCCATGTACATCATTGATAATCAAAAATTTATCACCATCTACTTTAAAGACTGAGCTTCCATAACCCTCTGGGGCAGACATTCCACAGGTTCACCACTCTCTGAGCAAAAGAAATTGTCCTCATCTTGGCCATTAATGGAATATCCTTATTTTATAATCCCCTGGTTTCTAGATTCCCCAACCAGGGGAAACCTCATACCTATTTCTGCCCTGTCTATCCTTTTAAGTAGCTTGTAAATTTCAGTGAGATTACTGAGTGTAATGCTCTTTGGAGGGTTTGTGTGGATTCAATGGGCTGAATGGCGTGTTTCCACAATGTAGGGATTCTATGATTTATTGACAATAGTCTCTTTCCTGAGCTAAAGAGACCAAAACTGCATATAAACTCTAGGTGTGGCCTAGCTAAGGCCCTGTATAATTGAAGCAAGGCTTCACCACTCCTGTGCTGTGTGAAACAATACAAAATAAAGAACATCTATTCCATCAGATTGTTTCACCTGACATTAATAAAATAATTTTAACACTCCCCTCCAGGATTAGGGGCACACAGTGGCTCAGTGGTTAGCACTGCTGCCTCACAGCACCAGGGACCTGCGTTTGATTCCAGCCTCGGGCAACTGTCTGTATGGAGTTTGCACTTTCTCCCCCCGTGTCTGTGTGGGTCCCCTCTGGGTGCTCTGGTTTCCTCCCACAGTCCAAAGATGTGCGGGCTAGGTGGATTGGCCATAATAAATTGCCTGCAGTGTCCAGGGATGTTTAGGTTAGGTAGATTAGACATGGGTAAATACAGGGATAGGGGAATGAGCCAGGGTGGGATGCTCTTCAGAGGGGTGGTATGGACTTTTGGGCCAAATGGCCTGTTTCCACACTTTAGGGTTTCTATGATTTCTTATCCCCAGTCCTGCTTCAAGGGGTAGAGGCCTTGGGTGGAGAAGGTGCTGTGAAAGGGGCCATGGTAAGTTGCTAGAGTGCATCATGTAGATGGCACACACTCCTGCCATGTTGTGCTGTGACAATGTGAGTGAATCTTTAATGTAGTGGATAGGTTGCAGTCAAGTGGAAGGTGCATTCAAGTGGATTACTTTGTCCTGGATTGCACTGACGTTCTTATGTGGCAGAAGCCACACAAAACCAGCCCAGTGGAGAATATTTCATTGCACTCCTGACCTGTGTCTTACAGAAGGCACAGGATTTACACCCGTTGACCTGCTCTTGTAGCCACAAGACTTATGTGCCTTGCCCAGTTAAGTTTCTGATCAATAACCCCAGAGGGTTAGTGGTGGGGATTCAGTGATGGTAGTAGTGTTGAATGTCAAGGACAGATGGTTAGACTTGCCTTTCGTTGGAGATGGTCACGTGTGGTGCAAAGATATCTCACCATTTATCAGCCCCAAGTCTGCAACACTGTCTAGGTCTTGTTGCACATGTACACAGATTGTTTCTGCTACTGAAGAGTTGCAAGTAGCGTTGAACATTGTGCAATTATCAGAGAAATTCCTGACTATGATGAGAGGGAAGTTGAAACCACTGAAGACGGTTGGGCCATACCATCAACCTAAGGAACTGTTGCAGAGTTTTGACTTTGCTAAAACCCAGCATATCTTCTGATGTGCTGAACACTTCTCCTCTTAGTGTGGCTGGTATGTCTGTGGCACTGTTCAAATCTCCCATTCAGTGTGGTATTCTAAAGAGAATTCAATTAAAACTAAAAGGTTGATGATGTGTCTCTTACAGGAAAATGGGATAGAAAATCTAGATTAGAATGCTTGCAGTATTCAGTCTTTAAGATCTTTTTTTATTCCTGCATGGGACATGGTAAATGGGTGTCATTGGCTGGCCCAGCATTTATTACCCGTCCCTAGTTGCCCTTGAGGGGGTGGAGGTGAGCTGCCTTCTTGAACCGTTGCATTCTACCTGCTGTGGATTGACCCACACTTCTATTAGGGAGGGAGTTCCAGGATTTTGACCCAGCAACGGTGAAGGAACGGCGATATATTTCCAAGTCAGGATGGTGAATGGCTTGGAGGGATGCTTGAAGGTTGTGGTGTTCCCATGTATCTGCTGTCCTTGTCCTTCTAGATGGTGGTTGTCATGGGTTTGGAAGATACGAATCGCTGCAGCGCGTCTTGTAGGTAGTACACCATCTTGCTGCTGAGTGTCAGTGGTGGACGGAGTAGATGGTTATGGATGTGGTCCCAATCAAGTGGGCTGCTTTGTCCTGGATAGTGTCAGTCATCTTCAATGTTGTTGGAGCTGCACCCATTCAGGCAACTGGGGAGTATTCCATCACACTCCTGACTTGTGCCTTGTAGAGAGGCTTTAGGGAGTCAGGAAGTGAGTTAATAGCTGCAATATTCCTAGCCTCTGACCTGTTCTTGTACTGTATTTGTATGGTGAGTCCAGTTGAGTTTCTGGTCAATGATAACCCGCTGGATGTTTGTGGTGGGGGATTTAGATCCCTAGATAATTGAGGGTCTTTCAGATTAGTTTGTTATATTAAAGTATCTATTCATTAACCAACTCCTACACATAACTGTGGTCCTCCATCCTACATGCTATGAGTCAAAATCCTGAAACTCCCTTCCCAAACTCTCTCTGTAGATACAAGGAAAGCCATTTAGGACTGAGATGGGGAGAAATTTCTTCACCCAGAGAGTGGTGAGCCTGTGGAATTCTCTGTTACAGAAAGTGGGTGAGGCCAAAACATTGAATGTTTTCAATGAGTTAGATACAAATTTTATGGCTAAAGGGATCAAAGGCAGTGAGGAGAAAGTGGGAACAGGGTACAGAGTTGGCTGGTGATCATACTGAATGGTGGAGAAGGTTTGAAGGACCAAATAGCCTCTTTCTGCTCCTATTTTCTGTATTTGTATGTTTCACCCCCTATATCCCATCTCCCCACACCCAAGGGCACACCCAAACCAGATGGTTTGCCACCTTTATGAAGCTGGGTTGGCAGCATCTTCTCTGATGTAACTGGAGATACGCAAGAAATGCTGACCTTGCCAGCAACACCCACAAATTTCCAAAATCTGTGTCATGTTGGCTGTAAACAATCCTCTTATTAATCAGCTCTTCAAAAGCCCCTCAAAAGGTGACAATTTCTATTTCCGGAAAAGCCTTGCTGCCTGAAATAGTTTGAGCAGCGTGGACTGAACATCTGAGAAATGCTTGAAAACAGATAAATCAAGCCCCTCAGTAAATGGGGGATCCTGGGGGTTAATTGCCTGGATCTATTACAATGATGTGTGGAGAAACAGCGCTTGATGTGAACTATGATTGCTAATTGCTGATTTAAAATACAGTATGTTCTTTGTTTATCTGGGTGACCTTTGAGGTAGGATGTCTTTTTCTTTAGAAACAATTTGTTTTTTGAATTGGCATTTTACAAATATCTGCTAAACAGCCTGGAACATAAATAATGTGTGCAATACATGAAAAATGTCTTATGTTATGGTGAAGAGGAATGAAAAATGCATAATCTGGTACGTCAAAGAACACTCCACACAGAAACCATTTCACTTTCTCTTCTGAGTCAGCAGGTTGCCTGTCGTCAGTGTAGAAATTTGGGTGATAGTTATACAGCCTTACAGAGGGAGTGCTGTCCTGTTACAGGTCCTGAGTTTGAGATGGGCTGTTAAATAAACTTCGACTCTGTTCTCTCAGGTTGATGCAAAGATTCCATGGCTCTATTCAAAGAAAGCAGAGAAATTTTTAATCAATAATTTGCTCTCAGCCAACACCACCAGAACAAATGACCTGCTCAATAGGTAAGGTTGCCAGTCTTAACAGACTTCTCATGAGAGAAAAAAAAACAGAAATTGCTGGAAAAGCTCAGCAGTGTCTGTGAAGGTAAAAGGTCGGAGTTAACATTTCAGGCCTGGGTCTGAGGACCCAAAATGTTAACTCTGACTTTTTCCTTCACAGGTGCTGCCAGACCTGCTGAGCTTTTCCAGCAACTTCTGTTTTTGTTCCTGATTTACAGTATCCATGCAGTTATTTCAGTTATTTCAGTTCTCATGAGAGAAGATTGGTGGCGGTTTAACCTGAGAATCTCCACACCTCAGGTGAGGAGGGAGGGTGAGAAGGAGATGATAACCTCAGCCAGAAGTAGGAGTTAAACCCATGCTGAGGGGAGGTGATGGCCTAGTAGTGTTATCACTGGACTGTTAATCCAGAGACCCAGATAATTCTCGAGGGACCTGAGTTTGAATCCCACCACGGCAAATGGTGAAATTTGAATTCAATAAAAAGAAAAACTGGAATTAAGAATCCAATGATGATTTTGAATCCAACGCCAAATGTTGGGAAAACCCATCTGGTTCACTAATATCCTTTAGGGAAGGAAACTGCCATCTTTGCCTGGTCTGGCCTACATGTGACTCCAGACCCATAGCAATGTGGGTGACTCTTAAGTGCCCTCTGGGCAGTTAGGGATGTCCAATAAATGCTGACTGGCCAGCGATGCCCTCATACCGTTAATGAATGAAGGATCATTCAGCATCACAAGCCAAGTGAGCTAACCAACCTCCTTAATGTCAAAGTTGCCTTGGTGCCAGAGGAGCATAGGGCTGCTCTCTCATTAGAGAAAGAGATGACCTCATTGCTGGATGTAGGGGTTTGCTGTATGCAAAATGGCTGCCACATTTCCTATATAATGTGAACAAAGAAGATTGCTGATCACGCAAGTCGCTCTTTTGTCATACCGGACTTGAAACTGTTACATCTCCACAGATGCTGCTGAGCTTCCCAGCACTTCCTGATTTTATTAACTCTTTGTTTTCTTATCTGATTGATAAACACAGTGTCGTTCTCCAGAGCTTGTGAGATTAGAGTGTGAGTTTTAGCAGGCAATTCCTGTGACCCCAAAGGGACAGGAATCCAGGACAAAGGGGCAATAAGATGTTAAGAGTTTGAGCTTAAAGGCAAATCTAGGGAACCACTGCATGCAGACATTTGGCAGGATTTGGAAGGAAGTTCCTCAAGTAGCACTAAGGTGCAAAATCAACAGAACCATCTAAAAAGGTAACAAGATGGTGAGATTTTCAGAATATAAGAACGATGAGCAGGAGTAGGCCCTCGAGCCTGCTCCACCACTTGATATGATCATGCTGATCTCATCTTGGCCTCAACTCCACTTTCCTGCCTGATCTCCATAACCCTTTATGTCATTACTAATTAAAAATCTGTCCATCTCCTTAAATTTACTCAATGTCCCAGCATCCACCACATTTTGGGGTAGTGAATTACACAGATTCACAACCATTTGAGAGAAATTATTCTTTCTCATCTCTGTTTTAAACCTCCACCTCTAGGCCTAAAACTACAACCTTTCATTCTAGATTGCCCCACAAGTGGAAACATCCTCTCTATGTTTACTTTGTAAATCACATTGGGCACCTTTATGTCTCAATTAGATCTGCTCTCGTTCTTCTAAGCTGCAGAGAGAATACACCTAAACTGCTAAATTTCTCTTTAAAAGACAAGTCCCTCATCTCTGGAATCAGTCGAGTGAAGAAGGGAGGAAGAGCAGATTAAGAAGATTGAGGCTTGCCACAAGTGGTGAAATAGCCACGATTGGCTGGATGGCCTGTTATTGCAAATGCAGAATGTGAGTTTTACCAGAGACGCATTCTTCTTGTGGTCTAAGCAGTGACCCTTGCAGTTACTTCCTGGCTAATATCCCTCCCCGACCTGCTAAATCATAGGTCACCTAATTAGGTCTGGCAGCATCTGTGGAGAGAAATTGGAGTTAATGTTTCAGGTTGAGTCACCCTTCCTCAGAACTCAACCTCAGAACTTTCTGAGGAAGGGTCACTCGACTCACAGCATTAATTCTGATTCGTCTCCACAGATGCTGCCAGGCCGGCTGCACTTTTCCAGCAATTTCTGTTTTTGTTTCTGATTTCCAGCATCCGCAGTCCTTTCGGTTTTTATTAAGAAACACCTCATGCTTATTTGCGGGATCTTACCATGCACAGGGCAACTGCCAGATTTGACTATTTTGCAACAGTGACAGTGTTCCGAATAATCGTTTCCAGAATGCCCTGCAAAATGCAAAGCTCATAAGCACTTCGCAAATTCTAGCATATCGTTAATGTAAATTTTAATCGTTTGTAACTTCTTGATCAATTATCCAGATTACTCCACCTGGCAATTCTCTGCAGCCTTAAATTGTTACAGCAATTCTTTTCCAGATTTGCCAGGTGATAAGTGTTAGATATTAAATTTAATACAGCAGCCTTCAAGATGATATATTGTTAATTGTTTCTAATTTTGCACTGTACATCATCTGATTTCTCTGTCATGTTTTACTATCCCTGAGTCACCTTCCCATTCCACTGGTGTTTAACAATTTTTCTCTTTGTGTGTATTAATCCCGGCAATTTTTATATAAGCAATAAAAGAATGGTGAAAAGGAGTATCGTTTTAGAATGTGGTTTTGTGCATACAGCTTTTGCTCTCTGAATTTTAAGTATCACATTTCATAGGATATACCAGCAACTTTTCAGAATGCCATCACTCCTGTTTTGCGAGAAAGGTAATATCACTTTTAGTGCAACAGGCCCCTACTGTACAGGAAAGGAACAAGTTCAAAGCTGGCTCTCAGCTAAAGAACATGAGCATGGCTGAAAAAGGATGCATTTCATTAAAGCTTTATGTCTTGTACCCATCAATAGAGCTCACAAGAATACTAAAATTAAGGGGAAACAATATTTTATATTGAATGACAAGATGATGTTGATTGGTTGAGAAGTGGACTCTGCTTGTCAGACATCTTGCCAAGGACAATGCGTGGGAATTGACAGTTAACTGCCAAGCATTGTTTAAATTTAAGGCAGGCAGGTGGGCTCTGGTTGGCCCTGAGGAATTCCCCAGGAAATGATCATGATCCATTTTGTTAAATTGAAACAGGTAACAGCCATTCTGGGCAGCACAGTGGTGCAGTGGTTAGCACTGCTGCCTCACATCACCAGGGAACTGTGTTCAATTCCACCCTCGGGTGACTGTCTGTGCAGAATTTGCACAGTCTCCCCATAACTGCATGGGTTTCCTCTTGGTGCTCTGGTTTCCTCCCATACTCCAAAGATGTGCAGGTAAGGTGGATCAGCCATGCTATAGTGTCCAGAGATATGGAGACTGGGTGGATTAGCCATGGAAAATACAGGGATACAGGGATAGAGAAGTGGGGTTGGGTCTGGGTTGGAAGCTCTTCTGTGTGGACCTGATAGGCTGAATGGCCATCTTCCACCCTGCAGGGATTCTCTCGTTCATTCCTCAATGCAATACTTCAACCAATCAGCATCCTCTTCTCATACAATGTAAAATATTGTTTCTCCTTGCCACAGGTGTTCTAGCAAATACTGTGATGCCAGCAAGATGAAAATCTTTAGAAAACTTGTGTCTATTAATAGCAATACTCCTTACCAAAGCACTCTGTTAGAGCACCATAGACTATGGGCTATTGTGAGCTGGCTAGTGCTTCCCAAATTCACCCCTGGAAAGACTGTGTCTAACTTTTAAACAACTCCCCCCAGCCCTAAACTCCCTAACCATCAGAAATGGTTCATCACCATCTACCTTACCAGTTCCTTTTAGTATTTTAAAAATTTCAGAACTTGTTTATCTTCCAAATGCAGCTAAATTCTATGCAGACCCTAATTTGTGTAATCTCCCTGTGCAATTGAATTGTATAAGTCCATTTAACAGTTTGTGAATCTACATTGACACATAGAAACATAGAAGGCAGGAGCAGAAGTAGGCCATTCAGCCCTTCGAGACTGCTCTTCCATTCAATACATTCATGGCTGACCATCCAATCTTGTTTTTACTTTCGTCCCAAATCTTTTGATCCCTTTAGCCCTAAGAACTATTTCTAACTCCTTCTTGAAAACAATCAATGTTTTGGTCTCAGCTGCTTTCTGTGGTAGAGAATTCCACAGGCTCACCGCCTTCTGGGTGAAGATATTTCTGCTCACTGCGGTCCTAACTGGCCTGCTCCATATCCTCTCTAGAGTGTAGTGCCCAGAACCATTCATAGCATTCCACACGATCTGATGACAGTGTTGCATGGCTGGAGCATGACTACTTCCCCTTTACACTGCACTTCTCTCGATACATGGTTTTCACACTTTTCTAGTCAAATTACAGCGTTTCAAATGGATTTAGTAATCACTGACTTCCATCCCCATCATCAGACTGCTTTCTCCTAATAGTGCTGCAAGGAGAGCATTTTAACAACGCTTTCAAGAGAGGAGATATTTACCTCAAATATCCATTAAATGTGAAGTTAGCCAGAATGTATAAAGCAGATGCGGGTGACCACTTTGAAGATGGTGACCATAACACAGTGAGATTTAGCATCATTATGGTAGAAGAGAAAGAACAGGAGTTTGAAATTGGAATAAGACAGATTTTAGGAAGCTGAGAGGTAATCTAGTCAATTGGATACAGTCACTTGAAGTAAATTCAATATGAGGCATTTTTACAGTCTCAGAGCTGTGCAGCATGGAAACAGACCCTTTGGTCCAACTCGTCCATATTGACCAGATATCCTATATAAATCTAGTCCTATTTGCCAGCATTTGGTCCATATCCCTCTAAAACCTTCCTATTCATATGCCCATCCAAATGCCTTTTAAATGTTGCAATTGTACCAGCCTCCACCACTTCCTCTGGCAGCTCATTCCGTACATGCACCACCCTCTGTGTGAAAAAGTTACGCCTGAGGTCCCTTTCATATCTTTCCCCTCTCACCTCAAACCTATGCCCTCTAGTTTTGGACTCCCCTGCCCTGGGGAAAAGACCTTGGATATTCACCCTATTCATGCCCCTCGTGATTTTATAAACCTCTATAAGGTCACCCCTAAAGTGTCTGACACTCCAAAGAAAATAGCCCTGGCCTATTCAGCCTCTCTCTTTAGCTCAAGCCATCCAACCCTGGCAATATCCTTGTGAATATTTTCTGAACTTTCTCATGTTTAACAACAAATGCGAAGATGGCGACTGAGTAGCAGCTTGGCATTTGGGCTATTGGGCTCAGGCCTTGCGTGCTTCCATCTGCTTTTCTTTGTTTCTTCTTTCTTTTTCCTTTTCTTTCTTTTACTTCGGTTCTTCTTTTTATTTTATCCTTTTCTTTGAAGCATTTTGCGGTGGTTTCATTGGCGGCAGCATCAGGCATAGCGCAAGTTCCAGGGTCCAACTGTGGCGGTAACTGGTGGTTTTGGGGAAGGGACGCTCACTTACCTTATGGAGATAAGGCTTTAAGATCGGGACGTTTCCCTTTCTTTTTGGCTCTCTCTCTTGTATTTCTGCTTTTGTTTATTTTTTATTTCTGCTTTGTATCTAAGATGGTTGTTTCTGTTAATTCTGGTTTCTTTGTGCCTAAGATGACACTGGAGAATGGCAACATTGTACACTTTTCACAGTACTTCTGTATCCCTGTACTTGAGTACACGTGACAATAAAAACTTAATTCTAATTCTAATTCTAATTCTACATCTTTCCTATAGTAGGGAGACCAGAATTGTCCGCAGTATTCCAAATGTGGCCTCACCAATATCCTGTATAGCCTCAACATGATGTCCCATCGCCTATACTCAATGCACTGACCAATGAAGGCAAGCATGCCAAACGCTTTCTTCACCACACTGTTGACCTGTGACTCCACTTTCAAGGAACTATGTACCTGCATCCCTAGGTCTCTTTGTTCGGCAACACTCTCCAGGGCTCTACTATTAACTGTGTAAGTCCTGCCCTGGTTTCCCTTTCCAAAATGCAACATCCCACATTTATCTAAATTAAACTCCATCTGCCACTCCTCGGCCCATTGGTTCACCTAATCAAGGTGTCATTGTACTCTGAGATAACCTTCTTCAATGCCCACTAAACCAAAATTTTGGTGTCATTTGCAAACCTCTTATATTCACATCCAAATCATTTATATAAATAACGAAAAGCAGTGGACCCAGCACTGATCCTTGCAACACACTGCTGGTCACAGGCCTCCAGTCTGAAAAACAAACATCTACCACCACCCCCTGTCTCCCACCTTCAAGCCAAATTTGCATGCAATTGGCTAGCTCCCCCAGATCCCATCTGATCTAACCTTGCTAACCCGTCTTCAATGTGAAACCTTGTCAAAGGCCTTGCTGAAGTCCATATAGACAACGTCTGCCATTCTGCCTTCAGCAATCTTCTTTCTCACCTCTTCAGAAAACTCAATCAAGTTAGTGAGACATGATTTCCCACTTACAAAGCCATGTTGACTATCCCTAATCAGTCCTTGCTTTTCCAAATGCATGTAAATATTGTCCCTCAGAAATCCCCTCCAACAACTTATCCACCACTGACATCAGGCTCACTGGTCCTACAGTTCCTACTATCTCCGAGGCTCACCAGTCTATAGGCTTTGCCTTGCCACCGTTTTAAAATAATGGCACCACATTAGCTAACCTCCAGTCTTCCACCCGTGGTTGTCGATAATACAAACATTGCAGCAAGGGGCCCAGCAATCTCTTCCCTAGCTTCCCACAAAGTTCTGGGGTATACCTGATCAGGTCCCGGGGATTTATCTGCCTTTATGCTTTTTAAGACCTCTAGCACCTCCTTTTCTGGAAAATGGGCACTTTTCAAAGCATCATTATTTATTTTCCCGAGTTCCCCAGCTTCCGTGCCCTTCTCCACATGTAGGCATGTCCCCATGAAGAGAAATAGTTGACAGCTGTTGCCAAATTGAGAGTCCCACAGTTTTGCAGAAGCATACAGGGTAAGACAGAGCAGAAAAACAAAGAAAGCTTTTGACAGGCACAAAAAATAGTTAATACTGTGGACTGCCGAGAGATTTGTAGAAAGTGCACAAGTGAAATAAAAAAGGAAATTAGGAAAGCATAGAAAGAGGATATTGAGAAAATGTTGGCAGGCAAGACCACAGAAAACCCCGAAATATTCTATCAGTAGAGTCAGAACAAGAGGATACCTAAGGAAAGAAGGGTAGCACCTTACCAGTGATGTACAAAGTAACTTGTGCATTGATGCAGAAGGTGTGGGCAGTGTTCTTAACGAGCTCCTTGTCTCCGAATTTCCGAAGGGGAGAAATGGTGCAGACAATCGAGTTGAAAAGGGACAGTGTGAAATATTAGATACAATGAGCATAATGTCCGTGAAAGTACATGAGGAACGGGCCTCTTTGGAGGTGGATACTTAACTAAGGCAGGCTGTTCAAAGAAGCCTTTGAGAAATTAAGAACACAGGAATAAGAAGGAGGAATAGACAATTCTGCTCCTCGATCTGTTCCATCATTAGATATGGCCGTGGCTGATCTCATCTCAGCCTCAATTCCACTTTTCTGCCTATTCCCCATAATCCTTTTCTGCCTATTCCCCATAAACCTTTGACCCGTTACTAATCAGAATTCTGTCTATCTCCTCCTTAAATTTATTTAGTTTCCCAGCATCCAGCCTACTCTGGGATCGTTAATTCTATAGATTCATGATTCTTTGAGAGGAATAATTCCTCCTCATCTCTATTTTAAATCTTATGACCTCAAGTTCCAGACTGCCCCACATGAGGAAACATCCTCTCTACACTTACTTTCTCAACCCCCTTTAGCATCTTACAGACCTCAATTAGATCTCCTCTCAACCTCCTGAACTCTAGTCAGTATGGGCCTAAACTGTTCAATCTATCCTCTCAAGATAAGCCTTTCACCTCTAGAACTTATCTAGTGAATCTTCCCTGCAATGCAATTCCATCCTTTCTCAAGTGAGGGGAGTAAAGCTATGCATAGTACAGTTAATAGATCCTCTGAGGATCATTTCTCCAATCTTCACTTGATACAGCAAGGTCTGAGAGGATTAAACTTCAACGAATCATAGAATCCCTACAGTGCATTTCGAGGCCATTTGGCCTATCGAGTCTGCACCAACCCTCTGAAGATACGATGAATTTACTTTATACACCTCTTCAATCTGTCGATTGTAAGGGTGAGTGCAAAGTTATTTACATGAATAATGAACATTAAGGATACAGTAGGTAAATAAAGAATTGTAAAAGGGTGAGTTGCCATAGTTTTACCAGACCCTAGAGCTGCTCTCGCATTAAAGAGAGAGCGAGATGACTGTTTGTTGGTTTAACCTGAAGGTCACCATGCCTCTAGTGACAAAAGAGATTGAGAAGGAACTGAACTCATGGTGCTGGCATCACTCTGCATTACAAGCAAGCCATCCAATCAACTGAGCTAACCAACCCCTTGCAAAGCATTGCTGTTCAGCACATTGGCCACACTAAACTAGACTGCAGATAAAATTGGAATTGCTTTGAAAGAATGATGAGTTCTAAAGTATGATGGAGCATTTAAACCTCAGAGGTCTAGCATTCAAATGGTCTGGAATCATACCTAACTTGGAAATGGTGTACCTCCTAAGGCAGGAGAGTTGGCTTTCCCAAAAATGTTTTATGTTTTCAGTCAGGGAAAGCGGATAGTTGGTGTTACACTGAAGATGTAACTATTCTATAGATGCTCTATTCAACAAACAACAATGAAGGAAACAAAGACTTATGTATAATGAATGAAGAGGTTGCATTATTTATGTCAGTACAAATGGACATTTGATTCACTTTTATTTCAGAACAAGACATCCAATTTGGACAAAGGACGGCTCAGGAAAGTTGTAAATTGCAGGATTATAAATTGTGTTCTGAAAGTGCTGTAGTCGAGTAAGGATTATAGATTCCAGTCTTTGCACAACATTTCTCTTCATATGTTTGAAGAGTGCAGCTGGGTGTCTGTCGGGGAGGATAAAGTTTTATCTGAATCACTCTGGATAGACTCGAATTATGTAAGATTGAGAGAGAGGGTAATCTGTCTGCAGTGAGCATGATGGAAATGTTGTTAGCTTTTTTTAATGATAGTTTTATGTATGTCAAGTTCTAAAATCCACTATGGACAGTTCATCTAAGGTGCTTTTTGGGTGCAATGCTCTGGGTGATCAGTTTGTTAACGATTATATAAAACAAAGAACAAAGAACAGTACAGCACAGAAACAGGTCCTTCAGGCCACCCAGATTGCACCTACACATGACACCTTTCTAAACTAAAAACCATTTGCCTCTACACCATCTATCCTTCCATTCCCTCATCGAGATGCCTCTTAAAAGTTGTTTTTGTATCTGTTTCTACCACCTCCTCTGGCAGTGCATTCTGGGCATTTATCATCCTCCACGTAAAAAAACAACCTGCCTCTCACATCTCCTTAAACATAATTCCCCCCACCGCCTTCCCTCCCCCACCACTCTACCCCACCCCGTTACCTTAAACCTATGCCACCTAGTAACTGACATTCCTACACTGGGAAAAAGACTCTGACTATCCATGCCTCTGATAATTTTGTAAACTTCTACGTGGTCAGCCCCCTGCCTCTCCAGTCCTCTGGGACGTCTGTTGTGACTAAAGAGGATGCAAAGATTTTGCACAAGGCCCCAGAAATTTCCTCACCTGCCTCCCTCAGCATTCTGGCATAGATCTCATCAGGTCCTGGGGACTTGTCTACCTGAATACTTTTCAAAACACCCAATAGCACCTCCTTTTTTATATTGATGTGCCTTAGCATATCAATGTGTCCTTCCGAAACTCATCATCCACCATGTCCTTCTTTTTTGTGAATAGCAATGTAAAGTATTCCTTAAGGAACTCGCCTATTTCCTCTAGCTCTACGCATGAACTCCCTTGTTTGCTTTTGAGTGGGCATACCTTTTCCCTAGCTACCCTCTTGCTCCTTATTTATGTATAAAACACCACGGGATTTTCCTTAATCCTGTTTGTGACACATTTCATGGCCCCTTTCAGCCTTCCCAACTCCTTGTTTAAGTTCCTGCCGATTTTCTTTGTGCCCTTCGAGGGCTCTGTTTGTCTTCAGTTTCCTAAACCTTATGTAGGCCTCCTTTACCTTTTGGATGAAGCTCTCAGTTTCTCCTGTTATCCAAGGTTCCTGAATCTTGCCATCCTTTTCCTTCATTTCTGCAGGAACGTGCTGGTCCTGAACGCTAATCAGGGTAATGAAACGTCTGCGGAACAACAAACCAGCTCAGCAAGCCAACCAAACACAACACCCACAACCCGAGCTACAAATCTACTCTAAAACCTTACTGAACTCAGTTGGCCTTTAATAGATTCCCACATGAAAGATACGGATTTATCCCCATATAGCTGGTATATGGGTTTATAGTTTTTAAGGAAGTGTTTGAAGTGTATAAAAGTAATTAAAATCATAATAAAACACCCACGTCTCTTTAAAATGAAAATTTATCTCAAGGAGTGTGGCTGTATCATTAAAGAGATGTGGCTTTCCTAGGACAGATACTGGAATTCCTGGAGAAACTCAGCAAATCTGGCAGCACTTGAGGAGAGAGAAACAGAGTTATTGACTCTGATATCCCTCAGTGCTGCAGAGGGTGTCACAGAATCCCTACAATGTGGAAGCAATTCAGCCTATCGAGTCCATACTGACCATATCCTATCCCTGTAACCCTGCATAACCATTGCTACCTAAGCTACACATCCCTGGACACTATGAGCAATTCAGCATGGCCAATCCACCTAACTTGCACATCTTTGAACCGTGGGAGGAAACCGGAGCACTCAAGGAAACCCACACAGACACAGGGAGAACGTGCAAACTCCACACAGACAGTCCTGAGGATGGAATCGAACCTGGGTCCCTAGCACTGTGAGCCATGTGTTACCCTGATCAGACTAGGTTTTTTGAGCATATGTCTCCAGATAGGGACAGAACCCATATTGAGGTGACAATATTGCATCCTAAGCCACAATGTAGACACAGAAAGGTTACTTCCTTTGTGGTAGAATCTGGGACTAGCAGTATCATCTCAGATCAAGGGATCATTTAAGACAGAAATGAAGAGATATTTCTTCTCTGAAAGGTTCGTGAATCTGTTGAATTATTTACCACAGAGGGCTGTCGAGGTTGGGTTGTTCAAGCCTGAGAGAGACAGATTATAGGGAAAAAGGGAGGAAAGTGGAGTCGAAGATCATCAGACCAGCCATAATCTCATTGAATGGTGGAGCAGGCCCAATGGGTTGAATGGCCTACTCTGCTCCTATGTCTTACCTCTCAGAGTACAATATGCCGAAGTGTTTCACAGGAGCATTTTATGAAATACAAGTTGTCACCGAACTAGATGAGGAGATATTGGGGCAGATGACCAAAGAAGTGATTTATGGGATGAGAGGAGGTGAGGAGGCAGACGGACAATTGCTCAACGTGAAAGATACAGCCTCTGGTGGTGAGGTGTAGGCATTCAGGAATAGACAGGTGGCCAGAATTTCAGGAATGCGGAGTTCTGAGAGGGTTGCAGACCTGACCAGAGCACACAGTGACAGAGAGGGCCAAGACTACTGTAGAGTCATGGAGATATACAGCACGGAAACAGGCCCTTCAATCCATGCCAACCCAGGTATCATAAATCGAATTAGTCCCAATTGCCTACATTCAGCCCATATCCCTCTAAATCTTTCCTATCTTTGTACATATCCAAATGTCTTTCAAATGTTGTAATTGTACCAGTCTCTACCACTTCCTCTGGCAGCTCCTTCCATACACACACTGCCCTCTGCATGAAAAATTTGCCCCTCAGGTCCATTTTAAATCTTTCCCCTCTCACCTTAAACCTATGCCCTCTAGCTTTGGACTCCCCTACTCTGGGGAAAAGACCTTAGCTATTCACCCTATCCATGCCCGTCAAGTTTTTATAAACCTCTATAAGGTCACCCCTCAGCCTCTGACACTCCAGGGAAAAAAGTCCCAGCTTATTCAGCCTGTCGTTATATAACTCAAACCCTCCAGTTTCAGTAACATCCTTGTAAATCTATTTCACAACCTTTCCAGTCTAATGACATATTAGTGCAATGAATTAATTCACGGATTGAAGTTCAAATTGAAAGTTCATTGCTTTCTTGGACCAACCTGTTGAGTCTCATCCTAAGCATTTTCTGCAATAATTCGGTGCCGACATTAAATTGGAATCAGAATTAGATCTGAATTTGTTGCTGTGAAATGTGAGGATTTGTTTCCCAATATTTAAAAAAAGCAAGTTGTTGGAATTAGAATTCAGGGAATAGATTAGATTTCATATTATCTGCAATCTCTGAGGTTTAATTGCTGTCTTGGCAGCAAAATATGGGTGACAGGTCACGCAAGGGACAAATAAATAAAAGCAGCTCCTGGCCTCTCGCTTCGGTAGATTCTGGATGGTACCATTTATCTATGATGACCGTTTATCTTGATGATAAAGCATTTCAAACAAAATGTTGATAGGATAGGGACAATTTTGTTTCCAGTTGCAATCAGACTTGAACCAACCTATTACCAGGCAGAGTATGTTAAATTATGGCCTTTCCATTTATGGAGCATCTATCAACTACCATTCCCATTATAGACTGACTACTGTACAGCTTTCCCTACTTTACAGAACATAGCCAAGCACTTTTGCCATCACTGGTTTCAGTTTCCCAAGAAATCTTGAACCAAGGATATAGAGACATTTAAATTGTTAACTTTTCAGGGATTATGGATTAATCCCCCGAATAGTACAATAATGGGTGGCATGTTGGCTCAGTGGTTAGCACTGTTGCCTCACAGCACCGGGGATCTGGGTTCAATTCCAGCCTTGGGCAAGTGTCTGTGTGGAGTTTGCACATTTTCCCCGTGTCTGCGTGGGTTTCCTGTCATTTCCTCCCACAGTCCAAAGATGTGCATGCTAAGAGGTTTGGCCATGGGAAATGCAGGTTTAAGGGATAGAGCAGATCTGGGTGGAATGTTCTTCAGGGGGTTGGTGTGGACTTGATGGGCTGAATGGCCTGCTTCCACACTGTAGGGATTCTATGAATAAAGCTGCGAGCAACACAGCAGAATTAAAGTGGGGCATTTAAAAACAAAACAGGGCTGAATTGTACCAGAAATTGACAAAAAATCATTTTCGCCAAGATTCATGGAGGTTTCTCTCACAAGAGGGATTTCCTGCGTGATTGTCGCAAACTCATCTCATTAATCATGGCCCTATCTCATCCCTTTCACCTGATGCTAACCTGATTCTCCGACTCACTGTGGGCGAAAGTACCTGCTACTGCAAGTGGAGATAGTCTCAGAACAAAGGGATTCCAATATAAGACTGAGGTGAGAAGGGATTTCTTCTCTCAGAGGGTTGTGAGTCTTTGGAACTCCTTGCAACAGACAGCTGTGGGGGCAGAGCCATAGAGTCATAGAGATGTACAGCACAGAAACAGACCCTTCGGTCCAACTCGTCCATGCCAACCAGATATTCTAAATAAATCTGGTCCCATTTGCCAGCATTTGGCCCATATCCCTCTAAACCCTTCCTATCCATGTATGCATGCAGATGCCTTTTAAATGTTGTAATTGTACCAGCCTCCACCACTTCCTCAGGCAGCTCATTGCACATACACACCACCCTCTGTGTGGAAAAAGTCACCCCTTAGGTCCCTTATAAATCTATCCCCTCTCACCTTAAACCTATGCCTTCCAGTTTTGGACTCCCATACACTGGAGAAAAGAGCCTGGTTATTCACCCTATCTATGCCCCTCAAAATTGTATAGACCTCTGTAAGGTCACTACTCAGCCTCCAATGCTCCAAGGAAAATAGCCTCAGCCTATTCAGCCTCGCCTCATACTTCAACTCCTCCAACCCTGGTAACATCCTTGTAAATCTTTTCTGAACCCTTTCAAGTTGAACAACATCTTTCCTATAGCAGGGAGACCAGAATTGAATGCTGTATTCCAAAAGTGTCCTCTACAGTCACGATATGACATCCTGACTCCTATACTCAATGCACTGACCAGTAAAGGCAAGTGTACCAAAACACTGCCTTACTATCCTGCCTACATGTGACCTGTGCTCCAGAACTTGCCGTTCCCTCGGTCAAGCTCTACCAGTACTGTTACAACACTGGCATCAGCCTGACAATGTGGAAACTTGCCCAGGTATGCCCTGTACCTAAAAAGGGTGACAAGTCCAATGCGGCTGATTACCGTCCCATCAGTCTGCTCAGCGATAACCTGCTCAGTGCCACCCAGTTTGGGTTCCACCAGGGCCACTCAGCTCCTGATCTCATTACGACTTGGTTCAAACATGGACAAAAGAGCTGAATTCCAGAGGTGAGGTGAGAGTGACAGCCCTTGATATCAAGGCTGCATTCGACCGAGTGTGGCATCAAGGAGCCTTAGCAAAGCCTTGTTTATCATTAAGCTAGATAGATTATTGATCAGTCGGTGAGCTAAGATTTACAGGGAAAGGGGAGGAAATCGGATGCAATGAATGTCAGATCAACCACAATCCTATTGAATGGTAGAAAAGGTTCAAGCAGCTGAATGGCCTACCCCTGCTCCTATTTCCTATGGTCTTATGCCAGCACATGCCAGGATGACTGGTGCTACTTGACCCCCAGCTGTGGACCCAGTCAAGCTTTGGCAGTCTGGAGCTGCCTTTCACCATCAATATAAAGGCACTATAGCCTCTCCAATGCCAATGCCAATGCCTCCCAACCTACATAGCTGGCACAGCTGACACTTCATTGTAGATACAACTGCACATTCCTACCCTAAATCACTGTTTAAGCACGTAGCCACATAATTTGCCTGTTCTTAGCCATATCCCATTTTACAACCCTCTCTAAAACACTGCTACATTTTTGCATGTTGAGCACCAATAATTTCACAATCAATGAATGATCACTGCCCCCAACTCCCATTGGCTGGAACAGGGTGTCCATTGAACACTATCCAGCTCGGATTGGCTCAAACTGCCATGCTCTATCGTGCAGAAGGTGATCTTCCTCCCGCTCAATGTCTTTGCCTTCCTCCTCGGAAGACTGATCCTGCTTTCTGAGCTCATCAGCATCCATCATGCCACCTCTTTGTCTGCTCCAGCTGTACAGAGCACAGTGTACAAGGATTACATGATGCACTCTATGGGGAATGTACTGAAAGGCCCACCACATCCGAACTGTGGGACCTCATTTTCAGGACGCCTGTTCTCAGCTCCAGCAAAACTCTGGTTAAAAAATAGGCTGCCTTTTATCTACACTCCACCTCAGTCAGGCGCTGTGTAATGGAGTCATCAGCCTGGATCATAGAGATAGCCTTGCCCCCATATCCATCATTGAAAGGCACCTAGACCCTCAAATACCCTCCTAGCAAGAACATGAGAAATATAGACATCATGCAGCACCCAGGGTACCCGGTGCAAATTTCTCAGAAGTAACATTGATCATCACAAGCCTCTTGCATATTGAGTGGATAGAATTATTTTCTATTCATGAATTCAATGCTTATGGTGGTTTCTATTTCTGCAAAAGCACTTTGTTTTTTTTTCCAAATAATATCACTTAGGTATTGATAAAAATTCAGCTTCTGAGTAGGTATAATTTGTAATTGTTACAATTTCAAATCCATTTGTCACAGTTCCTTTAAGGAAGACGAACTAAACGTATTAGACTTGTTTTCGTTACCTTCACTTTTTCAGTTAAATTTACTTAAAATGCATCTGGCAACTGAATTTGCAAACTGTGTCCCTACTTCATGTTATCCGTTTCTTCCTGTCTCATTTTACAGCCCTAAGATCTAGTCACAACACAGTCAGTAAAAAAATTTAAGATGTTTCTCTTGCAAGATTTCAGGTGGTTGTTCCACCACACTTGGTAAGGCCAATATTTTTACACCTGTCAAACCATTTCCAAAAATGTCACTTCCTTCTAAAAGAATTTGTTTCACTACTCCCTCTAGAACTTCTCCATTTACCAAGTCATTGTCTAATCCAACTCTGTACAATGAGAGTGTTTCACAGCCTCCATATGTGACTCCAATTAATATTTTCTCTTTCAAGAACCTCCCCGGGAAACAAATACTGTCATCAGCAAACATCCTGTACTTGGTCAGTGTTCCTCAATACCTTTAGTTGTTGTCCCCTTAATTTGAAGTGTAAGGAAACCCCTACCCCCTACTCCTTGAAATAAAATACTCAGAACCCCCAGTCGTCTGATTCTCCTTATCAATGCTTTAAAAAGAATCTTCATATCTGTCCTGAGCCATCTGTCCCTTCTTAGTGCATTCTTAGGAAATATGTAAGGCCACTTTTGGAATACTGCGTTCAATTCTGGTCTCCTTGCTATACAAAAGCTGTCGTTAAACTTGAATGAGTTCAGAAAAGATTTACAAGGATGTTGCCAGAGTTGGATGATTTGAGCTATAGGGAGAGGCTGAATAGACTGGGGCTATTTAGCTGGAGCTTCAGAGGCTGAGGAGTGACCTTACAGAGGTTTATAAAATCACCCGGGCATGGATAGAGTCAAGGTCTTTTCCCTAGACTAAAGGGCATAGGTTTAAGGTGAGAGGAGAAAGATTTAAAAGGGACCTAAGGAGCAAAGAGTGGTGCATGTATGGAATGAACTGCCAGAGGAAGTGGTGGAGGCTGGTACAATTAAAATATTTAAAATATTTCTGGATGGGTATATGAATAGGAAGGATTTAGCGGGATATGGGCCAAATGTTGGCAAATGAGACTATATTAATTTAGGATGGCTGGTCAGCATGGATGAGTGGACTGAAGGGTCTGTTTCCATGCTGTACATTTCCATGACTCTATGACTCTATGTTCTGTTTATATTACAGCTGCAGTTTTAATAACTATTTAATTCCTTTCCTGCTGCCCCTTTTTCAGTAGTTTCTCCTACTATAATCAGTCTCCCATTTAACTTCCAGCAATTGGCTTTGATTTATCCAGTCTCATTACGATGGAAGCATATTAATTTCTACACATCACTTTTTGGTTCTAACCTTTCCCCTTTATTTTTGACATCTTTCTGTCTGTTCGCTTAAACTAGTACCTCCTCCATCTGCAAGTGTTCTATTCTTAGAATTTGCCTGTGGTTTCTATGTGACCATTTCCCACCTGAAGTTGTCTATGCAAGGTGTCGTTGACATCTGACAGAACTGCTGCTTCCCTGATTTTCAATACTTGATTCTCATCTAAATGCGTCTTTAAACTTTGCAGGAATGCTATATCTGAATCCTTCCCTGAATTCTCAAAATTCTTCTCTACTTTAAGTGCTCTGAACTACCAATCCCACGGTATTTCACTCTCCCTTGCAAATTCTGCAAATGTCTGATGTGTCTTTCCTGTAGTCCCAAATTTTAGCTGATAAGCTTCCAGCACAAGTATATTTTTCTTCTGCCATGGTTATAATGGTACCTGTCAAAATATTCTGTATTATTAAGATGCAAATGTCTTTTAATCACCCATCTGCTCAGCTATCTTCTCCATGGAGGTAAAATATCATTCGATTCTTTCCTCAGTAAATGTCAGCACTTAGCACTGATTTTTAGTTAAATCAAATCTCTCAATGGAATCAAAATCATGCTCCTAGCTATTATTTCCTCCTTCCTTCTTTACTCAAAGCTGTTCTTTGACCAATCCACATTGTCTAAGTTCCCTACCGAGTTGGTCTTTGCATTTTATTAATTCTATTTCTTCTTTGTTTGTCTCTCTTCACTTTCCACCTTTCTCTGTTTTCCCTTACCTTCCGTTCTCCTCTATTTTTTAACTCCCATTCCATTTCAAGTTTTCTTAACTCCATGTCCATTTTTCATTATCTTCTTCTTTTCTCTCTTCTCCAATGCAAGTCTTTTCATTTTTCACTGTAGCTTAGCTAAACTTCAGCTGCGACACTACAATTTCAGGTGTCCTTTCTTCCAATTCTATAAGTTTGGTAATCACTTAAAACATCTTATCCTTACAAGATCTCGTATTTACTTCTATTTTTAATTTATCTGCTCCCTCTCTCAAATTTTGCTTCAGCCAAGTATTTCAAATAGTCCATTATTACATCTTCTACTTCTCGACAGCTGTAAGCTACAGTCAAAGCTGTCTTCAGACTCCGTGCAATAAATTTCACCACAACACAGTCATTTTACATCTAGAATCACCGCACAAACACATTATTTTAAACAGAAAGACACAGATCCCTGTTAAATCCAATGAATTAAAATCCTCCAAATGCCCTCATTACTTATGATCCTACATCATGTAGGAACAAAAACAAAGTTGCTAGAAAAGCTCAGCAGGTCTGGCAGCATCTGTGAAGAAAAAATCAGAATTAAGGTTTCGGGTCACCCTTGTCACCCTGGTCACCTTTCCTCAGAACTGAATTTTCCTTCACAGGTGCTGCCAGACCTGCTGAGCTTTTCCAACAACTGTGTAATGTTATTCCTTTTCTGATGAAGGGTCTAGGCCCAAAACGTCAGCCTTTCTGCTCCTATGATGCTGCTTGGCCTGCTGTGTTCGTCCAGCCCTGCACCTTGTTGTCTGTGTAATGTTATTATTTGACAGGTCAAGTCTCAGAATAAAATTTGGCTTAATAAGTCGGGTTCCACATCATTTTTATTTAAAGAAATGGTCCTTCACAGAAACATGAGCACACGATACCGAAGATTTGGTTTTAACAATAAAACAGAAGTTTACTACACAAAATAAATGAAGATAAAATAAAATTAACCAAGTTATTTACGTATAGCACAATATGAAAGATTTCAAAATACACAGTAAAAATTCAATCCCATCTATCCCATCACCATCACTTTCAAGTACTCAAATACTACACAATGCTCCCTTCTCTATCACAGATATAGATTTAACTAAACTGTTTCTTCCGATTCCCAGTCTTAACATTTTAGTAGCTTTTTTTTGCTGAGTCACACAACTGAGTTTCATTTTTCTTAGCTTCAAACGACTCCTCAGTGTTCTACCCAAACACTTCTTGTCTGAAGTTTTCAACTAAAACCGTGGCACTGAGGTAACCTATTTCCTAACTTTTCTGAACTGCTTTCTCTAGGAGAAACCATTTCTTACATTTAACTTCAACCAGGGTCTCTGCACATTGAAACCAAAAGCTTTCCAACTGAGGTTTTTCTTTCCCTGCAAAAAAATTCCTCATTCTTCTAAAGCAACAGCAAGTTAATTTATTCTGTCCAGTCATAAAACTAACTGTGCAAACAAATTCCCATTGGCATTCCTCTGTCTCTCTCTCTCATACTGACTTAAAAAAAGGACCCAGAAATACTAGCAAGCTTAACACCCTTCATACATCCAGTCTGAAAGCCACATGCCACTTTAGCCTCACAGCGCCAGGGACCCGGGTTTGATTCGGACTCGGGCAACTGTCTGTGTGGAGTTTCCACCTTCTCCCTGTTTCTGCGTGGGTTTCTTCCGGGTGCTCCAGATTTCTCCCACAGTCCAAAGATATGCAAGTGAGGTGGATTAGCCATGCTAAATTACCCATAGTGTTCAGGAATGTGTAGGTTAGGTGTGTTAGCTATGGGAAGTGCAGGGTTACAGAGACAGGGTGGGGGATGGTTCTGGCTGGAATGCTCTTTGGAGGGTCGGTGTGAACTTGTTGGGCTAAATGGCCTGTCGCCACACTGTGGGGAATCTATTCTACTGCAAAATCCAAATTCTAAAATCAATAATATTAATAAATATTATATATATTTACATTTTTTTCTCACACATTTTCACCACAACATCCAGAGCAGGAGTGTTTGGTTGGAATATTGCATATTATTGAAAGACTGAGAAAGTGTAAATTCTCCATTGTGTGAGTGATCAAGGAAAAAGGCTCACAGGATCAAGACGAAGAAAAGTCTGTTAACATACTGATTTGAAAGGAAAAGAATGTTTCTCAAGATTTTGATTAACGTAAAGCAATGGTATTGATGAGCAGGTGGGATACTATTTAGCTGAATGTTTAAAATCTTTTAAACTCTGATTTATTTAGCTTGATTTGCATTATTTTCTTATTTCTCCTATGTATTAATTTTCTGTTTCCTTGTTCAAAACAAATCTGTTATATGCATGTTTATATTTCAGTGAAAAGTTACAAAGTGGAAGTAAAAGAGCAACAAAGGATGTTCTAGCAAGCCAGATCCCAGCCTGGGATCTAACTTGTGTAGTAATAACATCAGCTGGGATCATAAGATCAGTGAGATGAAAATCTCACTAGTAAGCAGCAAGAAATTTGTTTCCATGAATTTGCATCTCATTATGAGCTAATCCAACTTCAATCCTTTGCAATTCATAATTCTGCCAGGAAGTAGTGAGGAACGAGGTGGGGATAATTCCCAATTTAAAATAGAGTGGTTACCTGGCCAATGCAGCTCTCTGGGCCTCCATGATCCAATCCATTCACAAACATCCCATGGCACATTGCATGGTAGTGACTACACTTTGTTCACAGCACAAGGGCATCTTGCTGCATTTAAACAGGGCATTGGTGAGGGCACACCCGAATCATGTTTTATTCCCCTTTATTCATTCATTCACGGGATGAGGGTCTTGCTGCCTAGGTCGGCATTTATTGCCCATCCCTAATTGCCCAGAAGACAGATAAGAGTCACATGTAGGCCAGACCAGCTAAGGATGGCAGTTTCCTTCCCTAAATGGCATTAGTGAACCAGATGGGTTATACCAACAATTGACAATGGATTCATGGTCATGATTAAATTGTTAATTCCAGATTTGAATTCAAATTCTACCAGCTGCTGTGGTGGGATTCGAACCCAGGTCCCCAAAACATTATCTGAGCCTCTGGATTAACAGTCCAGCGATAATACCACTAGGCCATCATCTCCCCCAGTTTTGGTCTCCTCATCTGAGGAAGGGTGTTCTTGCTATGGAGGGAGTGCAGTGAAGGTCTGCCCAATTGATTCCTGGATTGGCAGGGCTGATGTATGAGGAGAGATTGTGTTGGTTAGGATTGTATTCACTGGAGTTTAGCAGAATGGAGGGGGTCAGGGGGGCAGAATCTCATAGAAATCTGTAAAATGCTAACAAGACTATGTATTGTAAATGCTGGAAGGATGTTCCCATAGGGTCCAGACTAGGGCACTAATACTGGGTAGGAGGCAGCTGTTCCAATGGGATGCGTTCCACCTGAATCATGCTGGGGCTGGAGTCCTTGTGAATAAGGTGTGGATAGGGCTTTAAAGTAACTAGTGGTGGGGATAAGTTCAGTTGTAGAAAATTATGGAAAAAGTTAAAGGGGGAAAGCTCAGCAAAGGTTATTAAAGTTTCCAGAACAAATAATAGAAGAGAGAATATGAAAATAATCAGGAATCTAAACTCAGGCACAGCAGGTAAGGAGACAACTAGGAGAAGAGAGGCAGTCAACACCGGCCAAAGGGTTGATGGCTGAGTCAGCTCAGCTTCATCAAGGGGAGGTCATGCCTGACAAATCCGCTAGAATTCCTTGAGGAGATGATGAGTAAGTTAGACACTGGAGAGCACGTGGAAGTGATCTATTTGGAATTCCAGAAGACCTTTGACAAGGTGTTGGGGCAAGGTACTGGCATAGATAGAGGATTGGCCCACTGGCAGAAGGCAGAGTGTGGGGACAGAGGGTCTTTTGCAGGATGGCCACTGGTGACAAGTCAAGTTCCACAGGGGTCTGTGTTGGGACCGCAACTATTCATGTCACACAATAACAATCTGGAAGAAGGTACTGAGGCATTGTTGCTATGTTTGCAGATGACACAAAGATAGGTCATGTTGAGGAGGTAGGAAGGCTGCAGAAGGATTTGGTTAGGCTAGGAGAGTGGGCAAATAAGTGGCAGATGGAATACAATATGGGAAACTGTGGGGTTATGAACTTTGGTAGGAAGAATTGAGGCATTGACTATATTCTAAATGGGGAAAGGCTTTGGAGATCTGAAGCACAAAGAAACTAGGGAGTCCTAGTTCAGGATTCTCTGAAGGTTAACATTCAGGATCAGTTGGCAGTTAGGAATTTCAAGAGGGCTGGAATACAAGAGTAGGGATATCAAGTCAAGTCAAGTCACCATGGTATTACCAGACCATAAGGCTGTTCTCTCATTAAAGAAAGACAATTGGTGGTGGTTCAACCTGAGGGTGACCGTACATCAGGTGAGGGGAGAAGTCGAGAAGGAAAGTCCTTTGTGGTAACATCAACTGGTGATGGGAATTGAACGCATGCTATTAGCGTCACACTGATTTGCAAATCAACCATCCATCCAGCCAACTGAGCTGAGCCGACCCCCACATACTGTTGATGCTGCATGTGACTGTGGTCAGACCACATTTGGAATATTGTGAGCAGTTTTGGGCCCTGTATGTGAAGGCCAGAACTCTGCTCAATTCATCTCTCTACAGAGACTTTTTCTTAGGGTGGAGGTAGCTATTACGAGGGGGCATAGTATTAAAGTGAGTGGAGGTAGGTATAGGGGAGACATCAGAGGTAGTTTCTTTACTCAGAGAGTGGTAGGGGCATGGAATGCATTGCCGGAGAGGGTAGTGAAGTCGGCCTCATTCGGGGCATTTATGCAGGTATTTGATAGGCATATGGATGATAGTATAAGGTAGGGGTGGAGGTTAGATAGACTTTAGGATTAGGGTAAAAGTTCAGCACAACATCGTGGGCCGAAGGGCCTGTAATGTACTGTACTGTTCTATGTTCTATGTTCCAGATGCTGCCAGGCGTGCTGTGTTTCTCCAGCAATTTCTGTTTTTGTGTCTTTATGTATCTGAATACTCCTAAAAGTCGCTAATGATTCTGTATTCCCCATTCTGACCAGTAATGCATGTCAGATTGTGAAACTTGCAGCATAAGTGAAGTTGCCTTTACTTCTCCCTCTGACTTGTCTTACCAATAATCTTAAATCAAATGTTGACTAACTCCCTTTCCAGTGGAAACAGTTTCTCTCTAGCTATTGCGCTAAAACAGTCAACATCATTCTCAAATGTTCCCACAACTTTCTCTGGTCTGAGTAGAACAATCACAGCTTCCAATGTCTCTCCCTATAACATGCCCTTCCATCTTTGGTGCATTCCTGGAAACCTCCTCCAGTCCAGATACTCTTCAGGAATTCCAATCTCGGAACACTGTGAGTTGTTCCTCAGTCAGCGATTTATAGCTTCAACGTCCTGGCAAACAAAAAAATTTGCGTCAAGGAGGTATGATCTAAAGCTAGTAAGAGCTGCAGATGCTGGAGTTAGCGATAACACGGTGCGGAGCTGGAGGAACACAGCAGGCCAGGCAGCATTAGAGGAGCAGGAAAGCTGACGTTTCGGGTCGGGACCCTTCTTGCGCCTACAGTATTCAATGGCACTGCAACCACAGGATCGATCCTTCGAAAATACGAGACTGAAAATGGCAATGTGCTCCCAGCAAATGAGACTCGCTAATGGCAGCGTGTATTCAGCGCATTACTGGAGAAGGGTCACGACCCGAAACGTCAGCTTTCCTGCTCCTCTGATGCTGCTTGGCCTGCTGTGTTCATCCAGCTCTACACCTTGTTATCTCATGATCTAAAGCTAAATGTTAGCTAAGTGAACAAGGGAGCCAACAGGAGATTTTTCCATACCATGTTCTACCAGAATAAAAAAATTCTTTTGCTACTGGATAATCACTTAAAGATGATAAAAGGATGTGGAGAGAAATACAAACAACATTCGGAAAAGTTTGAGAGGTAACACGGTCGTGTAAAATAAAAGGAACGTAATTTAGAAATGAGTGTCCAGGACCATATGTAAATAACAGGACCCTGGCCATGATTGGTGATTCTCTCTTAACCAATATGTTAACTCTTGAGGTAGCCTTAATAAAGGATCCGTTCCATCATTCCTTTCCAATAACCAGTACCAGGAAACTCCCTACTATCTGATCCCAGCATCCAGAATTTAGATTAGCACAGTGACTCTTTGATTAGCATTGCTGACTCCCAGTGCAGGGACCTGGGTTCACTTCCACCCTTGGGTGACTGTCTGTGTGGAGTTTGCACATTCTCCCCATGTCTGTGTGGATTTCCTGTGGGTGCTCCGGTTTCCTCCCACAGTCCAAAGATGTACAGGTTAGGTGGATTCCCCATAGAGCCCGGGGATGAGTAGGCTTAGTGGATTAGCCATGGGAAATACAGGGTTACAGGGATAGGGTAGGTCCGGCTGGGATGCTCTTCAGAGGGTTAGTGTGAACTTGATGGGCCAAATGGTCTGCTTCCACACTGTAGGGATTCTATGATTTCCTGTTTTGGAAGTTGCATGAGAATTCCAGACACTTAGGATCCATATAGCAAATACTGTACTGTAGAAATACAAATCCCTCTTGGACATTGCTAATGAAAATGCTTCTACCATAATACATGCCAGATCAGAAAACTCAGCGCAAGCAAGCACCCTCCTCAGTTGCTAAACTTCCTGTTTAAGAGTTAAGATTCCATGTAATTTGTATTCCATTTGAAAGTGCTCAAATAACCTTTATATCACTTTACACTTCATGCTAAGACAATGAGACATTCATAAAGCATTGCCTTCAGGCTGTAGCGCTCAATTATCAAACAATATTTGCAGAAAAAGCATTAAATATTAAAATATCATATTATAATATGTGATAGATTGTTTAATATTTGTTCTGAGTAACAATCATGTTTGCTGAATCTACTTTATAATTAATTCATTTATATTTTTCTGTGTTCAACACATTTGTTACCTCTGAAGGCATTGTTCAAATTGTTGATTACAGTAAGTTAATTATAAAGGACTTAGAGATAGATTTTTAAATGAGTTGCCAAAATATAGAAGAGGGGTGATTGGACTGTAGATACACCAAGGTTAATGGTGCAATGATCATTTTCCTGTTTTCCTATATTTTTGATTATGAATTGAAATGGGGAAAAAGAGTGGTTTAAAAGCCAGGGATTGTTGAAAGCAATTGTTGCACTTTTTAAAAGCACGTTAGCTGGTACTCATTGTCAGTCCTGCTTATACTTCTGATTGTTCAAACAATGGGGTAAGCCAAATTTCTGACAAGCTAGAGCCAAGGGCAGTATACAGAGGGTGATTCGGCCAGCAACAAGTCGCTGATTTGTCTGTGGGATGGCGACCAGTTGTCAATGACATAAGCCTACTGCTGCCAACAACAATGTGATTGGCTCTCAGATAGCTGAATAGCTATGGGTATGAATGTTTGAGGGAGAAGCCACTACACCACTGAAAGGGAAGAAAGTATCTCCTTTGTCTGAAGTTAAAGCCACTTCAAGTCCTGAGGATATCTGGTTTATATTTTTCACCATCAGTTGCTGTGGGGTATGGTTTTTAACAAGTAAGTCAGAGATTTTTCAAGTTCTGAACCAGTTACCCTGTGCCTCCTGTAAGCAAGAGAAAGGACCTGGAGAGGGAAGACCAAGGAGAAGCATCCTGACAATCCAAAAGGATCTTTGCAGTGAACCCTGAGGACAGGCTGTTTGAACATCCTTTTCCATCTTTCCCTCCATCCAAAGCACCAATGTTTTTTTCCCTCTCCATGTTTGTCTGTATGTGTGTGTAGGGGAAATTTTATAAGATGCTTAGAGATTTACCTGGTAGACTTATATACTGACAATTCATAACTGTTTATCTGTAGTCAGAATCACTTTATTTGTAAAAAGCAATAATTCTTGTTAAGTACTGAAACCTGGCCCATGCTTTCTGTCAACCTGAGTCTAAAAGCCAGGAAAATTGAGGAATTTTGCCTACTTTTATACAATCTTAAACTATGCCCCCCTTTTGATATTTCCATCCTGGGAAAAAGACTCTGACTATTCACCCTATCCACCTTGCATGATTTTATATACTCCTATCAGGTAACTCCTCAGCCTCCAATGACCTAGCAAAAACAATCCAAGTTTGTCTAACCTCTCCTCATTGCTGATACACTCCAATCCAGGCAACATCCTCATAAACCTCTTTTGCACCCTTTCCAAAGCTTCTACATCCTTCCCATAGTGTGACCAGAACGGCACACATTACTCCAAATGAGGCCTAACTAAAATTTTATACAGCTGCAGCATGACTTGCCAAAAGTTATGCTCAATATCCCGAACGATGATGGCAAGCACGCCATGCGCCTTCTTTACCACTTTATCCACTTGTGTCACCACTTTCAGGGAGCAATGGACTTGCACCCCAAAATCCCTCCGTATATCAATGTTCTTAATGGTCCTCCCATTTGCTGCATACTTGTATTTGACCTCCAAGAATGCATCACCTCATACGTAAGTACATTTAAAGTCTAGGCACTGGTGTAAAGTAGAAAACAGAGCCAATTTCTGCACTGCAAGGTCCCACAAAGAGCTATGTGACAATGACTTGTTTTTGTGAATCAAGTTAGAGTATTAACTGAGATGCAAATACATGGAAATGAGCTTGTCGCTGCTCAATTATAAGACTCTGAATGCATCACCTAAGTCCTGAGGCATACAACCAAACAGGCTTTTCCTCAGAACTGGGGATTTGATTTTTTTCACTGGCCATTATTCACATCACAACTGGAGGAGACGTGCGCCTGAATGTCAACACACAGATGCAAGGCAGGATGGTGACACTCCACTGAGACTACACTGAAATATCAGCTGGGGTTCTACTTAGTCTGGTCTGGACTTGGATATAAACCCACGAGGTTCTGAGTCAGGCCTGATTGTTTCCAATGGCATTGAATGAACTATCACTCCACTTGGCAATTCAACTGAGGGGCCATCACAAGATAGTATCCTTGAAAACGTCCTTTAATCCATTTCTGCTCAGTTCCTATGAAAAGTTATACTGTGTTTTTACACAGATAACATTAACTGTGTTTTTCTCTCCATAGATGCTGCCAGACCTGCTGAGGTTTTCCAAGATGTTCATGTTTCATTTCCTTCAATCCATTATTTTAAGCCTATGACTTTCTCTGTACTTGATGTACGAACATGATTTCCACTTTCTGCAAAGTACTATGGCGATACTATGGCTTTAAGAGGTGTATTTTGTCCTTTTCTTCAGAAGAGAGGCTTTAAGGCAGAGGCAATGATCTGTCAATTTGATTCCAATAAAGTAAACAGCTTGTGAGGGTTTGCTTTTCTTTTAAAGTTGGAACAATAGAAGCAACCTGAATGGGTGCAGCAATCTCCCACAGAACCAAGATTTTTAGTTTTAGTTTTTCAGCTCCAGCTGGGGACTTGAAGCTGGACATGGAAGCTATTTTTCCTCTCTCGGTTACAGCTAAAAGCTGGGGGCTTCTCTTCCTGCTGCTGGAGTTGTATGTGAGACAAGCTATTTTACCGAATTTGCCTTTGGCAAGGATGTGTTTATGAGATGTTACAATATTGCAAGTTACTATTTACTAGTAAAATAATCTATTACTCTGTTAAGTTTTCCAGTTGAGTTAAGTTATTCCAACTTCTTTCTTTTGTTGCATTTAACTATAATATACGAATAAAGCATGTTTTGTTTCAAATATGGTAGCTTGTCCCATCGAATTACATTCGGAATACAATGCCTGGCACTTTTTAAGATAAGAAAAAACTAGGGGCGAGACTATCTTCTGAATATTTTGCAGGGAGTTGGTCTGCTCCATAGCAGTACTAATGAAATTTAGATTGAACCATGGCAGCACTGTTTCCTTTCCATGTGACTGGGGCATGGGAAAGTGCTTACCACATGTGCCCCTGTCCCACTGTCACTGAGCTACCCTTGAAGGAAGAGCTTTCAGCCAACTCCACAGTCCTATTTGCTTCACCTTTAAGAACTCTCTTTAAGAGCACCAATGCTCATTATGCTTCTTGACATTCCTTTTATGTCCCTCTGTTCTTCGCTTGGCATTCGATTTCCTTGATATTTCCTTGTGATGTTCCTGGACATTTCAAGGTGCTACATAAAAGCAAGTTGGGATTAATCAAGCAGATTGGCTCAAAGATTTATTTGTGCGTGGGATGTATCACTGGCTGGACCAACATTTATTGCTCATCCTTAATTACATTTGAGAAGGTGGTAGTGAATCAGTGTCTTGAACTGCTGCGGTCCATCTGGTGTAGGTTACACACGTTGCGCTGTTAGGGAGAGTGTTCCAGGATTTTGACCGAGAGACAGTGAAGGAACAGCAATGCAAGTGCAAGTCAGAATTGTATGCAGCTTGAGGTGGAACTTGATGTGCTGGTTTTCCAGTGCTCACACTACCCTTCTTCTAAGTAATTGAGGTCATCAATTGGAAGGTGCTTTTGAAGAAGCCTTGCTGAGATGCTACAGTGCATTTTGTAAATATACACACGTTTCTGGCACTAAGCATCAGTGATAAAGGGAGTGAATGTGGTGGATTGGGTGCCAATCATGTGAGCTACTTATTCATGACTTGCATTGAGTTCTTTGAATCTTCTTGGAGCTACTATTATCCAGGAAAGTGGAGAATCTTCCATTAAACCCTTGACTTGTGCCTTTAGATGTTGTGCAGGCTTTTGCGAGTCAGTACAGCACAGAATCCCCAGAGCTATTCCTATTGCTACAGTATTTATATAGCTGATGCAATTAACTGTCTGCTCAATGGTAGTCTCCAGACTGTTAATGGTGGAGGATTCAGTGTTGGGAATGTCATTGAATGTCAATAAGAGTTGGTTAGGTATTTCCTAATTGAAGATTATCATTCTTTGGCAATTGGCCTGTGAATATTATTTGCCCACTTATCTGCCAAAATCTGAATGCTGCCAATATCTTGATGAATTGATTATCTGAGGAGTTATGAATTGAACTGAATATTATACAATGATCAGCAAACATCACCATTTCTGGCTTCAGTTTAAGGGTAGGTCATTGATGAAGCAAGTGAAGACAGCTGGGCCCCAAGAACACTACCCTGACGAACTACTTACAGCGATTTCCATGAATTACTTCCAACATTTGTCTTCTAACGAATGATTCACACGTTGACTTCAGAAATGATTGACATTCTGGTGATTCATTTTACTCCTCAAGTAAATTAAAAAAAAACAACATTAATCTGACAATGACGTGCTCGCTGGTTCTAAAATTAAGTTACTGCTGTTTTATATTGGCAGTGCAAGCTCCAAGTTAATAACATATTGCAAGGGAGGCATTACTCTCTTTCAAATGTAACTGAAGTAATAAGATTTGGCCACAGAGTTCTTGTCAAGAACCATCTACCAGGGACGTGCATCCTATAACAAATAGAACTGAGCCAGAGTGAATGGACGTGCACGTCATTGCATTATGTTAATTTTTTTAAGAGTCAGCTTTTGTTTCTTCTCCTGTGGGATGTGGGTATTGCTGGCAAATCCATCATTTATTGGCCATCTGCAGGGAGAGAGTTATGGATTTTTGACCCAGCAACACCAAAGCAACTCTGATATGGTTTCATAACAGTCTGGTTTGTGACTTGCAGGGAAATTTGCGTGCAGTGGCTGTTGCATTTGTCCTTTGTAGCAAAGAAGGTCATGGGAATGACTGCCAAAGGAAGTTTGGTGAGTTGTACCTTGAAGATGATACACTGTAGCTTCAATGTGTGCTGGTGGCAGAAGTAGTCAATGTTTAAGGTGGTGGATGTGGTGCTACTCAAGTGGTTGGTTTTCTCCTTGATGGCTCAGAATTTCTTAAGTGCTGCTGGAGCTGCACTCATCCAAGCAAGGGGAGAATAGTCCATCACGCTCTTGAGCTGTATCTTTTAGATAGTGGACAGGCTTTGGGAAGAATGAAGATGAGTCAGCTTATTTTTAATTTATTCATTCGCGGGATAATGGTGTCACTTACCAGGCAGTGTTTATTGCCCAGCCCTAATTGCCCAGAGGGCAGTTAAGAGTCAACCACATTTGTGTGGGTCTGGAGTCACATGTAGACCAGACCATGTAAGGATGGCAGTTTCCTTCCCTAAAGGGCATTTGTGAACCAGATGGGTTTTTCCGACAATAAACACTGGATTTGTGGACATCTTTAGACTCTTAATTCCAGATTCTTTTTTTTATTGAATTCAAATTCCACCATCTGCCGTGGCAGGATTCGAACCCAAGTCCCCAGAACATTATCTGGGTCTCTGGATTAACAGTCCAGCGATAATACTATTAGGCAATTGCCTCTCACTCTCACAGACTGTGGAGGTGCAGGTGATGGACTGGGGTGGACAAAGTCAGAAGTCACATGATACCAGGTAATAGTCTAACAGGTGACCTGACAAAGGGGCAGCGCTCCAAAAGCTTGCGATTTCAAGTAAACCTGTTGGACTATAACCTGGTGTTGTATGACTTCTGACTCTGACAGAAAGCCAGTCTCAGAGCTACTGATGTAGATACACTACTTATACGGCAAGTCCAGTTCAATTTCTAATCAATGGTAACTTCCAGAATGTTGATAGTGAGAGATTCAGAGGCGACAGGTGAAGGTTGAGGACTGGCGATTAGATTCTCTGTTGTTGGAGATGGTCATTGCCTGGCACTCGAGAGGTCTGAATGCTTGGATGTTGTCCAGGTCATGCTGTGTGCTTGCTTTATTATCTACACAGATGAATAGATGCAAACAGCGTTCAAACATCAGGAAAACATCCCCACATCAGACCTTACAAGAAACAACAGAAGATGGCCAGCCCGAGGACAGTGCCCTCAGGAACCCTGGCTGTGACGTCCTGAGTTCAGATTATTGGTTTCCTATAGCTGCAGTCATCGTCTCGTTTGGGAGGCATGATGCCAACTATTGCAGACGATTCGTCCTGATTCTCACTGTCTTCTCGTTGATTCCACTTGGCCTTAAATGCCACCTTCGTATCAAGGACAGTCACTCCCATCTCATTTCTTGATTTCAACTCATTTGTCCACGTTTGGATCAAGGCTGTCATGAGGTCAAAAGCTGAGCAACTCTGGCAGAACCCAAACTGTGTGTTGGAGGTGGTTGCTGAGTAAGTGCTGTTTGATAGCTTCCCAACACTTTGTTGACGATCAGGAGTAGACTGGAGGAGAAGTAATTGGTTATATTGGAAGAATGTTATTTAGGCAATTCCACATTTAGCTCTATCGCAGACTTCCCTCTCTGATATTTCAGAGGGTCAGGGTGTTGCAGCTTTAACTTCCATTCCAGAGACTTAAGTGCAAAATCTCAGCAGTCGGTCTACTACAGTGACTGAAGGGGTGCTGCGTTGTCAGGGAGGCAGTATCTCAAGGCCCAGTTTTCCCTTGCGAATGTTTGCGAAAACAGGATTTGACAAACAGCAGTGAAGTTCTTCCCTGTGTACTGAATGCAACTCCTCGAACAAAAACTGCAAGTCACAGCATTTAAATCAAACTCTGAAACCTCCAAAAAAAATGCTCTAAAAACAGGGCTTGTGTTAAGTGCAAAGTATAAAATATTGTTAAACTTGAAAGGGGGTGCAGAAAAGATTTACAAGGTTTTTGGTGGAGTTGGAGGGTTTGAGCTATAGGGAGAGGCTGAGTAGGCTGGGGATATATTTCCCAGAGCGTCGGAGGCTGAGGGGTGACCTTATAGAGGTTTATAAAATCATGAGGGGCATGGATAAGGTGAATAGCCAAGGTCTTTTCCCTATAGAGAGCATAGTTTTAAGGTGAGAGGGGAAAGATTTAAAAGAGATCTAAGGGATAACTTTTTTCATGCAGAGGGTGGCACGGTATGGAATGAGCTGCCAGAGGAAGTGGTGGAGGCTGGTACAATTACAACATTTAACAGGCATCTGGATGGGTACATGAATAGGAAGGATTTAGAGGGATATGGGCCAAATGCTGGCAAAAGGGACTAGATTAATTTAGGATATTGATCGGCATGGATGAGTTGGACTGAAGGGTTATTTCTATCCTGTATGGCTCTATGACTGTATAAAACATACACTACCAGTATGGTTGCGGGTGGTCACCACTTTGAAATGTGAGAGCGAAAAGCACTGGTTGTTCATATTAAATTAATGCAGCTTGTTGAATGAACAAATTGTACCTTTAACCACAATCAAAGCATTTCATAACCTTTGAACATGTTACAAGCAGAGAAAATAGGAGCAGGAATAGCAGAAAAAAATCTCAGAAGCATTCAAGCATCCACGCACTAACACTTGCATTTAGATAACATGTTTAACTCAGCGAAACTTCTCATTAGAGCATGCATGAAGATGGAGGATGGAATTAAAGACAGAAATGTCAGTAAGTAGGAGCAAGAGTAGGCCATTCAGGCTTTCGGGCCTGCTCCATCACTCAATATGATCATGGCTGATCATCCAACTCTGTATCCTATTCCTGCTTTGTCCCTATACCCTTTCATTCCTTTAGCCCAAAGAACAATATCTAACTCCTTCTTGAAAACATTCAATGTTTTGGCCTCAACCACTTTCTGCGGCAGAGAATTCCAGAGATGCCCCACTCTCTGGATGAAAACATTTGTCTTCATCCCAGTCCTAAATGGCCTACCCCATATCCTGAGACAATGACCCTTTTGTCTTTCTGTACTGTTTTTGTCATGCAACACAGAGTTCAACGAGTTCACTCTGAGTCACTTTGGCAAGACCATTATCATAAAGATGCCACATTGAAGTAGATGCAGCACTTGCTCTGTGAGAACCATCCCTCCCCATTAAACTGATGATATTTGCCGCACTTATAACATCCCATGATTTGATGACAAAAACATGAAATGGGACAACACAAATATTTCCACTATTTCGAGTCATAGAGTCAGTGAGATGTACAGTATGGAAACAGACCCTTTGGTCCAACTCGTCCATGCCAACCAAATATCCTAAATTAATCTAGTCCAATTTGCCAGTATTTGGCCCATATCCCTCTAAACTCTTCCTATTCATGTACCCATCCAGATGCCTTTTAAATATTGTAATTGTACCAGCCTCCACCACTTCCTCTGGAAGCTCATTCCATACGCACACCACCCTCTGTGTGAAAAAGTTACCTCTTAGGTGCCTTTTAAATCGTTCCCCTCTCATCTTAAACCTATGCCCTCTAGTTTTAGACTTCCCTACCCTGGGGAAAAGACCTTGGCTATACACCCTATCCATGCCCCTAATGGCATTATAAACCTCTATAAGGTCAACCCTCAGCCTCCAAGGCTCCAGGGAAAATAGTCCCAGCCTATTCAGCCTCCCCCTATAGCTCAATACCTCCAACCTTGGCAACATCCTTGTAAATCTTCTCTGAACCCTTTCAAGTTTCACAACATCTTTCATATAGCAGGGAGACCCTTCCTTTTGATAAGAATATAATCCTTGACTAGCTTGTTGAGGCTTGAATTAAAAGTATTAAATGTAGACATTTTCAGAGTCATGAATTGATTTCAAATAGGTCTCAACATGTGCCATTCTAAAAGGTTTTATTCTTTATGTAGGCCACCACCAAGTCAGCTATTCCTCACATAAAACGATCTATAACCTCACTCAGTCGTCATTCATCCAGCTATTGTCATGGATAGGCACAAAACCCCTGTGGGCAGCCTGATGTTCAACATGTTTTTATGTTTGAAAATTACCGCTGAATTTAATTTCATTTTGTAACCATGCAGTTTTAATATGACCTTGAATCTTGTCTCTTGAGTTCTGCTGGTTTGGGGCTATTGTGTTTATTTATGCGTTGATGATGATGGTGATGATCAATCATTGGGAACTGGTAATCAAGATCTTTATGCAGATTCTGAGCAATCTTGGTCTTCTGGCACTGCAATAAACATTAGTTCTACAAAGCAACTATACCAACTAGCTATTGCTCTGAAATTGTTTGTTGGACTCGGGATGTGATCTGACCAATTTGAACACGTTTCTGATGACAATGTAACCATTCCAATTATTTTCGAGAGCCCATTCCCATACTTACTTCCCAAGATCAAGCCAGCAACTAGGAAAGGAAACTGCCTTCCTTACCTGGTCTGACCTACGTGTGACTCCAGACCATAGGAATGTGGTTGACACTAGGAATTGGCAATAAAGGCTGTCCTAGCCAGCTATGTCCTGTGAATATTTTTTTTAAAAAAAGGCTGTGGAGGCCACGTCATTGAATATATGGGAGAAAGAGATTTTTTTTTGAATTTTAAAGACATTAACAGGTATGGGAGAAAGCAGGAATGTAGTATTGAGATGGAAGATCAGGCATGATTATCCTGAATGGGGGAATCAGTTTCAAAGGGCTGAATGGCCTACTCATACTCATCGTTTCTATGCGTCTATATGATGACTCTGAGATGAGCGAGGTTTGATTTCCAATGCACTACTCCAGCAAGGTGTAACAAGGCAGCCTTGCAAGACAATGGTTTTTTGCCACAATGGGCGACTCTGCATGAAGCATTCTCTGCTGCGGCTCAGGAGCCCCACTCAGTTATAACAGTCTCTGTGCTTATAATACAGAATGCAATTGGGCTGAGAATGTGCAAGATTCACTCTGTTTTCCCTGGGTCTCTCTCGGCCAGCTGACCCTTTCGTCTATGTCTGCCTTTTGCAAAGCCCTTCTAAACAGTTGGCGTCCAAAGTTATCAGTCCAGTTACCAATGGGATATCTTCAAATCTCACTTGTGTGGATGCCAGGAGGCTATAGCCAAATTCACCGTATAGAATATCGTTAGTCAAACAGCTATCATTCACCGAGTGAAAGACAAAGCACAGAGAGCGCTGGAGGAACTCAGCGGGTCTGGTAGCGTCTGTGTAGAGAGAAATAGAGTCAATATTTCAGAGATAGTAGGGTCTTGACCCGAAACATCAGCTTTCCTTCTCCTCTGATGCTGTTTGGCCTGCTGTGTTCATCCAGCTCGACATCTCGTTGAGTCAATGTTTCAAGTGTGATTTGTCACTGCTTCAGAACTCAGTTATTCTTTCTCCAGAGATGCTGCCAGACATGTCAAGTTTCTCCAGCACTTTCTGCTTGAATTTAGTTTGCCTGCATCAACAGTATTTGACTGTATTTTTTTTCCGAAGTGAGTGATCTTGCTCTCCCAAGAGATGCTAAGGACAAGTGTGAGATAATGAAGGTGGAAACTCTGCGTATTTCCTCCTGATGAGAATAGGTTGTCCAGATCACACCAAGGAGTGCGCCGAGGATGTGGGTTTGGGAGACTCAGTCAAGTTTCTGACATTCCACATTGTCATGGACCAGACCAAACTCCCTGTTCATGTACTTATCCAAATGTCTTATCCAAATCCACATGTGAACCACCCTCTGTGTAAAAAATTTGCCCCTCATGTCTTTTTTAAATCTCTCCTCTCACCTTGAAAATGTGCCCCCTAGTCCTGAATTCCCCATCCTAGGGAAAAGACAACTATCCTTAACTCTATCTATACCTCTCATTATTTTATAAACTTCTATCAGGTCGCCTCTCAATATCCTATGGTCCAGTGGACAAAGTCCCATCCTATCCAGCCTTTCTTTATAACTCAAACCTTCCATACCCAGCATCATCCTGGTAAAACTCTTCTGAACCTCTCCAGTTTAATAATATCCTTCCTAGAACTGGGCAACCAGAACTGCACACAGTACTCCAGAAGAGGCCTCACCAGTGTCCTGTAAACCTCAACATGACATCCCAACTCCTATACTCAAAGGACTGAGCAATGAAGGCAAGTGTGCCAAACGCCTTTTTAACTATCCTGTTTACATGTGACACAAACTTCAATGAATTATGTACCTGTAGCCCTAGGTCCCTCTGTTCTACAACACCACCCAAGGCCCTACCATTAATTGTATAAGCTCTACCCTTGTTTGTTGTACCAAAATGCAATATCTTGAATTAATCCAGATTGAACTCTATCTGCCATTTTGCAGCCTATTGACCCATTTGATCAAGATCCTTCTGCAATCTTAGAAAACCTTCTTCGCTGTCACCATCTCACTCAACCTTTCTTCATTAAAATAAACCAGGATAAAATATTTCTCTTAAAGCCATAGTATCATTACAACATTCTCTTACTCATCTTGGAAATAACAGATACAGCTTTTCTGATGTCGTTATTGATATTAGTATCAAGTGATAGATTGCTGGTGATTGTGGAATCCAGCCATGTGAAGCTATCAACAATCTCCAGGGTCACATTTTCAATGCTGTTAGATAGTAATATTCTGGCCAATGGTATTTGTCTTCCTGATACTGATGATCAATTCCCCCTCTTTTCACCAGTTATTTTCAGAAATAGCGATTTTAAAATTCATTTACAGGATGAGGGCGTCACTGGCCAGGCAGCATTTATTGCCCATCCCTAATTGCCCAGAGGGCAGTTAAGAGTCAACCACATTGCTGTGGATCTGGAGTCACATGTAGGCCAGACCAGGTAAGGATGGCAGCTTCCTTCCCTAAAGGACATTAGTGAACCAGAGATAACAAGGTGTAGAGCTGGATGAACACAGCAGGCCAAGAAGCATCAGAGGAGCAGAAAAGCTGACGTTTCAGGTCTGGACCCTTCTTCAGAAATGGGGGAGGGGAAAGGGATTCTGAAATAAATAGAGAGAGTTGGGGGAGGCGGATGGAAAATGGATGGAGGAGAAGATAGATGGAGAGGAGACAGACAGGTCAAGGAGGCGGGGATGGAGCCAGTACAGGTGAGTGTAGGTGGGGAGTTAGAGTGGGGGCTGGTCAGTCAAGGGAAGATGGTCAGGTCAAGGAGGCGGGGATGAGGCTGGTAGGTAGGAGGTGGGGTTGGGGTTTGAAGTGGGAGTAGATAGATGGGAGAAAGGACAGACAGGTTAGGGAGGCAGGTACGAGCTGGGCTGGTTTTGGGATGCCGTAGGGGGAGGGGAGATTTTGAAGCTTGTGAAGTCCACATTGATACCATTGGGCTGCAGGGTTCCCAAGTGGAATATGAGTTGCTGTTCCTGCAACCTTCGGGTGGCATCGTTGTGGCACTGCAGGAGGCCCAGGATGGACATGTCGTCTGAGGAATGGGAGGGGGAGTTGAAATGGTTCGCGACTGGGAGGTGCAGTTGTTTATTGCGAACCGAGCGTAGGTGTTCCACAAAGCGGTCTCCAAGCCTCCACTTGGTTTCCCCGAAGTAGAGGAGGCCACAACAGGAACAGTGGATACAGTATACCACATTAGCAGATGTGCAGGTGAACATCTGCTTGATGTGGAAGGTTTTCTTGGGGCCTGGGATAGGGGTGAGGGGGAGGTGTAGGGGCAGGTGTAGCACTTCCTGCGGTTGCAGGGAAAAGTACCGGAGGTGGTGGGGCTGGAGGGGAGTGTGGAGCAGACAAGGGAGTCACGGAGAGAGTGGTCCCTCCGGAAAGCAGATAAGGGTGGGGAGGGAAAAATGTCTTTGGTGGTGGGGTTGGATTGCAGATGGCGGAAGTGTCGGAGGATGATGCGTTGGATCCGGAGGTTGGTGGGGTGGTACATGAGGAGAGAGGGGGATTCTGTTTTTGTTGTTATTGCGGGGAGGGGGTGTGAGGGATGAGTTGCGGGAAATGCAAGAGACGCGGTCGAGGGCGTTTTCGACCACTGTGGAGGGGAAGTTGCGGCCCTTGAAATACAAGTGGAATGCCTCATCTTGGGAGCAGATGTGGTGGAGGCGAAGGAATTGGGAATAGGGGATGGCATTTTTGTAAGAAGGTGGGTGAGAGGAGGTGTATTCTAGGTAGCTATGGGAGTCGGTAGGCTTGAAATGGATATTGGTTTCCAGGTGGTTGCCAGAGAGAGGTATCAGAGATGGTCCAGGTGAACTTAAGGTTGGGGTGGAAGGTGTTAGTGAAGTGGAAGAACTGGTTGAGCTCCTTAGTGAACCAGATGGGTTTTTCACTGACAATTGATTCACGGTCATAATTAGATTCTTAATTCCAGATACTTATTAAATTCAAATTCCACAATCTGCCATGGTGGGATTCAAACCCGGGTGCCCCAGAACATTACCTGGGTCTCTGGGTTAACAGTCCAGCAATAATACCACTGGGCCATTGCCTCCCCCATTCCCTCACAGCACAGTTATTTGGTGAGTTAGCAAATGTTACAGCATTTAGCTTGAATGCAGCTCATTTTCATTCATTTTGCTCATTTGCTTTAATCACTCTGCACGCATTGGGTGGCCTGATCTGTGTCTTAAACTCCCATGTATCGTCATTACAACATATTCACTTGTTTGTAACAAACACTAGTTCTTGTGAGTATAGAAACCTGGTCAGTGTTTTCTGTTAACTTGGTTCCATCAGACAAGTAAATTGGACACTTTGTGAATTTTGATTACATATGAAGTCGTACAGTGACCCTGGGGGGAAGTGGGGATTGAGAATCAATGCACTGTCCCATGTGAGTCATAGTAAAAGAGAAATTTGAATTTCCAATTATTAGCTGAAAGGATGATATGTCGCGATTTCATATTTTAAGTGAAATTTTACTATTACAATGAGTAAAGTTTGAAGTTATAATGGTTGCAACAAACTCAACAACTGAGATGAGGAGGAATTTCTTCTGTCAGAAAGTTATGAGTCTTTGAAACTCCTCACTACAGAGAGCTGTTGGGATAGGGTTTTTGTGCATGTTTAAGGCTGAGATAGATTGAATCACGTAAGAATCATCATAGGATACCTATAGTGTGGAATTGGGCCATTCAGCCCATCAGGTCTACACTAACCCTCCAAAGAGCATACACCCAGTCATAGAGTCATGGAGATATACACCATGGACACAGACCCTTCAGTCCAACTCATCCATGCCAAGCAAATACCCTAAATTAATCTAGTCCCATTTGCCAGCGTTTTGCCCATATCCCTCTAAACCCTTCCTATTCACATATTCATCCAGATGCCTTTTAAATGTTGTAATTGTACTAGCCTCCACCACTTCCTCTGGCAGCTCTTTCCATATACGCACCAACCTCTGTGTGAAATAGCTGCTCCTTAGGTCCCTTTTAAATCTTTCCCCTCTTACCTTAAACCCACACCCGCTAATTTTGGACTCCCCTACCCCGGGGAAAAGACCTTGCCTACTTACATTATCTATATCACTAATGATTTTATAAAACTCTATAAGGTCACCCCTCAGCCTCTGACACTCCAGGGAAAATACCCCAGCCTATTCAACCTCTCCCTGTAGCTCAACCCCACACAGGTATGAATTTGTAAAGCTACCACAGTACTCCCTCTGAGTCCAAGGTATCTGCCTACTTTATGCTACCCCACTGAACCGCAGGTTCGTCTGACCGGGATTTTCTACAGCTGTAGCATAATGTGTATTTGTTCTATTCCTTTAGATATAAAGACCGTGAAAATACCAAAACAAGAGCAAGATTAGGCAATTCAGCCCTTTGAGCTATTCAATATGATCTTGGCTGATCCTCCATCTCAATACCATATTCCTGCTTTCTCCCTATACCCCATGCATTTAGAGTCTAAAATTTATTTATCTCTTTATTCAGACCTTCTTCCAAAGAAGACTTATATTGGACCCAATATTAGTCTTGTTACGCTTTCTCTTTCCACAGATGCTGCCAGAGCTGCTGAGCTCCTCCAGTATTTTCTGTTTTATTTCGGAACTGCAGAATCCACAGTGCGTTACTTTTCATAATCCATGTACCTGGGTCCCTAAATCTCTCAGGGCTCAAATCATTTGTTGATAACCCACAGAATCTCTTCTTTACACTCTCTCAATGTCTATTAGGACCTCCCAAAACAACTCTGAGACAGACAAAATGCATTCAAAGAGTAGCCAGTGTTGTATTTTGGGGAGGTGATGGCTTAATGGCATCATCGCTGGACAATTAATCCAGAAATTCAACTAGTATTCTGGGGTCCCGGTTCAAATTTGAATTCAACTAGAATTAAGATGATGGCCATGAAACCATTGCTGATTGCCAGAAAAATCCATCTGGCTCATTAATGTCCTTTGGGGAAGGAAATCTGCCATCCTTACTTGGTCTGGCCTACCTGTGACTCCAGACACACAGTAATGTGGTCGACTCTCAACTGCCCTCTGAAATGGCTGACCAAGCCACTCAGTTCAAGGGCAACTAGGAATGGGTAATAAATGCTGATCAACCAGCGACACCCATGTCCCACAAGTGAATATAAAAAAAAGTTACGAAATGCAGCAGGTAAGATCTCTCTCAAACATCAGTAATAATCAAGACAGCCTGTATTTTTTGCTCCATTAATCATGTTTTTGCAAATGCTTAGCATATAAATCAACTTTCTTTCCAGCTACAAAATGCTGTCCTCACATTAGTAGTCAGCATCAATTTCTCACCCCAGAATATGTAAGTATAACTTACTTTATGCTGTAAATTGACATGTGGGATCAAACAAGAACTATTGTGTGTTACAAATAAGTAAAATCTCATCACAGCTATGACCTGTCAAGATATGGCTGTACTCATTAAAACTCTACCACCCTTTTAAAACCCCTAAACACAGACACACACACACACACACACACACACACACACAGACAAGCAACAAAAAAATAGGTTTGATAGGTGGAGGGACAAAGAAAATGGGAACCACTGTTCAATAGCACCAGTCCTCAGAATTCCCTGAGATGATCCTTTCAGTTTGCCATATCTGCTGTTCTTTAATCTCTTAATTTTGGATTCCTTCATTCCTTTGTAGGAGACATGGGGTGATTAGTACAACTAACTGCAACGTCTCTTAGTTAAGGGCAGTAGCTTATAGCAATACTTGGGAGAAAATAACTGACTTTCTACAGGCTTCAGCTGTTTTTTTACTGCTGAGAGAGACTCACTACTGCCCTTCCTGCACCCTGAAATCTTTCTCCCTGTATCGTTTGCACCCACCCGCTGTTAAGCGAGAAGCAATCAGAATGTTATCATCAGGCTGCTGATTGTTGTATTCCACAACTGTTCACAATTGCACAAACCAATCAGCTTCCTGTTTCTGGCCAAATATCACTCTGGTCCTGACCTGCCAACAACCGTCTTCCCTCACTACTCGAAAAAAGCAGCGGTGTAAACACCACACACAATGAGTTTCAATAACTTTTTTTCAAATTGCAGCAACTCCTTCCTCCACCCTTCACTTTTAAAACAGCTCTTTTCCCTTTTCAGTCTGCAATCAAAACTACAAAAAACAAAATGATATTGGTCTTTACTGTTTAAGACTGTCTTCATGGAAACCCAAATCATCTTGCCCTGCAGAGCAGTGTTTGTCAAAAGATCAAGCTCTGAGAAGTTAATTAAAAGAAAAATGACAGTCAGGTTAAAGAAATGGACAAGGAAATCACAGCCTGGGCTTATTGTATAGGATTACTATTGCAACAGCTCGTTGAGCAGAGTAAAACAAAACTGTCTTGCAATGGTATAATTTGATTCCTAATGTGAAGAAATGTAATAGCGTTGCAGATGCAATGTTGAAATGGCTCAGTTTCCTATGTTTCAAAGAGCTTCCGTAATGAGGCCCTTTGGGAGATACATCATATCGGCTGATATCTAAGGTCGGCAACAATGCAAACGTGAATATTGCAGGTAGTTGGAGATCTTGTTTACTCTCTTAGTTTCTTTTTGTAAGGTGCTGTTTAAAGTGTTTCCTTTCCAAGGACAGATAGTTAATTCTAAGTTGATTTAACTAATTTAGACCAAATTCATAGGCTCATAGAATCCCTACAGTGTGGAAACAGGCTCTTCAACCCAACAAGTCCACACCAACCCTTGGAGCATCCCACCCAGACCCATCCCCCTATAACTCACCTAATCTACCCATCCCTGAACACTATGGGCAATTTAGCATTGCCAATTCACCTGGCCTGCACATCTTTGGACTGTGGGAGGAAACCGGAGCACTCGGAGGAAACCCACACAGACATGGGGAGAATGTGCAAACACCACACAGACAGTCCCCCAAGGGTAGAATCGAACCCGGGTCCCTGGCGCTGTGAGGCAGCAGTGCTAACCAGAACTCATTGTTCTCAAAAATGATATGTCTAATAAAAATTTCATTGCCATGGGCTGTCAAAACAAAGTTGGTCATGATGAGTGAGGTAAATAAGGCATACTTTCAGCAATCCTTTGGGTCAACATTCAAGTAGCCAAATTTGAGTTTACAATTTGATTCTAAATGTAACTACATTTTAGTTGGATTAGCAATACAATTATTGACATCAAAGTCAGATCACTTTAACTTAGGTAAGATTTGAATGAAGTAACGATATCCATCTAAACGTCAGGAAGTATATAGTTCAGTAGGATTTTGTTAGAATCTCCATAGAACCTTACCAAATAATCACATCATGTGAATGGTGTGACAAGATTTCACTTTTACAGACATTTACTGTAAGAAGCAAGCCAAAAGCAACATTAACTAAACATTACAACAAAGGACAACAAATACGCTAAACTACAAAAACAACATGTGAACAAATGATATATCCTTTCAGATACAGAGAAATTGTACAAACAACATTACGCCCTCTTACCAATAACGCCATCAATCATCAAACCATTCCCCCTAACATTCCCGGCAACAACAACCAATTAAGAACAAATGTGTCCAGCAGATTATCAGGATGTCCTTTTGAAAATATAAATATTCAAAGCATGTGTTGCCAATGGTGAGATAGCCACAGCTTGCACATGAGCAGATGGGTTTTAATCTATTCACTTGTGGGACATGGGTGTCGCTGGCTGGTCCAGCATTTATTGCCCGTCCCTAGTTGCCCTTGAGAAGGTGGGGGTGAGCTGCCTTTTTGAATTGCTGCAGTCCACCTGCTGCAGGTTGACCCACAATGCCCTTAGGGAGAGAATTCCAAGATTTTGACACAGTGACAGTGAAGGAACAGTGATATATTTCCAAGTCAGGATGGTGAGTGACTTGGAGGGGAACTTGAAGGTGGTGCTGTTCCCATGTATCTGATGCCCTTGTCCTTCGAGATGGAAGTAGTCGTGGGTTTGGAAGCTGCTGTCTGAAGATCTTTAGTGATTTTCTACAGTGCATCGTTGTAGATAGAACACACTGTTCCTACTGACCGTTGGCGGTGGAGGGAGTGGATGCTTGTGGATTTGGTGCCAATCATTTGGACACATATTGCTTCAATACCTGAGAAGTCACAAATGGTGCTGAATATTGTGCAAACATCAGCAAGCATCCCCACTTCTGACTGTATGACAGAGGGAAGGTGGGAGGGAATAATGTTGGTATCATCATAGCTGTGACAGAGACTTCTTCACCAGGATGTGTTTGAGCATGTGCAGGTGTAGACAATGAAGAAATGTAAGCTCCCCATGACCCTTAGCAATGCAGAAAAGTGAAAGGCTTGAACATAATCGTCTTCTTGGTAGAAGCCAGCTCTCTGCGCAAATATATGTCTTTTCCAGAAAGCATAAAGCATCATATTAAGAGCACGATTGATCATTTTAAAGTGTATATAAAGTTATTGTAGCTATTAGTGCACTCACATTTGTTGGTAGTTTTCCCTCGTTTACCTTAGCAAAGCTTACAGCTTGTCAGATCCCTTAGTCCTCTTTGTTTGAAAGAAAACTGTTCCGGTTTCTCTTGTCTAATGAAAACCCCTGAGTTGTGGCCTGAATCTTAGTGAGTTTGTAGTTTCCATTGTCCTGTTAAGTTGAAGTGAACATTGAGGCCTACAACTGCATCTCTTTCATGGCATCTAACCTGAAATGGAACTGGGATGTGCTGAAAGGCTGTGGCCATCTTGTCTTTTCATATCTAATGGAATCTGAATAGAGCCTGTCTTCAGGGTTTAGTTAGCACTTTTGCATTGGTGTGCTCACCAAATGGAGATTGGCCAGTGAATTCCTCCATCTCGAAATTTCTGCGTCAACTACAACAATGCAAAGTGATTTAGAAGATTATGACAGTGAGAACTCTGACATCAGGTTCTAAACCTGACTCCATAACACACTAAAGTCATAATGTCATAAGAAATAGGAGAGTGAATTAGACCATTCAGCCCCTCAAGCCTGGTCTGCCATGCAGTGAAATCATGGCTCATCTGTTCAGCGTTGTAATTCCACTTTCCTGCCTGCCCATCCCATGATCCCTAACTCCCTTAGAATCCCTACAGTTTGAAAACAGGCCCTTCGGCCCAACAAGTCCACACCGAATCTCGGAGCATCCCACCCAGATCTGTCCCCCTGTAATCCACACATCCCTGGACACTACGGGCAATTTAGCATGGCCAATCCACCTAACCTGCACATCTTTGGACTGTGGGAGGAAACCGGAGCACCCAAAGGAAACCCACACAGACACAGGGAGAATGTGCAAACTCCACACAGACAGTCACCCGAAGCTGGAATCGAACCTGGGTCCCTGGTGCTGTGAGGCAGCATTGCTGACCACTGAGCCACCAAGCTGCCCTTGAGCCTGTAGATCAGTCCTGAGTAAATTCAATGATCCAACCTCCACTCCTCTCTGTGGTGCAGAACTGCAAAGGCTAACAACTGTTCAAGAGAAGGAAGCCTCCCTCATCCGTATCTTCATCTTTTACTTTCAAACTGTATCCCCTATTTTTAGATTCCCCCACAAGGGGTAATATCCTCTTGGCACCCACATGCCCAGACCCCTCAGGAAGCTTTGATGTTTCGATGAGATCAGTCTCATTCATCTTCCCCTTTCTCTCTGGCTGCGGGACATCCAAGGTGAATGGATGGCAGTGACTTCGAAAACCAGGGGGTCGATGCCATGGATGGGCATGCGGGAACCGATTGCTGTGTGGGCAACCTTGGAGCAACTGCCCACATTTGCAGCTAAGAGAGAATATTGCTCTTGTTATTCTAAAGGCTAATGAGTATCAACCAAACCAGTTCAAGAAGTTCAAGGCTGTCCCTTGTTAGTGGTAGAACTCTGTTTAGTTTAACTCCGGTGCAGCCTAGACCTAACATTTAAAAATTTGTCTCTTCATTCTCCTCAGCAATTTAATAATTTATTTGTTAGGTGACGGTTGCTGCTTGCAATCATGCGTTTCTAAGATTGAAAATATCAACACTGAGGAGGTCATTGCTAGTGAACAGTTTACACTAGTCTGCAATGTAACTTGGGTCCAGAAGATACAGGGACACAGATTTGGGTTAAGTAGGGCACAAGGCTTCCAAATCTGGTTCAATCACTTTCATCAATTAGCTGGAAGAAGCTGGAGGACAAGCAGAAAGAAGCCACTAACTCAGTGAAGTGAGTTTCAAGCCCATACTGTTCCATGTGGTCATATTTTGAAAAATTCCACAAACCACTTGAAATATGGCCCAACGATCTCAGATGGGCAAGTTTACAAATTGCATAGTTTACAAATTGGTCTGAGCTGCCACGGTTTGATAAAATCATGCTTTCACAGTCTGTGTTAGGTTTATGAATATTTTTTGAGGTGTGATCATCACTGGTTAGACCAGTATTTATTGCCCATCCTGAATTACCCAGAGGAAAGTTAAGAATCAGGCACATTGCTGTGGGTCTGGAGACACGTGTAGGCCAGACCAGGCAAGAACAGTAGATTCCCTTCCTGAAAGGACATAGTGAACCGGATAGGTTTTTACAATAATTGACAGTGGGTCATATAGTTTCCATTAGGATCCAAATTATATTGAATTCAGCAATTTTATTAAATATCAAATTGCACTGTCTGCCAAGGTGGGATTTGAACCAAGTTCCCAAAACAATGGCTTGGGGCTCGGGATTGCTAGGCCCCTCATTCCTGTGTATGGGGTATTCAGAAAATGTTGTTATCACTCGAAGGGCCAACTGAAATTGTGAATTTCTTCAGAAATTGAAGGCAGAGGAGAAACAGGAACATAATCCCACTTATACTGCCCATCAGGGTTACTGCAAGGTAAACTTTGTTAGCTCAAGTTGCCATCAAGAAACACTCCTATGCGTGCAATCACCATGGATCTACGCTATATTTAGAAACTGTAAATAGTAGTTAAAAATGAACAAGTCCAAGCACACATTAAAAATACAAGATAAGGAAAGGTTGCAGATCTACCGGCTAGTGCGAGAGGCATTGCATGAGAAACTGAGCCACAGAAGTCCCGTTGCTCCTCAACCTAGGGATTGGTTTGAAGAGTGGGACAGCAACTTGTGTCCTTCTGACTTTGAGGTGACGGCTGTTGCTAACGAAGCCGAGGCTGGCACTTACACAGCATACTCAACCCTCTGTGCATCGCATCCAAATGGCAATGCTACAACAACTGTACAATGTCAACAGCATTTGAAACAATTCCAAATGCAGACACAGATACTTAAATAGAATGGGTGTTGATTAGTGCAGTTGGCTTGACAGCTGACTTGAGGCAGGGTGATGTCAACAGCATGGGTTTGGTTCCTGTACTGGCCAAAGTCACCTTAGATCCCACCTTCTCAGCTTTGCTCCTTCCGTGAGGCATCGTAACCCTCAGGTTAACTCACCACCAGTGTTCGCACTCGAATGGGAGAGCAGGACTGTAATGACAGCCCTTTTTTAAATTTGAATAGAATATTCATGAACTGACAGGAAATAGGAGCAGGACTAAGCATTTGGTCTACCTTGCCAAAATTCAACCTAATGTCAAGCCCATTCCATCTGGCATTCTGTCTGATTGATAATCCGATTCGGCCTAGTTTAGAAACTGAATCTGACGCTTAACAGTGGTCTGTTATAGAGTCATAGAGTCATATAGCATGGAACCAGACCTAAGTCTATGCTGACCATGTTCCCAAACTAAACTAGTCCCAACTGCCTGCTCTTGGCCCATATCTCTCCAAACCTTTCCTATTCATGTACTTATCCAAATGTCCAAATGAAGTTCATTCCACACGCCAACCACAAATTTGCCCCCATGTCTTTTATAAATCTCTCAACTTAAAATGTGCCCCCTAGTCTTGAAATCCCCCATCCTAGGGAAAAGACAACTACCATGAACTATTTGTTCAAAATAACTTTTACCTATCAACAGGATGAAGCTGGCAGACAGGAAAAAGCAATCATTGATTATAAACAGCGATATCAGTGTAATAAGTTGCAGGTAATTCTATGTCGATATATCTCAGGAAACTCCTCACTCTTTTCCTTCCCTCCTCACCTTATGCTTTCTCCTATTCTGGGAACATGGGAACAGAAGTAGGCCATTCAGCCCTTTGAGCCTATCCCATCATTCAACACAATCATGGCTGATCAGACATTACAGTGCCATTACGCATCCTATCCCCATGATGCTGTACACCATTGATACTCAGAGAAATTTTTCAACTTCTATTTTAAACACACTCCAAGAATGAGCCTCCATCACCGTTCAAAGAGCTGGCACAGGTCAGGCATGATGGGCAGAATAATCTCCTTCAGTGCTGTTTGAATTTTTGATTTGATGAAATCTACTTCCTTTCCTCTGTCTCCCAAATAAGCAATCAGCCGATTAACTCTGTTGTGGAAGTGTGTCTTGAATGTTGATGGTTGGCAGAGGGAGGCAAAGATGAAAGCTGATCTGCATCCCACTGTCAAGCAGAGAGGGAAACATTTCCAAATGGTCTCACTGAGTTCCCCAGGCTCTGTTCGAAAAGGATAGCTTGCCTCACGATGGCAGACGCCTGGAAGCACAGCCAGAGAATGGCATACGACACAATTTGAATAAAGGGCTAAAGTATCATTAAATAGACTGCAGAGAACTAAAAAGCTATGTTTCTATTAAACTTTATAACATTTCTCCAACATCTCAAAGCACTTCACCTCTAATGAATTATTAGACAGTGCAATGATTTTGAAGACAAATATGTCAAGCATTTTGTGCACAGCAAGGACATAAAAGTGAGATTAATAATCACAATCTGATTTTATATGGTGTTGGCTCCGTTCCACTTTTCAATGATCGGGAATAGACTGTCTCAAAGGTTGATGGAAATAATTAATAGGAGACTCAGTGCATACTTGAAAATGAAATATTTCCAGGCTATGCAACAACCAAAACTGCTTTACAGGAATGTTATCAGATATTGTTTCGACATTAAGCCTCATAAAGAGGGTATTAGGATTGATGAATAAAAGCATGGACCAAGGGTTAGAATTTAAGGGGTGACTTAAGAGATGAGAGAGGTAGGGAGGCAGAGAGGGTGAGGGAGGAAATTCCAAGACTTCAGAAAGAGAAAGTCAACACACAAGTCTGGCATGTCCATCTGACCAGCATAAATGCAGTGGAACAAACTTCCTGTGAATTCAAACTCTATAGCACAGAAAAAGGCCCTCCAGCCCATCACATTAGTACTGGTCAAAAACAACCACCTATCTATTCTAACAGAGATAGTAAGAACTGCAGATGCTGGAGAATCTGAGATAACAAGGATTTCACAAGTTTCAAAATCTCCTCTCCCCCTACCGCATCCCAAAACCAGCCCAGCTCGTCCCCGCCTCCCTAACCTGTTCTTCCTCCCACCTATCCCCTCCTCCCACCTCAAGCCCCACCCCCATTTCCTACTTACTAACCTCATCCCACCCCCTTGACCTGTTCGTCCTCCCTGGACTGACCTATCTCCTCCTTACATCGCCACCTACACTCACCTTTACTGGCTCTATCCCCGCCTCTTTGACCTGTCTGTCTCCTCTCCACCAACTTCTCCTCTATCCATCTTCTATCCGCCTCCCCCTCTCTCCCTATTTATTTCAGAACCCCCTTCCCCTCCCCCATTTCTGATGAAGGGTCTAGGCCCGAAACGTCAGCCTTCCTGCTCCTATGATGCTGCTTGGCCTGCTGTGTTCATCCAGCTCCACACCTTGTTATCTCACCTAACCATTCTAATCCCATTCTCCAGAGACTGAATAGCTGGGGCTATTTTGCCTGGAGCATCAGAGGCTGAGGGGTGACCTTAGAGAGGTTTGGAAGATCACAAGGATCATGGATAGGGTGTATAGCCAAGGTCTTTTTACCAGGGCAGGGGAGTCCAAAGCTAGAGGCCATAGGTTTAAGGGTGAGACAGGACAGATTTAAAAGGGACCTAAGGGGCATGTAGAGGTTGGTGCATGTATGGAATGAGCTGCCAGAGAAAGTGGTGGAGGCTGGTACAATGACAACGTTTAAAAGGCATCTGGATGGGTATATGAATAAGGCCTTAAAGGGGTATGGGCCAATTGTTTCTAGATTAATTTCAGATATCAGGTCGACATGGACGGGTTGGACCGAAGGGTCTGTTTCCGTGCAGTACAACTCTATGACTCTGTGTCCCTTCTGAATCTCTTAAGGAAAACAATTCCAGTCTGTCCAATCTCCCTTCATAATTGAAACTGTCTAGCACAGGCAACATCCTGGGGAATCTAAACAAAAGACAAAAGAACTACAGATGCTGTAAATCGGAAACAAAAACAGAAATTGCTAAGAAAGCTCAGCAGGTCTGGCAGCATCTGTGAACAGAAACCAGGGTCGACATGTTGGATCAAGTGAACTTGGTAAATCTCCTCTGTACCCTCTCCAGTCTGTCACAAACCTCCTATAATGTGGATTTCAGAACTGCACTCAATACCCTAGCTACGGCCAGACCAATGTTTTATACAGCTCCAGCATAACCTCCCTGTTCTTAAAATCTATGCCCCAGCTAATGAAAGCGAGTATCCCATATTCCTTTCCATATCCACGTGTCTTTATACTTTAAGGGGCTGGTGTACCTGCACACCAAGGTCCCTCTGATCCTCGATGCTTCCCAGGTCCATCATGTATTCCTTTGCCTTCTTTCTCTTGCTCAAATGCATCACCTCACACTTATCTGGATTGAATTGTGATTCAATTTATCATCTGATCCTAAAGGTGTCCCCTCCAACTGTACAGCCTTCCCTCAGCAGTGCACTGGACTGTCTGCTTGTGTTATATGCTCAGGCCTCTGGAGTTGTATACGACATCTCTATGTGAAGTATAATAAGATTTATGTAAATCATGATAGTATAACTAATGCTAAAACAATGACCACAGTAAAGACTAGTCAAGAATGAGCATGTGAAGAGAGAGGTATTGGGTACTGCACTAGGGAACCTATATTTGAGAACCTAATATACACAAATGCAAATAAAACAGCAAAAACAGAAATTGCTGGAAAAGCTAATCAGAAAAAAAACTTCATGGATGACACCCAGGTTGGTGCTGTAGTGAACAGTGAAGAAGGTTATCTAAGTTTACAAAGAGATCTTGATCAATTGAGTCAATGGCAGATGGAGTTTAGTTTAGATAAATGCAAGGTATTGCATTTTGGTAAAACAGACAAGGGCAGGACTTATACAATTAAAAGTAGGGCCTTGCCTAGTGTTGTGGAACAGAGGGACCTGGGGATTCAGGTACATAATTCTTTGAAGTTTGCATCACATATAGACAGGGTGGTTAAGAAGGTGGTTTGGCATGCTTGCCTTCATTGCTCAGTCCCTTGAGTGTAGGAGTTGGGACATTACGTTGAGGTTGTACAAAACTTTGGTGAGGCCTCTTCTGGCGTATTTTGTCCAGTTCTGGTTGACCTTTATATGAAGAATATTATTAAGCTGGAGGGGGTTCAGAAGAGATTTACCAGGATGTTGCAGGGAACGGAGGGTTTGAGCTATAGGGAGAGGCTGGATTCGCTGGGACTTTTTTTCACTGGAGCATTGGAGTTTGAGGGGGTCACCTTAAAGAGGCTTATAAAAATCATGAGGGGTATAGATAAGGGACATGGCAGATGTCTTTTCTCTAGGGTGGGGGATTTCAAGACAAGGGGGCATATTTTTAAGTTGAGAGGAGAAAGATTTAAAAAAGACACAAGGGGCAATTTTTTTACACAGAGATTGGCTTGTGTATGGAATGAACTTCCAGCGGAAGTGGTAGATGTGAGTACAGTTACAACATTTTAAAAACATTTAGATAAATACAGGAATAAGAAATGTTTGGAGAGATATGGGCCAAGCCCAGACAGGTGGATGCAGTTTAGTTTGTGATTCATAAAATCCATACAGTGTGGAAACAGGCCCCTTGGCCCAACAAGTCCATGCTGACCCTCAGAGCATCCCACCCAGACCCATTCCCTGTAACCTACACACCCCCAAGGACTAGGGGCAAATTAGCATAGCCAATCCAGCTAGCCTGCACATCTTTGGACTGCGGGAGAAAGCCAGAGCACTCAGAGGAAACCCACACAGACACAGGGAGAATGTGTAAACTTGACACAGACAATCACCTGAGGGTGGAATTGAACCCAGGTCCCTGATGCTGTAAAGCAGCAGTGCTAACCACTGAGCTACTGTGCTGCCCTGGCTTGACTGAAAGGTCTGTTTCTGTGCTGAGTATGGTGAACACTGGGACCTTGAGCAAATTTAAGGAGTAGAGAGACGGATTTTTAATTTGTAATGGGTTGAAGAGTTATGGGAAGTGGACAAGAAGATGGAGGTTGAGGCGAGATTAGCCATGACCTATCAAATGGTGGAGCAGGCTCAAAGGGCTCCTAATTCTGATATGCTTATCACATCTGATAACCAACAAGAGTTTGACAAAATGGGTAACAAGCAGGTGTTTCACAAACTGGATACCCACAGTGTGTTCCCACAGATACCCTTAGACTAAAAGTCAAAGTTGCTGACTACACTTACTATAACACTCAGTAGATATTGCTTCGACTGTCTACTGTTTAGGGTTTCTTCCAAAGAACAAAGTTTAGAATCTGGGACAGAAAACAGGGAACAATTTTCCATATGGATGCTGTCCTAGTGTATGTTATAATAAAGAAGGAACACAACCAGTGGGTCAGAGATGTATTAAAGAAACTACAGTACTCAGGCTTTACACCAAATGAGAAATTGCTGTTCTCAAAACAGCAATTACATTTTGAGCACACATTATCTGAGAACAAGGCGTCACAGTGGACCCAAGGAAGACAAAGGCCATCAGTGAATATCTAGCAGCTGAATGTGTTTATGATGTCCAGCGTTTCTTAGCCATAGTGAATCAACCAAGTTAATTGCCAATGTAGCTGGTCTCACTTCATAGCCCATCCAACAGAGACAACTCACAGCTCGGGTTAGGAAAGATAGACTTAACGAACCAGCTCGACAAGTGAACCAACCACAGCATAGACCACACAGTCTGCTGAGCAAAAATTCACCCATAGGAGGGCTTTTGAAGAGAGGCCAGCAGTGTTCTTAGACTCAGAAACATTTTGCTGTACGCTGTAAGGGGGTAAAGCACAAAAAGGCAAAGCAAAGCAGATGTGCTGTGGGTTTCCGAACAAGCACAATGTGAGAGAGCACTAAGAGAGAAACTGACATGAGCTGAGTGCATAAAGTTGATTGACAAGAGCAGGGCAGTAAATGTTGTTAAGGGCCTTGCTAAAGTCCATATAGACAAGGTCCTTCATGGCAGGCTGATACAAAAGGTGAAGACACATGGAATCCGCGGTGAGCTGATGAGATGGATACAGAATTGACTTATTCACAGAAGACAGAGAGTAGCTGTGGAAGGGCATTTTTCTGACTGGAAGTCTGTGACGATTGGTGTTCCACAAGGATCAATCCCTGTAGTATGTAATATACATATGAATGATTTGGAGGAGAATGTAGGTGCCCTGATTAGTAAGTTTGTGGCCAACACAAAGATTGAAGGAGCTGTGTATGGTGAGGAGGATTTCCAGAGAGGATACAGCAGGATATAGAGACTTGGGTGGAGAAATGGCAGATGGAATTTAATCCAGATAAATGCGAGGTGATGCATTTTGGGAGATTTAATGCAGGAAGGTGGTATGCAGAAAATGGCAGAACCATTAATTGCATCAACATACAGACAATTTCTAGCCATAAAGGCCCACAGTTCTCTGAAAGTGGCAACACAAGTGGATCAGGTGGTTAAGAAGACGTATGGCAGGCTGGTCTTCATCAGTTGTGAAATAGAGCATAAAAATTGGTAAGTCATTTTGTAGCTGTATAGAACTTTAGTTAGGCCACCTTTGGAATTTTACATACAGTTCTGGTTACCGCACTACCAGAAGAATGTGGAGGCTTTGGAGACTGTACAGGGGAGGCAATGGGCTAGTGGTATTATCACTGAACTGTTAATCCAGAGACGTAGGTAATGTTCTGGGGACCTGGGTTCAGATGATGGAATTTGGATTCAATAAAAATCTGGAATTAAAAAACTAATGATGACTGTGAATTGATTGTCAGTTAAAACCCATCTCATTCATGACTGCCCTTTAGGGAAGGAAACTGTCATCCTTATCAGGTCTGGCCTCCATGTGTCTCCAGACCCACAGCAATGTAGCTGACTCTCAATTAGGGATGGGCAGTAAATGTTTGGCCTAACCAAGTGACATCTAGAATGTTAACACAGCAGGCCAGGCAGCATCAGAGGAGCAGGGAAGCTGACGTTTCTGGTCAGGGCCCTTCCATTTTCTGAAGGAGGTTCCCAACTCAAAGCGTCAGCTTTCCTGCTCCTCTGATGCTGCTTGGCCTGCTGTGTTCATCCAGCTCTACACCTTGTTATCTCTGACTCCAGCATCGGCAGTTCTTACTATCTCTCATACCTAGAATGTTACCTGGTTTGGACAGTATTAGATATGAGGAGCAATTAGAGAAACTTGGTTTATTTTCATTTGAATGTCAGAGGCTGAGGGGCAATCTGATAGATAGTTACAAAATTATAGGAGGAATGGATAGTCAGAGACGTTTTTCCCTAGGGTAGAAACATCAATTAATAGGGGACATAGGTTTTAAGGCAAAAGTGGGATTGTTTAAAGGAAATGTGAGAGGCAAGTTTTATTTTTTACACGGAGAGTGGTAAATATTTGCAATGAGCTGCCAGAGGAGGTCGTGGAGGCAGATACAATAGCAACATTTAAGAGACATCTTGACAGGTACATGAATATGCAGGGTATAGAGGGACATGGACTGTGTAGAAGCAAAGGATTTTTAGATTAGAAAGATGTCATGTGTTGGTGCAGTCTTGGTGGATCAAAGGGCCTGTTTCTGTGCTGTACTGTTCTTTGTTAGCTTGCTGTTTCACAGATATGGAAGGCTGCACCAAATTTAAAGATGCCCAAACTGAGTGAGAAATCACTGAAGGCTAATATTGAGTGCAACAATAACCCTATTGGAACACTCTGCATTTCATGAGGCACAGCAGACCAGAAAATGGTCATTCGGTCCTTCAAACCTGTTCCAGTATTTAATTGGATTGTGACTGTTTTACGTCTCAGTTTCACTTACCCTATGTTCCTAAACACTCACATGGAGCAAAAAACATCAAGCTTGTTACAGCTATAAATGGGGAGTGCACTGTCTCTCTAGTCCTGTCATCTCACTGGTCACAACATAAATTTAAATGCTTCACTGAATTACAGGGGAAGGTGCCATAGGGGTTTGGGGAGTGTTGGGAGTGAAGGAGGACCAGGGTGTACAAATACAAGAGATAGTAGGAACTGCCGATGCTGGAGAATCTGAGATAACAAGGTGTAGAGCTGGATGAACACAGCAGGCCAGGCAGCATCAGAGGAGCAGGAAAGCTGACGTTTCAGGCCTAGACCCTTCTTCAGAAATGAGGGAGGGGAAGGGGGCTCTGAAATAAATAGAGAGAGCGGGAGGCGGTGATAGAAATATAAATACAAGTTGTTGTTGAATCTACAACTTTCTGAGGGCAGAACACTGGAAAGCAGAACTCAGGGACAAAATTCAGAATCTAGGGTGGGACTCAGATACACAATGTCCTGTGAAAGGTGAGTGAGACCACTGCAAGTTGAGTAGAACGGCCAAGAGGTGAGGTCCAGCATATCCAGCAGAGATAACTCACAGTTCGGGTTAGGGAATATAGACCACACAATCTGCTGAGCAAAATCTAATTTCCAACAGCTTGGAGCACCATCAGCCTTTTCATATTCATCTCTCATTCTGCTTTACATGACATTACAAGCTTCACTGCTGATGGCATTTGTGACTAACATACAAAATACTTTGATTCAATGTATTGTGTTAAATTGGACAGAATTGTAGAGAAATCAATTAGTAATGTTAGGATAAATACCGTCACTGAGCCATTTTAATATTTCCTGTGATGTGTAAGAGAGGTTCCCAGATTTAACGTAATGGTCATTAGACATCATACATTCTTATATGGTCTGAGACTAACCTTGGGCAATATTGCTGCCTCAGCCATAGTTTAGCTTTGATGTCAAAAAGTTCTGCATTTACTAGGATTTGAACATTTCAGTGCAGCACTGAGGCAGTCACAGTGTCCTGCCTGCTCTCTCAGACAGATGCAAAAGATTGCTTGACATGAACTTGAAACATTGGGTTATTACCCCTGCCCTTGTCCTCGCCAATATTTATTTCTCCATCAACTTCACAAAATCAAAATCCGATCGTTATCACACTGCTGTATGTAGAAGCTATTCAGAGGATTGTACGCGTGAGCTGTTAAAAGATAGTTGATTGGCCGATCAAGCAGTTGGAATCATAAAATCCCTACAGTTCAGACAGCGGCCATTCAGTCTATCAAGACTTCAACTATCCCACCCAATCTCCCTATTTCCCTATTTCCCATGGCCAATCCACCTAACCTGCACATCTTTAGACTGTGGGAGGAAACCAGAGTACAACTACACAGACACCTGAGGCTAGAATTGAACCCAAGTCCCTGGCACCAGGAGGTAGTGGTGCTATCCACTGAGCCACCCAAGCTGGTCACAAAGTCTTTTAGAAACACAAACCTGTTTGCCTTCTTCTTCAGAAGATTGCAGATTCATGCCCCACCACAAAGGCTTGACCTCAAAAATCTAGGTTTATATACCAATGAAGTACTGAGTGGGTACTGCAATGTTGTGAATGCTGTCCTTCAAATGAGATGTGAATCCAAGACTCCATCTGCCATCTCAGTCACATGTAGAAGATCCCTCATCACCATTTGAAAGAAAGGCAAGAGAATTCTTCTTGATGCCATGGTCTGTGATAATAACCCTAAAGCAGAGCCTCACTTACAGGTTCTTGATGCATTTACAGCTTGTGGGGGTTTATTGTACACAAATTGACTGTTGCGCTTCCTTCATGACAACAATAACAAGCTCCAAAGATTTGAAATGGCTTTAAGGAATTTGGAATACCCTGTGAGTTAATTATATTCTATCTTCAATCATGGGAGGTTAGTGTTATGTGTTAGGTCAGCATTTATTGCCTATCCTGTTTGCCTTGATGGAAGTGATGTTGAGCTGCATTCTTGAACCACTGCAGTCCTTGTGGTGTAGGTATACCACAGTGCCGTTAGGGAAGGAGTGACAGGATTTTAACCCAGCCACATTGAAGGAATAGCAATGCATTTCCAAGTCAGGATGATGAGTAACTTGGAGAGGAACTTGTAGGTTATGGTGCCCTTGTCCACTTAGATGGTAGTGGTTGTGAGTTTGTACGATGTTGTCTTAAGACCTTTGATTAATTATTACAGTGCATCTTTTGGATGGTAAACACTGCTGTCAATGTGTCTCCCCTCCCCAGCGCCTCCTGGCAAATGTCCAAGCCATTGAAAACAAGATGGATGACATTAAAGCTGGACTCACTTCCTAAAGAGATTTGAGAGACTGCTGTGTGCTGTGTTTCACAGAGACATGGCTCACTCCTGCTACACCTGACTGTGCCTTACAACCTGAGGGTTTCTCAGTTCACTGAATGGACTGCTTTGTGTCCTTGGGCAAGGCAAGGGGCAGTGGGGTCTGTCTCCTAGTCAACACCCCCTGGTGCTCACATGTAGTGACCGTGGCAAGTTACTGCTCCCCAGACCTAGAATATTTTACAGTAAAGTGCTGACACTACTACCTGCCATGTGAGTTCACCTCCGCTGTCCTGCTAGCAGTTTACATCTCACCCAGTGCGGAAGTGAAGAGGCCCAGTACAGAAAGTATTGCAGTGTTGGTCTGAGGCAACAGAAGGTCTTATACACGACTGCTTAGAGTCAGTGGACTGGTCCATATTCAAGAAACTTAATGGCCAACCTAAATGAGTATGCCACTACCCAACTTCATTGGTGAGTGTATAAAAGACTATGTGCCAATAAAGTTAATCCAAATGTCCTCCAACCAGAAACCATGGACGAACCAGGAGATCCACTCTCTATTGGTCTGAGGCGTTCAAGTTGGGCGACTATGACATATACAGGAAGTCCAAGTAAAGCTTTCACAAGGCCATCAGAGACACCGAGAGGCAATACCAAACTATTTCAAATGTGAGACCCAGACCAACCACACAGACACCTGTCATTTGTGGCAAGGCTTAAACAACAAAGGCTTAAACAAAATGAAGTCTAACAGAATCGCGGGCAACAGTACATCCCTACCGGAAAAGCTCAATGCATTCTATATTCTCTTTGAACTGAAGGTCAATGAAACATTATCACCTCTCACAACAGCCTCAGATGCACCTGCACCTATTGTCACCATTGCAGAAGTTAGATTAGTCCTCTTGAGAGTGAATCCACAGAAAGAAACTGGCCCTGATGGAGTCCCCAGCTGTGCACTCAGACACTGTGTGGACCAGCTGGCAGGAGTATTTGCAGACATCTTTCACCTCTCCTTACTACAATCTGTAGTTCCCACCTGCTTCAAGGAGACCACCATCAACCCAGTGCTAAAGAAAACTCATGCAGTCTGCCTCAATGACTACCGCCCAGTGGCTCTGACTTCCATCATTATGAAGTGCTTCAAGAGGTTTGTCATGAATCACATCAAACCCAGTCTCCCAGATTACCTTGATGCTTAGCAATTCGCCTACCATCACAACAGGTCCACAGGAGACACCATCTCCATGGCCCTACTCATCCCTGGAACATCTGGATAACAAAGATACCTACATCACGCTCCTACTTATTGACAAATCTGCCTTCAACACCATAATCCCAAACAAACTCATCACTGAACTCTTAGACCTAGGTCTCTGCTCCGCGCTATGCAACTGGATCCTGACCCATGGACCACATTGAGTAACAATAGGCGACAATGTCTCCTCCACGATAATCCTCAACACCGGAGCCCTGCAAGGCTGCGTACTCAGGCCCTTACTATAACTCCTTGTACACTCACGACTGTGTGGCCAAATCTAGCTCAAATCCATTTACAAGTTTGCTAATGACACCACTGTTATAGATCAGATCTCAAACAACAACGAGACAGAGTACAGGAAAGACAGTGAGCTCTTAAAAGCATGGCATAAAGACAACAGTCTCTCCATCAATGTCAGCAAAACAAAGGAGCTGATCATTAACTTCAGGAAGTGGAGTGGAGGGCACGCCCCTGTCTGCATCAATGGTGCTGAGGTGGAGTTGGTTGAGGACATCAAGTTCTTGCAAGTGATGATCATCAACAATCTGTTCTGGTCAACTCGACAGTCAAAAAAGCACAACATCTCCTCTACTTCCTCAGAAGGCGGAGGAAGTTTGGCATGAGCTCAAAGACTTTTACCAACTTTGATAGATGCACCATAGAAAGCATCCTACCGAACACATCGCAGCTTGATGTGGCAACTGCTCTTCCCAAGACCTCAAGAAACTACAGGGAATTGTGAGCACACCCCAGTCCATCATGTAAACCAGCCTTCCATCCATCAACTCTGTACTTCCCGTTGCCTCAGGAAAGCAGCCAACATAATCAAAGATCCCTCCCAACCCAATTGTACTCTCTTCCACCCTCTTCCATTAAGCAGAAGATATAAAAGTTTAAATACATGTACAAATAGATTCAAGAACAGCTTTTGTTACAGACTTTTGAATGGACCTCTCAAACATCAGTGTTGATCTTTCTCCCTGCACCTTCTCTGCGGCTGTAACACTGCATTCTGCACTCTTGTTCTGCTATCCTGATGCACGTTGTATGGTATGATCTGCCTGTAGAGCCCACAAATCAACATTTTTCACTGTATCTCGGTACATACAGCAAGAATAAATCAAATCACATCAAATCATTTGTGAACTGAATGAATGTTGAAGGTGCGCATGGTGCCAATCAAGAGCGTAGCTTTGTCTTGGATGGTGTCAAGCTTCTTGAGTGTTGTTGGAGCTGCACCCATCCAGGCAAGTGGGGAGTATTCCATCACACTCCTGACTTGGTGCTTTGTAGATGATGATCAGACTTTGGGGAATAAGGAAGTGATTTACTCACTAATGAATTCCTCGCTTCTGGCCTGCTCTTGCAGCCATTGCTGCATTGTTCCAGTGAAGCCCAACGCAAGCTGGAGGAACAACACCTCATTTTCCACTTGGGGACCCTACAACCCTCCACACTCAATATTGAGTTCAATAATTTTAGGGCCTAAACTCTCCCATGTCCCAGCCCCCCACCCCACACACCAGGCCTTGTTACCACATAGCCTGCCATTACACACCCCCTGTTGTTAGTCACTAACAGTCCCCATTAACAACTATTCACCCTCCCAGCCTGATCGTTAGCAACTCCTTTGTCTGTCCAACTGTCTTTCTCTCTCTTTGGGCTCCATCCTATCGTTTACTCCCTACCCCACCCACCTCCCGTTTTTCTGCATATAAACTGACGTTTTTCCAGCCACCATCAGTTCTGAGGAAGGATCACCGGACCCGAATCGTTAACTCTGTTTTCTCCTTCACAGATGCTGCTAGACCTGCTGAGCTTTTCCAGCAACTTTGTTTTTGTTCTTGTGGCCATTGTATTGATATGGCTAGTCCAGGTCAGTTTCTGGTAACACCCCGCCAAGATTTTTATATTGGTGACCCAGCATGGTAATGCTATTGAATATCAGAATCCCTACAGTGCAGGGAGAGGCTATTTGACCCATCGAGTCTGCACTGATCCTCCAAAGAGCGTCCCACCCAGACTCACTTAGCCCCCCACCCTATCCCTGTAACTCCTCATTTACAATGGCTAGTCACCTAACCTACACATCCCTGGACACTATGGGGCAATTTAGCATGGCCAATCCATCTAACCTGCACATCTTTGGACTGTGGGAGGAACATGCAAACCCCATATAGATGGTCACCCAAGGCTGAAATCAAACATGGGTCCCTGCTGCTGTGAGGCACCATACTGCCTGGGTACATATCAAGGGGCGATAGATTCGATCTTGTTGAAGATGGTCATTGCTTGGTCACTTGTGTAATGTGAATGTTACTTGCTTACCTGGTTCAAGTCCCCACCTGCTTCAGAGGTATGTAATTCCATCTCTGAACATATTGAGAAGAAAATATCTCCAGGGCACTCTTGTGATGCAGTGGTAGCGTCCCTACCTCTTAGGCAGGAGACGTGCATTCAAGTTCCACCTACTCCAAAGGTGCATAACAACATTTCTGAATAGGTTCATTAAAACAATCGACCCTCAGGAACTGCTGCAGAGATGTCCTGGAGCTGTGATGACTGGTATGATAATTATATTTAATTACATGCCAGTGTTAGGTATTCCATGGGATTGAGGTTTTGGCATTTATTTGTGTTGCTATCTGTAGGAACATATTGAAACAGTGGAAGTTTAAATGAGAAGAGAGCTGTTTGTGATGTATATTTCTGTAAATAAAGCTGATTAAAGTGTGGAAAGATTAGCTTCAGTTCTATCATTCACCTGGCTTCCTGTCAAAAATGTGGGTTAAGGAAGGTATTGCACAAAAGCAATCTTTTCTTTCTTCCAATACAACTAACATCAAGCAGTAAGGCATTGCAGCAGCTCCTAGAACAGGAACCAAAGCTGTTGTACTTTCTAATGGAGACTCTGTCAAACAGCTAGTGTTTTAGTCTGGGCAGCTGCATATTAGAGGGAGAACAGTTGGCACAAAGTCAAAACATTAAACTATCCACCAGTAAAGTAGTTGCCTTAGAGCCAGCACTCAAGGGGAATTTGTCGACAATTTTTTCGAACCAAACTAAATAAGCAGCAGTAATTGGAGTAGGAATTCCAATGAGATATCTCTTTGATTTCCTCCTGAGTCAGACTTTGGTGGATGGTGTATTTTATAGATGAACATTGAAACAATCAAAAAGTACCACCAGGGTCCTGGCTAATTTATTTCCAGATTTTTTACATAGATTAATATAAGATATACAGCACTCTGCCACCCTTCCACACCTGCCACCCTGCCAACTGCCACTCTACACACTTGCCAATCTCCACACCTGCCACCCTACACACCTTCCATCTTACACACTTGCTGTCTTACACACCTGCCACC